>NW_026776145.1:0-601979 GCF_947086385.1 Phlebotomus argentipes
GCCCATTTTGCTTTAGCTCAAACCTAAAAAAGTGTAATATACTGCCTGTGAAAGGGTGTCTCTTAGCTCGAAAAAAGATGAGAATTACAGTTTGAAACACCATTTTGCTCTAGCTCAAACTTAAAAAAAAGTGTAATATACAGGCCCTTTCAGGCATGAAAGGGGGTCAATTAGCTCGAAAAAAGATGAGAATTACAGTTTGAAACACCATTTTGCTTTAGCTCAAACCTAAAAAAGTGTAATATACTGCCTGAAAGGGTGTCATTTTGCTTTAGCTCAAACCTAAAAAAGTGTAATATACTGCCTGAAAGGGTGTCTCTTAGCTCGAAAAAAGATGAGAATTACAGTTTGAAACACCATTTTGCTCTAGCTCAAACTTAAAAAAAAGTGTAATATACAGGCCCTTTCAGGCATGAAAGGGGGTCAATTAGCTCGAAAAAAGATGAGAATTACAGTTTGAAACACCATTTTGCTTTAGCTCAGACCTAAAAAAGTGTAATATACGTGAAACATTTTGCTTTAGTCACTAAAAAAGTGTAATATACTGCCTGAAAGGGTGTCTCTTAGCTCGAAAAAAGATGAGAATTACAGTTTGAAACACCATTTTGCTCTAGCTCAAACTTAAAAAAAAGTGTAATATACAGGCCCTTTCAGGCCTGAAAGGGGGTCAATTAGCTGAAAAAGATGAATACGTTTGAACACATTTGCTTTAGCTAACTAAAAAGTGTAATACTGCCTAAAGGGTTAGTCAATTTGCATTTAGCTCAGACTAAAAAAGTGTAATTTACTGCCTGAAAGGGTGTCTTTGTTGTTAATTCTCATCTTTTTTCGAGCTTATTGACCCTTTCTCCACAAAATGGTGTGGTATACTGCCGACATTGGGGCTCTAGTAGTTCAAAATCAGGCTAATGTTGCTACCGTCTGATGACGCTGCCGCTGCATAAAGCGTGATTAACCACGCTGCAATTTAAAACTAGAGTTTTACCGTAGACGGTTTTACATGACTATTTCCCTTATTCATTTTATGTCTTCAAAAAAAAGTAATGCCAAACATTAGATTATAGAGTCAGTTAAACCTACTAAGAATGTAAAATACTTACCCATTATTGCACCTTTGCTCATTATGTGATGTGCGCAGTTGTGCAGAAACAGCAATAAAAGACTTTGCAGAGAAAATATAACCTTTGTCAAAACAATACTCATTACCATACTTTCGAAATTTTGCGCCTATTTGAACCTGTAAACGGCATTGGCACGGGGCACAGAGTATTACACAGTTGCATGCATATGAAGCATATACTGCATTCATATGAAGCATCAATAATTGCCTTCTGAAGTCGCACGGTAGGGTGTCGTAAATGTTTTGTAACTGTAATTTTTATCTGCCATCAATAGAGACGAGAATAATCTCATGCATGTAGTTTTAATATAAATGTATCAAGAGACTGGTGGTATACTAGTGCATTATCTCCATTAAGACCTTTCTATGAATCTATCTGAATTTTAAACTAACCAAAAATGGAATATTTGGTACTCAAAACAAAAATCCATTATTTATACACGTCTTTATTTTTGTATACGCTAATATTTATTTGATTTTTAAAAAACTAGAATTTTCTCAGGGTCGATATATCTACGAAAAAGATACTTCTAGGAAAAATTTCCTTATTTCGTTAAGTTTGGTACGCTAACAGTTCAAAATAAAATTTTATTTGTCTGAATACCTAATCATAATCCTATAAATCTGTAATCTTTATAATATTTTTTTGTCATCAATATTATTTCTTGTGCTAGATAATTTTATGCTATAATAGTTTTTGTATCAGTTAAAAGTTACAAAAAAGTTTTCACTCTTATTTTCAAATTAAGTGGGTGATAGATCAATATGTTTTCTCATAACTGCATTTGATACAATTAAATGATTACTTACATTTTACTTATTATTTCGATTACATATTTTATGGTAAATTTTAAAATATTTCTTAAAGTCGTTCCTTGTTTTTTTGTTGTTAATATTTGCTGAGTGTACGGAAATATTCATAGAAGAATAAATTTGTTCTTTAGTGTATTTCTATTTAAGCGGTAAATATTTATACTTTAAAACACACTACAAAAAATTACTGAAAAGATACGTACACAATATTAAAAAGCATACATTTTTTATCTATAGCAATTGTAGAAATACAAAATTATTTATATCAAACTTGATTACAAGACGGTATAACTAGTTAAAAAATATATTATACAATACACATAAATATGTGTGTTGTAATGTCACGTTTAAAGTATTTGTTTCTTTTGATTCTCCGCTAATGGACTTCAACAGGTAAATAAAGGTATGTTGAATAAACGAAAGACTAAAAGCATATTAAGTAGGTATATCCAAAAATATGAAATTAATAGCACCAAATGAGTATCACCTTGAAATTCATTATTATATGCGTGTTGAGGAAAGAAATTTCGCAAAGAAAATAAATGATTTTAATTTATAGATACTAATTGAATACAATTCAATATAATAATATTGCATGACAGTCCCCTAATTAGTCTGTGACATCAGATATCAATCTTACCTTATATATCTTAAAAAAGTATATTACATACAATACTTTTTCCAATCTTCTTATAAAATTGCACTCAACTTTAATTTATTTTGTGCCCTAATATATTAACTAAATAGTGTACATTATATAGTTGTACACTATAGTAGAATAATAATGTACATACATTATTATTCTAAAAAATATCTCATTTTTCATCTATAATCATGTAGCAAAAATTCATTTGCTATGTTCCTACAATATTCCCATATTTAAAAAAAACCCTGTGGATACTCTGAAAATCATATTTTCTTAAATCTAGCAATACATACGATTTTCTCCTTGCAACGAAGCAGTCGAATTATTTGCATGATTTATCACTTGAAGTCAGAACAGGGATGTCTGGCTGCATCTTCATGGTAAGCGCAGTGGGATCATAATATCCAGCCAAATAGTATGTGTCATTGTTGTCGTAAATGAACTGATAATGTTTTGGGTCACTTCCGTATTTTTTGTTGAAACCCGTAATAGATAATACTTCGCATTTATGGGAAATAGTTTGAACGTCATTTTCATCTTCATGCGGTGATTCGAAAAGCGCGCCCTGGAACAAATAATAGAATTATGATTACATAATACATGATTATATGATATTAATCATGTAAGACTACAGATGGGAGCAGTGTGAATTATTAGTTTCAGGATATAGTCGGGAAAGTTCTTCATTTGGAACAATTAAATAAATTAAAACAATTTAGATGACAACATCGAAAAAGGGCAATCAATATATGTAATTAGACTTACGGGATATTTCAGATTAGGGCATCCTTCGGTTTCTTCAGGATGATAAAACCATTTTACACGCACTACCATGTTGCTAGCTGAGGTCTCCCACATAGATTCGATACGGCCGATATAGGGTCGGTCTGGACGACCAGTAGAGAGAAAAACAGCACTATCGCCCACGTGAATAGACTCCTTTCCGCGCTGAATTGTTTTGAAAAATTGCTTCTTTACACGGCCTTTGGCGCATGTTCGTCTATAACCCTTGCCTACCCAAGTCCACAGTTGGCGTGCTGGAAGAAAAGCTGCTATTTTACTCTTATTTGGCTCCATTGAATCTTGCCGTTCTTTCTTCCTGCCCGGTTCCTGCAAAATATATTGTTCAATCAATCCAAATTTCTTTTGTATATGTATTAAATCACTCACATAAATAGAGACAGAACTTTCGGTCACCGACGAGGCAACCTCTTCTTCAGTCATGGTTTCTTCTTTGATCATTGGATTGAATTTTTCCAGCTTGGAATTGGCGCTGATGCTCTTTGTCACCAATATATCAACTGAAGTTGTGGGCGATATACTGTTCTCCTCACGTAATGCCATACCATCATCTTCGTTTGGAGATGAGTGCTCAGTATCTCTATGGTGGTGTTTCTTATGCTTTCTTCGCTTTTTGTGCTTACGATGTTTGCAGATTTCATCAACACATTTGTATTTCCGGCGGTGCTTACGTTCCTCATCTTGATTTGTTTCTGATGATAAACGCTTCAGTTTATTCTTACGAAGCTTTTTTAGGCGCTTTCGTTCCCTATAAAAAATGTATATTTATATACGTATATTATACTATATAATAGTATATATATATATATATACTACTATATAGTATTATATACTATACTATACTATACTAATAGTATATATATATAATAATCTTCACAGACGGTATAAAAATCTATGAAGCATTTTATTATCACATGCACAAAGAATAAAATTCATTATTCGTGTTATGACAATCACAAAACAAGAAAATAATTGTTTACAAACCTTTCAACTTCCTTACAAGACTTGCTACTACTACTAGCCAAACCTCTCTGCGAGATTTTAAGGTTATTTGTACTTAGAGTAGATATTCCTGTACTGTGATGACTTCCATCACGGTCCTGATTACTGTGTCCTGTGCTTCGTTTCCTCTTACCAAGCGACAGCAATGGATTGCGATCATATTCTGTGAATATAAAATAAGTACACAGTTCAGTTTCATAATAAATTTGATGATTTGTGGACTTACCAACAATAGGATAATCACTTAATAGAAAACGAATATCTTCTAGGGCAATTCTTCCACTGTCTCCATCGTCAAACTCTACGCTCACAAATTTTCTATCAATAATGGAGTCAGGAGTTCCTGGTTCAGCTGCAGTTCCAGGATAGAGACATCGATATTGTTGGCTCCAGTATGCGCAAAGGCGTGTTCCTGTCTGTACGTCACTGGTGGCTTCAGGAGCTACCTCAAGGATTGCATCACGAAGAATTTCTTCGCGCGACATGATATGAGGGCGATTGCCTCGTTCGCCATCTAGAGTCACAGCATATATGTCAGGTGGCTTTATAGGATTTAAACAACCAGCGTAGAAAAGTCCACCCATGGCTGTAAGAACGCGAGTATTTGCCTTATCCAAATGTTCTCCTGTGAGGAGACATTTGGTATCAATTCTTCGCTTGCGCTCTCTCAACTCTGATGATCGCCTGTGCTTTCGGTCTTTGCTTCGAGATGTCTTCTTATGCTTAGAATGGTGCTTGGATTTGTGATGAGATTTTCGTTCTGGTGACGGAGTGCCAGTTTCACTGCCTTGTGCCGAAGAGTCGGATCGTTTAGAACTGTCGTCCTCAAGAATATCTGTTTCTTGCTTAACATATATTGATTCCATCTTTAGACGAAGAGGTACTTTTCCAGAACTGTCCTCATCAGTCGTAGAGAATCCCGTACTGTCAGTATTGCTTTTGAGATTGTTGGCATCTGTGGAGTCATTACTTTTGTACCTCAGTCCCTTAATATTCTTATTACTAACTCGATTCTTTGATGCCAAGATATATCCTACGAGGCTTTTCGGCTTCTTTGCTACTATTGTCTCGGTCTCAGCAGCGTCATCGTGTTTTCTCGGTATTCCACCTTTCCTTTTGGAGAGCTTCTCAATGTAGTTAGTCTCCACATCTTCAAACTTGCTAGATTCGGTGTCACTGGAAAGCTTAGGAAGCTCAATCAGAGTGCTTTCTGACTGAGAAGATGAAAAACTTGGAGATAATACCACCATAGGTGTACCTATAAATGAGTTTCTGGACTTGCTGTCAGACGACAAAGGAGTTGCAATTCTAGGTGGTGTTATTTCACCATCAGAAAGAATTTTGTTTTGGTGCAGATTTCTGAGAACTGGATTAAGCTTTTCTATTTTGTCCAACTCTCTACGTTTTTCTTCACACTTTCGTGTGATGTCCTGCAAACGGTTTAGCATATCATCCTCCATCGCATGCAAAAGTTCTGCATTTGATGGCCATATGATTTTTCCTCTGCACTCAGGTGTATGCTGATGATCTTCATCGGACTGTTTGCAAGATAGTCTTGTATACTTTGCCTTCACACGGTTTAAAGTTTCTTTTATGTCCTTTCTCAAAGTACTACTATTTTCCCCATCTTCTTCTTCATCTCGTTCTGTCTCATCAGACTCCAGTTTTCGCTTTTTATATGATTTTTCATTGCAGTCCTTCTCGTGCATTGATCGTCGTCGAGATCTATTGTTGTCATTGGAGTGTTTTTGAGATTTTCGTTTCCGTGAATCGTCTGAACTCGACTTGCGGCGCTTTCCCACCTCCTCGAGTCTTTGCTCTGCCAAAGCACACAGTAGATTGAGTCCATCGAATGATTCCTCTCTTTCTACATTGCTGACATCTGTTGGTGATATTGTGGGAGGAATTGTCTTAGGAGATGTTTCTGCACTTATGGGTTCCTTCTTAATTTTCAATGTCTTTTTTTCGAATGCTTCTATAGAGTTTGAAAGTAACTCTAGACCGCTTAGGTCCACAGGAGTCATAGATGTTGTTCCAGATGCATTCTTGGATGTCTCACTATCATTTTGCATAACTGCCAAGGAAGTATTATCTGCCGGTATAGACACCATTTCCAGGCTGTCTTTTGGGGGCAGAACAGTGTCTTCAAAAATAGACAAACGGCCGTTGGTTAAGCCCTCGGTGATTGTATGACACACGATAGATTCCTTAGGATTTTCGCTAGTGGTTGTGCTTACTATTAAGGGACAATCATCTCCGCCAGACGTGTTGTCATCTTCACTCATCACTGGAGTATCGGTCTGGATGTTTGCATCCTGAACTTCGGGCACTGTACACTGTGGTTCGTCTAATTCCGGAGGTACGTTAACCAGCTGAAGAGGTTCTTCCTCAATTGGTGTGAGACAAACCGCAGAAGGTGGAGGCGTTATCATCTGTGGTATATTTGTCCGACAGTCGTCGGTAGAGGCGCTTGCAGACGCAATTTGGACAAGATTGTTCGATGGATAGTACAGTTGAGAAAGACTGGGAGTCAATTCGGTTCCAACGGAAGAGGTGTGAAGAGCTGTCGATTTGTTCGAAGAGGCGTCAAAGACAGCGGGATCAAAAGGAGCAGTAGAAGCGCTTGAGCAACTGGTACTAGTTCCCGCGCAATCTTCAATTTTTATGAGCGTATGAGACGGAATCGGAAGTGGGATGCCCTGTGGTGGATGGTTTACCCCAGCCTTCCTCTTCACCGGATCAGATGTGAGCGCAACCAGCCTTGTACTATGCGTTTGAGTGTGCTGGAACGAAATGAGAAAAGATTATGATAGTGACACAGTACTTCACCGCGTAACAGTCTCACGAGAATTTACCTGGTGAAGGGTGGTGCTTGCTGCCAAGTAGTCTGAGCCGATAAGCTGCAATGGTGCCAGCGGGGGTGGCTGATGCATGGGCTGAGCTATCGGTGGTATGAGAACATGGGGTGGTTGAATGGCCGCAGTTTGCGAGTACGAGGGCCACACCACAGCTTGTTGGAATGGTTCTAGATAAGAAATACATATTTTCTCTAAATATGCCACAATGATGAGTTGTGTTGAACGTATTTGTGTGAAGAGTGAAAGAAAGAGAGAAAATAAAAGTATTTAGGATAAGCATGATTAGTGTTTCTGTCAATTATAGCAAGATACAGTAAGAAGCAAAAAAAACAAACATGATCAATTAAAAAACAGTGTGTAACAATTGTGAAAATATAATAGGTACGTAAATATAATAAATCAGTATTATTTGTGAAATGTTTTATCTGTGCAAGTTTTTGGTTTTAACCATTTTAAATAAGGACAGATTGCAAGTACAATTTGTTCCTAATATAAAATTCAAAATATGTCTGTATATTGCATATTTTGAATTTTAATTTTTAATACATCTCATCGAATAAAAAATACACGTATTAATTGTTACTTAGTGTCTTTTAAATTATATATATATATATATATATATAATATGTATATATAATATAATATATATACATATATTATATATATATGTATATATATATTATATGTATATATATCATATTTATATATATTATAACTATTATATATATATACATATATATATAATATATACATACATATAATATATATATATATTATGTATTACATATATATATTATTATATATATATATATATATGTGTGTGTGTGTGTGTGTGTGTTATGTATATATATATATATATTATTATATATATATATATATTATTACTATATATATATATTAATATATATTATATTATATATGTATATATATAAGTATATACTTATATATATGTACATATGTATATATATACTATTTAACATTTATTATTGTTGTAGCAGTTCTGTACACACACAATTGTCATTTACACAATTTAACAGTTATATAAAAAATATACGTCAATTTTCATTTGTAGAAATTTAGGTGGAAAACAAGTTATCTAATTATAAGTGTTTAAAATAAGAAATATATTTATAGAAATTTATATTTAGAAATATATATATATTTCAGAATTCCCAAAGCTTTTGCCAATAGAAATTAATTAAGATAAATACGACCCAGAGAAGTGCTGCTATTATAACATAAAACACTCATAGTCCCTTGGAAATCCTTTAAGCATCTAGTTGCAATTGAATACAATAATTAGTGGTAAAACTTAAGGATATTTACCAATTGTGGTTGTCGTTGGTAGGAAGAGAAACTGTCCTGTACTCGGATCTCGGACTAATTGAAACCCAACAGGTGGTATTGGCATAGGTAGCATGGATTCCATGGGTACGGGAGCTGCAAAGACAAAACTCTTTATAATAGAGTATTTGGATAGTAATTTAACAAAGTTCGGACATTATCAACAGTATTTAGAGAAAAAAACGCGGGAAACCATTACTGAAGGCAGTTTGTTTACATATACTCTCATGTTTGCTGCACGATTATAGTGTGCCTTTTGCGCATACCATTGGACCATTCTAGTGCTCCGCCTCTCAATTGTGATTCGCTGCTTATCGAGAATTAACTGAGAGTTGGTGTGGTTACGTATGACATCATCCTACCCATGATATTAACCGTGATTTTAATTTTAAAATGCTTCGTAAAAGAATTTTCAAAAAATGAAAAAAAAACCCCAGAATAATTAGTAATACAAGAAGAAATATTTACACAGGCTAAGTATTTTTCTGCATTTAATATTCATTTTTGATAAATAATTTGTCTATTTCCCCCATTAGTCTAAACTTTTACATTTAATAATAAGTATAATAGATTAATCTGATGGTTTCTGTTATATATTAATTAATTCAATATTGCTATATTCGTAGTGAAGATGTAGTTGAATTTTAATTTAAAAAAAAAAATACGGAAAACTGGTTTCATTATTACAATTTTGTTTGTATTAGCTCTTCAAAATTTTTTTAATTTATTTCCCACATTTTCTGTTATTTCGTAGTGTACTTGTGGCTTTTATTTAACACATACTGAAGAAAAAGAGCTTCTCATTTTAATGCAACATAATAATTTTAAATGATACTATTTTATAATTTACGTAATAACTGCTTAATTTGTTTTTTTTTGCATTGGCAAGCAGTTTTATTGGGCAAAATTGTAAATATGCACTTTTGTAAAGGAGATTGATCTGACTGAAATTATCACCAGCATGAACTACGGGGCAATTTCACAAACAGCTTATTTATATATAATTTGTTTTTGAATTAATCTAGCATTCGATGGTTAATGATGGTTAACGAGTCATATCTATAAATTTAAGCGCTTTGTGACTCTGCCAAGAAAGGTAGTATTTCTACAATCCATTCTGGATATTAATATACACATGGAATCATTGTGATTTTATTTCATAAATCGGTGGATTTATTGAGTTTATTTTGTTGACTACAGTCATCATCGCAGTCAGATTCATTTACAAATGATTCTGGATGAAAGTGTCATTCAATACAATCCTGTGTTGAAAGTCTATGTTATATACGATTGACAAAATCTTGTGCAGTAGGGAGAAATTTTGATACTAACCAGGATACTGCCAGAGAGCAGGTGGAGTTCTCACTGCATTTTGCACACTGGATACACCCATTGTTACAGCTTCGGATGAAAGTGGGATCATGCTAGAATTTGTTCCTGTGAAGAACATATTTTGACTGAGAGATGGTGTGACGGCACCTAAAAAGTTGTTTTGTCCAGATTTTCCAGAGATGAATTATGCGAAAAAAATGAGACAAGAAAACAAGGAAAAATAAATCGAAACTAAAAAAGGTTTATGATACAAAAAATGGAGTATTGATGATTATCAAAATAATAATGGAAATTTGAGAATATAAAAAGCTATAACTAAACAATAGTAATTTACATTAAGAATAGAAGACTTGTATATAAGAATCCTTTGACACTATTCTTTAGTTTACTTTTAACTCATTATATTAAACTACCCATGGTACATATATGATTCGTTGTGAGATCTTTATAACTATAGTAAATGAGAATATATTTCCAAAAAAAAAATTGTTTTTTCATATTACATAGATCTGCTCGGAATTTAAGTTTTCCAATTTTTTAACGTTTTTTTTAATATCGTTTAAGTTAAAATCATTCAAACAAAACGTATAAAATTATATTAAATACTTGGATGCCATGAGGCGAGTGTCACAAGTCTACCTATTTTATAGTGTCATTTATAATGAATATTTATGCGTATTATGCATATTTAAATTCGAAAACTCATGAAAGCCATAAACTTACATTCACATTATGAAAAATTAAATTGTAGCAAAGTACATATATGTCTTTTTGTTGCAAAAAAAAATTGAAGAATGAAAGATACAATAATTTCTTCTAAATCACATTACTAAGCATACTAGTAGTGTTTTATATACCATAATTTATATGAAAAATTTAGCAGATATCTTTTACAATATACATCTATATATTTTTCAAATACGTATGTTCAATCATGATTATGATAAAGTAGTATGCTATCAGAACATACCTAGGTCTGTCAATCCGATGCCAAATCGGTTTATGTCCTTGGGTTGTTGTTGAGCATTAACATGTTCCTGTAGTCTCTGTCTCGCCACAGCGATACCTACTGGAATGGCGCCAGCTAAAATAATACACAAGTTTTAGTTGTTATATTTATATTTTTGTGAATATCTAGTTGTTATTAGCACCATCTGCGACCACTCACCAGTATGTTGGCCACTTGTTACCGTATTGTCCATCGTGCTCTTCGGTGATGCTGATTCAATTTTGACCAGACTATTGTTGGATGTTGTTACTTCGGACACTTGACAAGGTTCGCGCTTAATGTGAACCAAAGTATTGCTAGTACTTGCACCAATGTGCCTAGAAGCTCCACGGACTGATGCAACAGATGACGATGATGTCGAATGGACAGATGATAGGGATGTTGTCCATGAAATTGGCAAAGTACGACTACAGCCGGAACTTAAATCACTGCTAGATGCGGTAGATGACACTGTCGTAACTACTGGTGATAGTGATTTATATGATACTGCACATGGTGAGGAGACAGCAGCTTCCATGGAGGAAGCAAAGTGACTGACTCCATCTGATTTGTGATTTCGTGAACATTCACCACTGATGACTTCAGACTTAATGGAGAAGCTCCCCACGGGAGGCAATGGTGGCACCTGAATTTGAAGTGGCTCCACAGCAGATGAACCATGCTCCCAGCGACCTATGCATGTCTTCTTTGACACTGACGTTCCAGTGCTCAGGAAGTCTGTTTGCGATTGCACGAATATGCTGCTGTTTGCCTATCCGTGAGCGGGGAAGAAACGAAGCGAGAGGGTAAAATCAAATGATATGAAAAAGAAAGTGTGCGGTAATGGTATTGAGATAACCCTCATTCTCCACAGACCAATTTCGAGATTGTGCGCTCGGATTGAGACCAAAGAAAAGGGTGCTCAAAAATTACAGCGTGGTTCAGTTAAAACAGCTGAAATTTTGTCAGTAATTATTGTTCTATTCAATCAATTATTAATAATAATTGGTGACATCATCAATGATTCTGTAGTCATAAATTAAATACTGACTAATAATATTAAATATTTAATGTTTTTACTGATAAATTGCAATAACTAAAAAAAAAACCTAATTAAATTTTACCTCGTATAAGGGACTACTTGAAGTCTTAAGTAAATAGTAATTAAAATACTGACCACAATGTTCAAAAACAATAAAATAAATTTCTCCATTTTCGCATGAAAAATTTTTTTCTACGGATTCCGATAAAAAAATTCTATATTCAATGCAAACATCATTAATAATAATTAGGATAATTTCACTTTATATCCAATTTTCCCGAAATTCTAAATTAAACTGTTTTTTTTTAAATTAATATAAAAACACAGAATTTCGCAATGGCAAAATGTCTAAATTTCCTGAAGCAACTGTGGTCCTTTTATAAGTAACACTTGTTTTGAGACAAGCTGTGTAGAAGCCATGAAAATCATTGGAAAGTAGGGATGAGAGGACACAACATTGCACATGGAACCCTATCAATAAATCATAGGATTTTTTCATACATGAATGGATTTAGCACACATGTAAAAATGATGATTCCTGCCTAACAAAACAGGGGAGAGCATTTTTCCACTTACTTGACTGAATGCTACAGTTCCCGAGTGAAAGTTCTTGGCGACCAATTCTAATGGTGCAACTGGTATGAATGTTGAATTATGCGGTGGTGTGTTGTAACGTCCAGTTGCAAATAGGGATTCCGCAACTGCAAAGTGAGAAGACAGAGGCATTTCTTTTATTTTGCAAAACATTTAAGGAATATTTTAATGTCCCCACAGTTCTTAATGGTAATAATGACGATGTTTGTCGTGTTTGAGAACCTAAGACTCAATATTTTGTGTTTATATATACATATGACACATATGCACTAGCGAGGTGAGCATTTTATTTAAACAAGTAATTTCCATTAGCATCCAAGTAGATCCACCACAAATTGCTCCCGTCCCAAGGACAGGGGACGTTTTACAATAAATCGATCTTGGGCGCTGGATAGAAATCGCGTTATTGTGTGCGATTTGCCATGAGAATCCCACGCGTGTGGTAAAAGCGTGACTTGCATCACTTTTGCCACCACAGAGAAGTCAACTAATGAAAAACTAGTTTTCTGCCGCACTCAAGCACAAATTATATTCCTTCTTTCTCTCTCTCGCACTAATGGGCAAGAGTGCTATTTCGACGATGGAATGAGGAGATGGTGACTGGATTATTACGCAACTCTGTTCACTGCGCTATTTCCAAAACGAATATGAGTGGTAGTGTTTAAAATGTAATTTATTTGTGCTCGCAGAGCATTGCATTGAAAATTATTCAAATTTTTGCAAACACAATATAAAAAAATGGTGCCATGCTAGTTAAATTCTGTCACTGAAAATTTACGAATACGAGACTCTCGAAAGTGTATTCAAATATTTTAGTAGACTTTAAATTATGTGTTTGTTTAGTATGTGTTAAGAGAGTTGTCGATATGTATGTATGAAAATAAAATATAGGATCTTTTTCCTGAGAAGATTACTACTCAATCTGATACTACTCATCATTATTTTTTATTGAATATTAGTATATTAAATGATATTATAATGTAATATATTATAATTATTAATATTTTAACTAATGTAATAAATTAAGTGAAATGAATGTAAAATTAAAAAAATGACCATCCAGAGATCCCAATAACGGGTGTTTTTCAAAGTCAGTTTGAGTTATGGCAGAAATCTTGGACTCTTATGCTACTTTACTTAGTCTTCTTTTGGAAAATTGATTGGTTGTTCTTTATACGCTATTCCCCAATTAAAGTTTATGACAGAGAAAAAAAATATGTGCATTTTTTGACAGATTTTCGAGTATATTAGTATGCTTCGTCCTCTCTCATGTTCAAAGCTTATATAATTGTTTTGGAATTATTTTTGTCTCCCGTTTTGTAAATTCCTGCATTTTAAAAGGATATGTTCAGTAGGAATTATTGTATGTGTAAAATCTAGATGTAAATATATTTTAATTGTATGTATAGCTGAAAAATTCTATTTTGACCGTGTTATGCCCAAATTTCATTCACCTCACATCTTTTTCACGCAATTGCACACAACGGTGAGCGCTATCATATTCCACCTATTTCCCATCGCAATGCAATTTGCGCTTTTCATTAAACTTTAATGCAATTCCAACTTGGCTGTGGGGATCGATAGTTAGCAATGTCAAACTACGGCCTACTTGATGCATATATATATATATATATATATATATATATATATAACTGTGGCTACTAAACTGACCTAAATACACTCATCGACCACTCTATCACATATATCACAAGCCAACACTGACGATGTTTACCAATCGTAAAAATTCATAAAATTTAGTCAAAGTGCAAAGTGCATTGAACTGGAAAAACTTAGATCATATTCACATCATCCAGCACGCTTCAATAAAATAAAAGATTTTGTCAGCCAAACAGTAAAAAATTGGCTTAGCCTGAGCTTCAAGCTTGGCCAGTACTACATGTATTATTTATGGTAATTACAAAGGTATATTTATTGATTTTTTAAGTCAGTAAAGTAAGTAAGATAAGTAAGATAAGTAGGAGCGAATTATGCATAAGTAATTGACAGTAAGTATAAATTTCTGATTTCCCTTAATATGAATCGAATAGGCGCTCATAAAGACAGTTAAATGAAATATTGGGAGAATTGTTGAGAATTTTAGGTATGGAATCAAATTATTTTATATTGTTAGTCAGTGTCTGAAATGTATAAAATAAGTTTTTTAATGACTTCGTAAAATATGGCCATAGTTTGCTCTGATTATGTTTCCACTGAGATGAGTAAAAATCAATTTTTTTTTATATAGTGAAGAACATTGGGGAAAAGCTTAGTTGAGGACCATTAAGGCCAATATTAAATTGTGTGAATTAGCAAATAAAGTGTGTTGGATACACAAATTATACGATTCAACTGTCGATATCAATAAGTTGATTTATTTGAGAAAGATTTTTTTACGGGAAGAGAGGAAAGATTCTAGTAAAAAATTCAGTATCACCTTAGATGCACTGTATTCTTTATTGTTTCTATAGTTACTATATTATGATGTTCCATTGGCACATAAAGAGACAAATGGTATATTCTCTTCTATTTATTGAATTGTCATATTTACCTTTATCGTCACACACAATGCAGAAATATTAAATATTGGCGTATAAACATGAACTCGTCAACAATTCTTAATATAGGAGAAGAGAAAATAATAAAAGTCCATATGCTTTGGGTAGGTTAAGGTACAATAAAAGTATATTTGTGGGTTTTTCTAAGTTTTCAGAAAGGGTCGATGGCAAAATCCCTTGACTGTATTCTGTTTTGATGAGTTGTATTATGAGAATGTCATGTGTTGGGTTCTATTCTACTATGGTTGCCCTTCAATTTCTTGCGGAATATATCTGTTGACTTGTTCCCTTATACATATAGGCTGAATTCACATTCTTCACAATTTATATGGATTCCTCGGGTCTAGAACAGTTTTCCCCCTTGGCAATAGCAGCGCCTATAGCTCCAGAATACTCATCGATATCCGCAACGAAAAGGGGACCCCATATTCAGGAACTGCCCTAACACCAATCTCTGAATTTACACAATGTAGTGTAAAGAGATATAGACAACAGATATCAACTGAGACAGATTGTTTCTACATACATAGGAGCATTTGGCTAACATGGAGAGTGAGGTATAATAATCCAAAAATTTACAGTGGGCATTTGCTTTTCTGTCTGTCTCTTGAGAATTTTAATCGGGAATTATCCTATTCATCTATACTTGTACTCTACTATAGATATGGCATTTTCATAAAAGGTATAAGTCTTGTGAAGACGTGCCATCGTTGGATTATATATGTAGATAAAATACTACGCAGAACGCAACATGAGAGCTAATGTGTGTAAACAAAAGGAGGTGAATTTGGGGAAATTGACAGTAATTTGTATTTGTATTGCAAATTTTTGGACTAGGGATATCATCAGTGAAGAGGGTGGAGAATATATCGAGAATTTGATTGAAATAAATCAGGAATGGGGAGAGTTCTCTAAGGACAATTGTATTTATGATACCACTATTTGGGAGTCCTCAGGGAATATCTGAATTCTATTGTTGGCGTTGTCGATTTCAATGGCAAAATTGTCAGGGGTATTTATAGGTATTTTTTTATCCTCATTCTCTCGCAATTATGAATTTTTAAAGGTAATTGAGAGAAAAAATCCAATTTAGCATTTTTATTCTTTTTCATTTGTGTATTCTAATTAATCATAGTATGATGGATACATATATTTTAAGTGAATCTTGAATTTTCAGCAATAACTAAACCGCTCCTTATGTTAATTCTAATTTCTTAGATATTCGCCATCATTTTCAGCTTGTTTGTTACTCTCAAAGTAACATATGTATTTCATACCCATTTCTTTCAGTTCAGTGTTTTGGGAAAAATAATTAGAAGAAGGGTACAATTTATTAGCGTTAAAAGAGAATGCTTGTTTCCCTTGGCATGGGCGTACAGGCCACAGATTTACTATCATTTGACATTCCAAAGTTTATAACATTTTGAGGGCAATGACCTCCAGTGTTGCAATTTAAATTCAACAGTATACGGACAACAATGTTCCGGTAAAGTAAACGCAATTGAAGAGAACACACATTTAGCAATTCAACGATTTTTGCCTTATGTTGTTTCTGTGCATTTCATCAAGCTCGCACAGATTAAAACCTTTCTGGAAAAGAGTTACTGGTAAAAGAGTTAAAAACTATCTTTAACGTCTCATGAGATATATATGTAAATTCACTAGTTCCTAAACTTTAATTCCTTTCCTAAATTCCTTTTCAGATGAGCATATTCATAAACAAATAATCAAATATCTCGTTCCATTCTATTACCCAAATATTGTACAATTCAAACAAATTTTGTCATAAAAATGAATTTTAAATTAAAAGTACCTATACAGAAAAATGAGACAAAAGAGATATTCTTACTGATATAATATTAGATTAACTATCAATTGACACTTGTAAAATTTCAAAGTAATAATTGAACTTTTGTTGTATCAATAATTGTGTCAGAACATCACTTATTATTAATCTTTCCAGAATTGAGTACACCAAATATTAGTTGGTCTGTGAACCGCATTGGGCATACCAAAGACATGTGACAATGGTTCAGAAGACAAAATCGATTTTGAGGAAATCCATAGACGTGTTCCGGGGTGCTTTCGAATATAAAATTAGTTTTCCGGCATCTGTCGCAATCACGTTCTGAATTACTGAGTACTCGTAGAATTACGAACATTCACTTGACGATATTCAATTCAAAGAAGATTGTAGCGTATTTCTAACTATTTTAGTTGGAGAAGCAGCAATCGTCTGCACGTATAAAGGTGATTGATTGAGATATCTGAGAATATTGTATATAAATGGGGTATACATATGTATAGAATTTCGCGCAGAAAAATTCCTCAGAGCATAAGGGTTTTAATTTTTTGAAAAATTGGGAAATTTTTATGAATTCGTAGATTTTGGCCGATATTTTGGCTAAGTGCAATTTTTTTTATATTAGCTATGTTAAATATTTCTATACTAGATAAGATAAAATCTTTACATAACTTTTACATACTTGCAACATGATGCTGAATAGTCTTTTTCTGTTTCCGTAAGGAGCATTGAAAATATCATTTCCAAATAATCTCGAAAGCATTTTGAAATAATTTTAGTTTGAATAGAAAATACATTTTATATAAATTGCAATTGAGAAGCAATCAGTAAATGTTGTAAAAAAATAAGCAAAGCTATAAAAAATGATTAAAACATCCATACTATTTCACGTTTATTTACTATGTCAATATTTTTGAATAGTTGAGATAATTTAACAAAATAACAAAAATACTTTAAGCATTTATTCAGTCACGAAAATTAATAGATGATCTACAAAAAAAAGAAAACAAAAAAGCATGACTTGGACTCAAAAATGCATAAGAACTTGAATGAGTCATCAATAAAAACGATGAAATTCACGGCTGCGGAATATTCAAATTTTATTCAACGCTTCCGGTTCTATCGGTCTGTTCAGTTCTGAACGAAATGCAATAGCGAGAAATGTATGAATTAATATCCATATTTTTACATTAAATAACTATATTTGAACAAGGTTTAGAATTTTGATAAGAAGATGCGACGGATGCGGCAAATATTTGTGGAGTGTTTTTCGAAATAAGCGTATGAGAATTAGTTGTAGATAAATATATGTTCATGACCTTTCATCAATATAGGAATCTGCTCGGGTATTCTGACATTCGTCTAACATTTCGTTTATATAACAAATATTAATAATTGCGATAATGAATAAATATTTGTGCTTCGTATTATTACATTTTTATATACGTTGCAAAAATATTTACTGCATGATATTTATAGTTGAAAATGGAAAAGCAGATAACTGCGGTAGAAAATATTGCCAACTTACTTTACACTATGGTTAATGTTAAGTGTTATCAAGTATCTATGCATAAATACCTTCGCCACCATTTGATTGTAACTCTAATGAACGTCCCGTGGTTGGTGGCCAAATACTTCCTCGTGTATGCGACGACCCAGATGGCCCCATAAAACGCCCTCCAGTTGTACCCAACATGCCTTGAAACGGCAAACTATAATAAAAATACAACATACAACACATAAACATAATGAATAGAAAATGAAAATTACACAATAAACTTATAAATCTAAAATTAATGATCAGAATGGAAATGAGTATAGCTGAAATTTTTGAAATCAAATAAACTTATGAGCAAGAGGCGCTTGAATTGAACTTAGGATAAATGGCAAATTATAACAGAACAGAATTTGCGTAAATTTTCGAATTGTTCGGATGCTCTTTTGACATTTGTCAAAAGAAAATTTGCATCGCTTTACAAATAATATCCACACACACTCTTTCTTTCGAAGTAGCGGGAAACACTCAAGTTGCCCCTAGTCTTTGCTGGGTTTCTTATTATATCGAGGGCAGACGTAAAAGTATATGCAATGAAAGCCGGCAATTTATTACTCAGAGCAACTTATTTTTTTGCAACAATAATTTCATAAATTCTTACAATTCTACATAGAAAATATGAGATTATAATTTAGCGCTATACTTTTAGACGGAATAATTAGGTGTGTATACAAATTTTACACTACGAACTTTGTATTTGTAATTTCTAGAGAAAAATGGTTTTTTAGTAGAAATTTGGGAACGTTTTTGATTGAACAAAAGCAAAAACAAGAAAAAATTGTAGTTCAAACGAAGTCGACAGTCACCAGAAGACTATGATTTGTTAATATTTTTAATAAATAGAAGTTAATAATTATGATTTGAAATTTTGTTTTATGTTCGTTCTTCTATATATATATATATATATTTACTCATTTAGAATACATAAATTATGAGCGCGTATTTACATGTTTAAGTGATGTTGATGACATATATGTCTCATCGTGAAACGTGAGAATGAAAATGAGTGGCAAATTCTGTGTATGCACACCAAAAGTCGGATGTTTTTTCTTTCCACTGATGAATGGGACTCGAATGATATTTATTTTCAATTATGAATTTTCGTATTGCTCTTTTTCACATCACAAGCAGTTACAAAACATCATATATCCAACGACATTGACTGATTTTTCTGAAAACCTCATATTTTTCAATTTAGAATTTTCACAAGTTTAGATTAATGATTCTTATAATTGAGTTTATGAACTGGAAAATATGACATACGTAAAGTTTTCGATGAGACCCTCAACAGGAAAACAGTATCACGGCCCATCTGTGCACTCATTTGTAGGTGATATTATGGTAATGACTTAACTAAGCGAATACATCTAATATATATACTCGTATAATATCCCCTGAGACAGAAGATATTTAGGAAATTGCTCATACATTTCAGCTGTATGTCATTTTCATATTTCCATACACATGCGGTATGGTTGTGTCTCTTGCACTATCTCAACATGAGATCTTGGCGCGTACAGGAAGGTACCGACTGAGGAAATTATATCGGCGAGTGCCATAGAAAAAGTCACTCATGCAGCCGGATCAGACGAGGATTACTTCCCGGAGAAAGGGTTCAATGTCGAGGGTGAAAGTGGAACTAATTGAGAAGGACACAATTGGGTATGAATCTCTGAATAGAAATTACTTTCTCCGGCCACCTCTTTTTTCTCAGGCTCTACCTCATCCATTTCCTGCTCACATTTTTCATGATTTTCCCATTGCATGGGCAGAATTTGCATTGTACTGCCTCGAATTTTGTACCAATACCCCTGAGTCATAGCACTACGTGCAAACAGGAGACACCGCCACACCATTAAATACATGAAATACATAAAGGCTACACACCAGTGAGTTCAGTGCACAGGCAATCCAGTGCAAGCTTCACGTCCGGCAATTTTAAAGTTTCCCAGCTCCAGTTTCCCAAGACCCCCTATTCATTTATCAAATAAAACTTCTCATTTGCACATCACGACGTGCAGCTACAAATTTACGACTTTGAGGGTAGGTGTACTTGTGTCTCAAAAATATAGATATAAAAGAGTGTGCAAAAAAGGCAACTTTCCTTGCCTAAAGTGTAGTAGAATGATTTGTTGCAGAGAATATTGAAGCCATAAGCGTTTCGTGGTCTGGATTGCGAGAGGGGTCCCTCATACAGTACGCAAAAGATTCAACTCTGTCGGGGACAACACGTGGTGCCTGTTATGTATTCGAAATGCATGAGAAGCAGGAGCTCCTCCAACCCGTATTTATATATACTGTTCACGAAATATCTTCATGGCGCCAAATACGAGTATAACACTTTGCGATGAAAGTTTTATTGCCCCCTAAAATACCCAATTTGTTAATATCCCACCCAGATACACTTTAATATGTGTACTTCCAATCATCTTCAGTTCAGCCGATATGTTAGATAGACTCAAAGAGAGATGATTTAGGAATGAGGAAAATTTCTACACTCAACGTGTTAGTATAAACTAAGACAGAGCAAATTATGATGTATTCTACTATGTCAAATCCATCTACGTATATGCTAATATGAGATGATATCAAGTGTGAACAAGGGTTTAGGATAAATCCATTCACATTTCCCAAGTGGCTTTTCTATTGATCAGCACTGCTGTCTATGAGTGGATTTAAGAAAGAGATTCTGATTACCTCAGAAGGCGTGCTGTGTATCCTAAAAATGGTAGATACAGTTTCCCTGCATATTACAGAGCTCTTGAATTTGGATAATGATCAAGATAATGGCAAGGGTGGTGACACATCAAACTTTATATTATGGGGACTTAGAAACGACAATAGCAAAAAACGTTTTGAAGTAAAATCGTTAATGTATACATCCCTTCATTTTGATAAGAAACTTTGCTTAGTGTTTGGAAATAATCATTACCAGAATTTGAGATGAATAATAATTTATGTCATTCACATAACGTAAGGGGAATTACATTATTAATAATAAAATTTTAGATTTTATTAAAGGATAGACACAATACAAGTGATAATACAAGTAATAAGAGTGATTATATAGATAAACGCACTCTATCCACAGCAAAGCATCAACGTTCTCTGTAGGGTGAATTAGGGATTATCAGTGTAAGAACATATTTGTGTATCCTACTCGGAATGGAATTGGACGGATATTTTCGAGTCCAAGAATAGTAATAACACTAATCAAAAATAGAGGTAAGTAAATCACGCCAGTAAAAGCCTAATCAGTATGTTTCATCCAATTTTAAATTCTCAGTGTGATGTTCTACATGTTTATACATGTTTAGGGCTTCCTGGCCCAAATATAATTAATATTTCCTTGTATGGCTTCTTCATACTTATTGTTCACTCCTCCTCTCACTTAAGAAATTTGAGAAAAAAAATAACACTGAGGGAAAAAATCTACAGAGCAGCACCAAATTGTTTAGGTTTTTTTTTTATATAAATCCCTATATTTTGTACTATTGTTGTGTTTCGTTTTAGTTACCTAAATATATAATTTTTAGGGATAAAAACCTATAAAGAGGAGTTAAATGAATGCAAACGAAGCCAATGTCGTCCAACATAATTTTTATGTTCATATACTAACAAATTAAGTTCAAAAAATATTCTACCTATATGCATATAATGTGTGCTTTTCAATTCAGCAATGTTGCTATTTCAATATTTTCATGGAATTTTATTTGACACACTCTCTTGCTTTTTTGAACTTCTATCAATTACTTTGTACTAAGCGCGATTTAATTAATAACGATTCCTCATATATACTTCGTAAATTTTCACTTCTTTGTCATTATTAAAGAAAGACGAAAAAAGTGATTAGACGAATAGAAAAAGATAATAATGATATAAAACAAAAAATCATCCCTTGGTGGATCCACAGAATTGTGACTTTGTTGAATTTATCCCTATTGGAAAGTTCTTTATATATTACATGCAAGAATTTTTTTTTATTTCAGTTACAGTGTGAAGTTGATGCCATACAGCATCTTCTAGATAAGAGGTAATTTTATTTTTGTGCTAATAAATTCTACAACTGATATTAGATGTGTAAGTGTTTCTATTCCCCTCTACTCAATGGGATTTCACATGAGTTTCTCCCATGTATCTTTTTCCATTAAGATTCGCTGGTTTGGTCTGCTGAAGAGCCGTTAAGTTTGAATACGAATGTTAGGGCACTGATTTATTGGGTCGTTAAGTACGCATACACAAAAGTGAAAAGTATTCTTTTCACGAGCGGATGAGAAGATGTAGTAAAATGCTCAATGCTCTTTAGAATGTATTATTGCAATGGGATAGAGAATCCTTGTCTGGGCTTAGTGTTATTAGATGGTGAATATGTTTGAATTAGAATATAACAAGTAACATTTTTTTGAGGACAGTGAAAAAAGTAAAATATTAATCAATATAAGCCGTACTGTGCAAAGGGCGAAATAAACTATTTATTAATATTGTTATTTACTTATAAAAAATTAAAATTATTCAACTATAAACTTTACTGCGTTTTTGCTATTCAGAATGTGGTGTTATTGTCGAGTTTTATAAGATTTTTTAACGTAACTTTGACTTTTGAAATCACGCATATCATTAACTTTTAACATGTGACATTTTAAAATTTATTTCATACACCATAATCACATACAGAACACAATTCAAGTGTTCTTTCAAAAAGTCTGCAGCAGAATTAATATAAAGTCACCCCTATGATATTCCGTTATTGTATGACATTCTTTCATCTTGCAGTAAATATCCAAAGACAACTGCTCACCCCTCTTTTTCACCACCTGCATCATTATGTCACCAGCATCTGGTTCGACACGTTGTGCTGTGCAATATAATGGTCGGATAATATTTTGAATTTATTGATAATTTTCATATAATTACAAAAATTACACACGCATTGTGTGGAGACTCATTTCTTCAGATACTAATCAATATTCTTTTTCCTCTCACGTGATCTTTTTGTTCTATATATTAAATATACATGTACCATTTGTGTAATTATGAGAATATGTAAGCGAAGTAAATAGTGGTGGAATAGAGGCAAATGTTGGCGTAAAGATATATTCTCAGCCGAGCACCAAATTGAATGGCGTTTCAACCCGATGCAAGTTGGAAATATAAGCCGACGGCTTTTTGAAAGCGAGAAGACAAATCCCCAGCATAGTGGCGGCCAAAGCGAATATATTAAGAGGGAGCTTCAAATTGATTAACAGATTTTGTAAATCTTAGTGGATTATTGTAGCAATTTTGGAAGTTTTATCGAAAACTAAGTAGAAGTCGGTTCTATGCAATGCTCAAATAGCGTTTCTTAAGAGTAACAGCGTTATCAACTTTTTTTCTATTGCATCTTGGGGTTCACTCTCTGTTTATCTTATTTGTTCACACAAATCTTCGTAGTCACTGTGAATAAATGATATCTATTGAAGTGATTAAACCTAATATGCAAAGTAATATGTATACGTGTATTACATTCCTCTATGCTAAATTTAATATCTATCGTCATCGCCGAACTGTTAGTCATCGGGTTTTATAATATTTTGCTTGCAGAGACCTATATTTACCAATGTGTTTATAGTTCCATGGAGAAATCAAATCTGAAATGTTTCTTTGGTATTCAGTCCTGTGTTATTTACCAAAATGTTATTTCTGATTGACAAGATGGATAGAAGGTGAAGTAATTTTGATAGGTATAACTAAAAGAAAACAGGTATATAAAATGAGGGGTGAATCAGGAAATATATTATCTGGTGCTTCCTTACCCGAAGTAAACTTGGGCATCAAATACACAAAGTGCTCAATTTGAAGACGTCTATCAAGATTTCATGATTAGATTCCCCAAGGCAGATTTCATGCAAATTTGTCTTTTCAATTTTTCATCAAATCGTCTTAGTATAAAGTAAAAGAAAGCTTCAATAAACAGGTGAATAAGAATTGTTAGTTTATTTTTTTGTCTCAGTAATCTATCCACAGTTGATTTCCGAATTTGCGTCAGTCTCTATCTAAGGCTTGCCCAGCCTCCAATACAAAACGACGGAAAAAACATTTATAAATTGAATGTAGGTATATTTGATTTACAATGTGGTTCATCATAGCTGGCAAAGTAAGGAGATCATGGCTTAATTATTGAGAACATAATTATTAAGGGTTACAACATCACCTGAAGCTTGTGCATCGTGTGGAGTGTGAAAGTTGATGTTACTAAATTTTTAAACTAAACATAACACTGCATAAAAACTACGATATAATCCTAACAATGCAGCTAGATTAATTAGGTTACATTAACAATAATCAGATGTGTGCCAAATTTAGAAATAAAAATAAACTGAAAAAATAGGAGGCGGAAGCAAATGAAGATGGTTAGCATATTGAGTTCAACTCGAAATAGGAAAAAAGAAGGACAACCATGTCGACCCTTCATAGCCACCCCGTCCATGTCACCAGTATTCACGTGCAGCATTCAGACGTGATCAAATGTAGCTTGAAGCCATCAGCATCAGGTCTCTCGCCTGGTCAATTCTATCGGCGACAAGAAGCGCTTTTTTCTCTATCTAAGGGGATCCTTTTGATCCGCGTATATGTTGTTATCAACGACTTAATTAAAAAAATGCTTATCTCTTTAATATGACGTAATCTCCACCTTTCTTGAAGAAAAACTTATGAGACTAAGCCCAGAGGGGGAGAGAGAGACATAGAGAGAAATAAATTTCACCTCAAAATAGGACTCTGAAGAATGAAACAAATAAGCAATCGACATAGTCCTAAGAAAGACGTGTGCCAATAAATTCAGGTCATATGCGTGGTTAATAGATTTCCGAGTTAGGTTTAAGTTATCCTCTACACCACAGCAGAGCTGAGTAAAAAAGAAGTAATAATAGCTTGCAGGACAACCCTCTGCAAATTTCCCCATTATTCGGAACCAACTCGGTGACAAATCATTTGTCGAGAGAGGTCATCTGTGGTCACTGAGGAGAAATTCTATGAACCCGGGTTATGAACGCTCAAAGAGAAATTTATCAAAACATACGGACATACCCCTTGACATGGGCTAATTTATATGAAGTTTTCACATGATAATTAATGGTGAAAACACTCCACTCCAACAAAAATCAATTTTACTTCTCGATCAGAATGTCAAAAGTATATTTTGAAATCTATTTTGCAAAAATCTAAATATCCAATAATGATTTTTATGTTTACTACTTGATGTACATAACATAATTTGTGTTGGGTATAAGCTAATACATTGCGTATGTGCCATGGGGCCAAAATAAAGACATTGCGGAAAATAAACAGTTGATCTGCATAAGAAATTACTACGCAACGAATTACAAACTTTCAATTGAATTAACATGTAGTAAGAGATTTGTTTCCTATGAAAATTCTGAAATATGCCAAAGGAAGATATCATTTGGGAAATCGTGTGTTGTATGTAGTAGAATCTTGATGACATTTACAGTGTATCAAATTTGTGCTGATGCAATGAATTTCGTGGAAGTCTGCTTGCTCCTTTTCCGTGTACCTTATTTTGCAATACGAACAACAAGGGATTTGAGGAACTAAATCACTCAGCTAACACTGGCGGACTGTAACTAAATAACGCACGAAGTATTTGTAGTGTGTTTAGTGTGACAAGGAATTGGCAATGGAGTTGATATATATATATATATATATATATATATATATATACTATATATACTATATATAATATATATACTATATATTCATACTATATATTATATATATATATATATATATTCATACTATATATATTTGTATATATAGTGGAATTTTAAATGTAAGATTTTAAACGATTCTCAGCATTCTGCGAAAGCGTATGAGTTTGCAGTCTTATATTTATGGAAATTTTAGGTCCCTAGGGAAATTTAACGGATATATCGTTCCCCATTTCTACAAATGAAATTCAGCATATAAAAGTTTTCAACGATTCGTGATGGAAACGATCTCTCACCTTCATGCCATATATAACATTTCTTCTCCATCTGCACCCCCTTTGTTTTGACCCCATGCGCACAAAAATGGTTTTTATTTTTAGCTCTCAAATACCTCAAACCTTCCACAACTAAGGATAGAATAATCCGTTCTTCTCACTGAATGGACGGCATTTGGACATAGAGATAAAAAAAAACTTGATTTGCAGTATCTTCAGGTCAATACAATATTATGCATAGAAAAATATTTTATCTGGATATTACTTTTATAACAATACACACAACTTCAATGACATTGTAGAGACATTTTTATATCCTCAACGCGAATACAATATAGGGAAAAAATGTAAATCAGTGCTCTTGCAGCGACGATAATACTAAAAGCTTGTGAATTCATGAATTTAATTCACTTGGGAGCGTAACGATGGACATTTGCCTATTAGAGGGATTCTCCAGAGGTATTATGATGATTTTTGCACATCTTTTTCACTGCAAAGTTTTTTTATACTTTTGAATTTCATCTATCACTGTGTCACTGTGAATTTTTCGAAAACGTATATTTCGTATATAAATCAATGATGTATGTTAGAACACTGTTAAAAATTATCTAAGGCTATGATCAATTTTCTAATAAATCTTATTGTATCACTAAACATAAAACAATAATTGTAAAAAATTATTGAATCAAAATTTACATATTGTACTAAATAAGCTCAAATTTTCTTTATTAAGTGTTTCGTTTTCCATTAATTTGATTGAACTATCTCGTGGAAAATGCAAATTTCTTTGTATTTATACAGGCTTTTCTCAAGCAAATATGTAAATATGGTTGCTTACAGTGTATCCTATGGTTTAGCGTACATCTGTGGAAATCTCCTCGATTTTCCCAACAGTGGCACGTCACTGAATTCTTCTCTGCATGTGACTCTGACTTTGGCTATCAAGCTTTAGAGAGAGTGTTTGGTTTTAACGAGTTGCTCGTTGTTCACCACTGACATCATTGAATAATTTGGTTTTTGCCTATATTTCTTCAAAACATTCTCAAATGATGTGGGATTTTTTTGGGTTGTTTTTTTTTTCATTAAATCCATTAGATCACATTGCATTTTTATCTTGCTTTCAATGATTTGTTAAGCATAATAGTGATCAAAATATTACGCATAATTATTGAAAAGATGTTCAATATAAAAAAAACAAATAAAAAAAACAAGAGTATATAAATTAATATGATGATTATTTTCAAAGAATTTCGATTTTTGCCACATAAATAAATTTCCTGATGAATTTAGCAGAAATTAAGATCAAGACTCTTATAATTACATTTTATATTAGGGTGAGTAATTGCGATTATTAAGAATGCAGCTTAATCCCTTAGCCTTACGCTATAGCTGCTTATAGGATCAATTGGCTCTTATTTGGTATATTAACGTTACACCCTCTGCGAGATATGTATGAAACGGAGATATAAGATGACAAAAATACCTAAATTTCAGATTTATTTTACACAAAACTATGCTTTTCTTTGTTCTTTTCCTTTGGATAAAGAGATAAAAACTTGAAATTTCAATATTTTTTTAATATTCAAAACAAGTTTGTAATAAATTTCTATTGAATAATCTTAATTTTTATCAAATATCCTGCAGAGATATAAAAAAATTAAAGTATAAAATGTATGCAAGAAGTACTACTTTAATATCAAATGCAAAAAGTACAACTTATTTGTATTGAGTAAAAAAGTAACTCAGCCAACAGGCATGTACATGTTTCATCCTTGGTCTCATCTTACAGTTTCTAATTTTACTCCAAATTACCTTGGCGGTTTTTACCCAAAAGGAAAAGTACACATAATGGAGAGCACGCGCACCTCCAAATAGGTAATATATTTTGCATTTATATTAAAAAATTGAACTTCATTAGAAATTTCATTCACAGACGGTAGACAAGGGGTGAATACTTGAGTGGCAAAAGAGTAATGTGGATGAAAAATGCTATTTGGGCAATATGGGGTTGTAGGTTGAAAAATGAGGAGTAATTAAGGAAATTGCATTATTGAGAGAAGAGTTTAACAGAAGTTTTGCAAATAGGAGGACCAAGGGTGGTTTTAATTCCTACATCCTAGATGATAAATGACTTGAAATATTCCCAACAATCAAAAGGAGTTTTTCATTTACCTTCCCCCATTTCACATGCTCATTTGGTCTTTCACACCAGCTCCACCTCTTTTTGGCCCAAAACACTGCCAGAGCATAAATTTGCAATGATGCGTGAATATGATTCCCAGACTCTATGACAATTGTGTCATGATTGAGTGTTTTCCCCCATTGATCCTTTGCAGGAAGATCCCTGCGTGTGGCGGAATATTAAATTATGTTGGGAATTGAATAAATTTCTCATGCACACACAATGCCTTCGTGCTTTAATGTTGTGCTAATTAAACGAGTAGTTGTTTGTGCCATGCTAAATTTCGGATATTAAGTATCAACCCTCGATGTTTCAGGGCAGGACTTTCTGTCTGTTAGGAAAATGGGACAGACGTGGGTGTTGCAAATCTTCTGGTTCTATTGATGTGTAAATAAAATGTACTATACTGATGATACTTGTACCATGTTCATCCGTTATTGAGACCGCTGATGAGAACGCCGATGAAAGGTCTTTTCCGGATTACTATCTGTATTGAAGGACGCACTTTGTCTGGGCTTTTAGTGGTGAAAAGGGCGTCAAAGGGATGGATACAGCACTGAGATAAAGCTAAGAGTCATTATTTGACTTTTGCTTCATTTCACGGAGAATATTTAAAGGGGGAAATACCGCTGCGGTTACATGTCCCACCCCTTAGCTTTTACCCTATGCAAAGTCGTGGAAAATCAATAGCAAATCTATCTCTCGAAATCCAATTTTTACACAAATCGGCTTTACTTCTAAGTATAATATTACAATTATAATTGCCAGATTAATATTCAAATATTCTCGTCATAACTTTAGAATTTTGGTCTTTTTGCAACACTACACAGTAACGAAAATATAAACTATACTATGTTCAAAGAAATAGTTCATACAATAAAATGTCTTCGAATTGCTTCTGGAATTACACAACTACTTTTGTATGTATTTAAATGTAAATATGAAGGTAATGCCATCGCACACGGCACTGCTAAAAGTTCATTTTAGTATACTCATTATCGTCAACTATAAACCTACATAATTTCTTTAGTTGTGATATCTGAAATGAAAGAGGCAAATTAAGCTGTTCAACCCGTATAGTGATCAACCCTTCTACTAATTTGCCAGTTCTTCTGCCCTTCCCTATTAAGGAGTCTAATTTTATTGCAAAATTACCATACATATTATTCCTAATGGTGCACAACATGACGAAATCTAAATTACAGTAGTGAATTAAGTCGCGACAAGTGGTAACTTTAGTAGAATATAAATTGGGATAGGAAGGGGGACAGAGATTGGGGAAATCCTATAAATTTTAATTAACTACCTATCGCTTTCACAGAATTGAATCAATTTACTTCTCACAACTTTAAGTCTGTTCTCATTTTTTGCTATCAATTGAGAAGCGTGGAGCCATAAAAGAAACTCGCAAGAGAAATTTCAATAATGTTGTCTCGTAAATTTCCGCACCCGGAAAAGAGGGGAACTTTTACAAAAAAAACGTGTCTACATTTTAATATTTATAAATATATATATTCAGCGAAGAAAAATGCATCCATGTCATGCACTGAGAGATTGAAAAAAATCATTAGTATTCAAAGGGAAAACGGATGGAATTTGCTCAGTTGCACCATTGTTGATAAATCTCTGGCATTGGATATATTAGTAATATAAAGACAGAAAAGAGTAAATGTACTACATCAAAGTTAATAAAACTTGTATATTATTCTAATGAATATACAGTAGTTCCAAGCAATTGAAAATTTATAATTCATTATTATGAATTGTTGAAGTAATTTTGAAATGATTGCAAAAGTATTGGGACTTTTAATAAATATCAAAATGATAAAGTAAAGTAAGATTAAAAAGTCATTTTGTAAAATTGGTCACCAACAATTTTCATAACACATTTCATTCAGATCATTTATCTACATTAGGTATTAAGACTGCGTATTAAAAAAAAAGGTTCCGTTGTTATTCTTAGCAATGGTCATCATTTTTCGTGGCTACTTTAAAGATTCAGAGTTTGCAAAATTACGATTACATAATAGAAAATTTCTAAGAATATAGTATAGAATAATTTCACATCTGATTTTCAAGTTAACAAAACAATCGATGGTGCTCTTGTTTGTCTCCATTTCTTGTACCAATGCTAGTACGTTAAAGTGCTTTTCAGTGTCAACTAATGAAACGATGTCTATAGAGGAATAATTAGTGACACGAAGATATCTGTCTCTCCCATCCATCGTATGAAAACGGACATTTAGGAAAATTTATCATACTGCATCAATTAAAATAAAATAGATTTGTCACAAACAAAATAAACCAAAAATTGTAGAGTGAAGCTTTTTTGCATCACAAAATCAATACAATTCGCGATATTCAAATACATATCCACTTGTGCATGAATCAATCTCTCAAACAATTCGATTTTACGTGAATTCTCATCAGCACCATTGAAATTCACTGAACAAATACCAAAAGTGTGTATACAGTAAAAAAGCAAACGAGTCAGCTGATTCTCTTTCAATGTATTGTATCCACTTTGGCGCCAAATATCCAACTTTTAATTGGCATTTTGGGTGTTGGTACTTTAATTGAACCAGAGGCAAATTGTCATGAAAATTATTTCACTTCACAGTGCGACAACAAATTAAGCACATTGTGCAAATTTGCAGTAAAAATTCATTCGCTAAAAAATTAAATGCTGCCATTCACAGAAACTTTCCAATGGCACTCCAGTAACTTCACAATTTTACCTTCGCAAAAGGGAATAAAGTATGAGGGAACTGGTTGGCAACTTGGAGGGTAGGAAACCTATGAAAGCGAGCCACAGATTTACAGGCATTTTGCCGATGAATACGGAGAATTGTTTACATACTCTTATACTGGATTTAATCCCTTTTCGCCGAATGCTATGTGATTTATCTCTGAAGTTCGCCTCGAATTATCATTGTTCTATTTACACACAGTAAAAGACTAATTAGTCCGTTGGATTCTCCTCTCCTTGAATTTGATGATCTTTCCTTACAACATCCTTTACCTACTACTTTAATTTTATGAACTTCTCAAATTCATCGAATTGTACAGACTAAAGTTTAAATTGACTGATAAATTACCCGTACTGTAGGTTGAAATTTTGTTTCGTTTGAGTAAATAAAATAAATTTTCATAGGGTGAATTTTATGAATAAACGTTGAATTGCGTTACAAATTTAGTATTGAAATAAAAATCAAATATACATAAGATACACATAAAAATATGTACTTTATGCACATGCCCTTAATTTTTCAATACAAATAAGAATATAAAGTACCTAAGACTCTCAGATATAGATTTTTTATACGCTGATTATACATATTTACATACTAATAATTGGATAACAAAATAATATTGATCTGTCATGACTGATCTGATAGGTTTGTTATTACATATGTCGTAAATGTGCAAATTCAGTTGAAATTAGAAGGCCCATACTTTCATGCGATATCTTTGGACGTCATGCATATAAGAGCCATAGAAGACTGGACACGGTATTGCAAAAAAGAAAGAATTTTAACTCTTTTTCCTCACTTTTCGAATCATTTCTTTTATTTCCTTCTTTTCGCATCTACCTCCGTGTCTTCGTTATACTCACGGTTCAATACAAAGAGGTATTTTTTTGTTTTCTCTTATTGGCGAGAACTTCGTATTTAGGGAATTTGACAGGGACTTATTCTGGCAGCTAGTATCGTGCCGTATACGGTGTTTTAGTTTGCTAATTGAAACGCAGAAAGTTTAATTTTAAACATTAAAATTAGGGTCGCATTAGGTACAAATGTTTGAGCAATCAAAAGGGGAATTTTTTTGCAAATTTCAATGCTTCAGAATATATGGTATGAAGAATTTGAGCATTTATATATTCCAACTAAACTCTACTTACAGTTAGAAGATGTTTTACGTCATTTTATACTCGATTCGTTTTCTTCCATTCCGTGTAAATTACTGGTATGTCGGATCTTTTTTGCTCGACACCTTTTTGTGCTCTTCAAATTGTATGCACAGCACTGTCGGAAAAAAATCTTCTTTGGTCACTCTTTCATCATTCGCCTCTTTCCACTGTTCCGTTCACACACACTTTACAAACAACGGCAAAAGTTAATCAGCCACCTGAAAATGAGAAAATATACACAACACCATAATTAATTCATTAACAAAAGACATACACAGGAGAGGAGATAAAAGGGTACATTGTGCCCTTGACTTTAATCATTCAAATTAAGTTAAGTCTCTATATAAAAAATATTGTTAGAATTGATTTTGTAGGAATTAATGATAACACTTTAAAAGGGTAAGCTTTAAAGCCCTTTTCGTCACTTTGGTTTACTTCATCCGCTGCTTATAGCACAAAAGCCGGAGTGAAAAGTGATGCGAAAATTTTGCCGCAATGCCAATCATACTGCCGGAAAATTTCTCCCAACTATGAATTATAAACATGAAAATATACCAGACATATACACAACATTGTGAAGTGTTGTGTGGTTAAATGAGTACAAGTTGGTATATTGTGTCAGAGGAGGATACTTAATCGTGGAAAATTTAATGAAAACCCCAGAATTGTTGACAAACTAAGCAGAAGGCACTTTTGTCCACTCTCGGGAATATTTTCACGGAAAGCTACACATTGCCACCATTCCTCGTGATCTCTCCTGGCTGTCCAAATAATATCCTCTTCAAGTCCACCCTCTTAGTTGACCGACCAATGTCCACTTTTACCCTCGACACTCAGTACACACACGAACCCACACACACACTATTTCAAAGAGATGTTCTCCACTGGGATTTTTACACAGACATTAAGAGTGTGGGAAATGTGATGTATTTTCTCTTTATATAGAGAAAATGCCAGTTGTTCAGAGTCAGACAAAGAAATAACATCCTAGGCGGCACGTCGCGACAATCTACTAACTGCACCAACATAAAAAGCTTCGCCTCAACTATGATGAATACTTTTCGGTGCCCGCTGCTCCTGTTCACAGGTAAGTCTAGCCGAGGGGTTTTTTTAGTTAAAAATATGGGTTGATATTTAAAAATATGACAAACAGCCTAATGTTTACAAAAAATATATAATATTGTATTTTTCAAAAATTTCGTGAGATAAAAATGTTAAGTACGTAAGTATGTTGCCTTTGGTAACACTATTATTAAAAACTTAGCAGTCAGTCATCAGTAATTGTGGAAAGATTATTGTTTTATAAAATTAATAAGTATAGATTGGCCAATTACATGCTTGACGTGTACGAGGAGTGAGCAGTTCGGACGTTGGGAGTTGACTAAATGCTTTATTGCAAGTCTTTTACAAAAATTTCTCCGTGTGCCGTTAACCCTTATCTATACATTACAATGCTGAATATCGAATACGGCGTTTTTTTATTCTCTGAATGTTATTATTAGGCTCCTTTTTCAACAAAATATAATAGCATTCATGCATACACAGATAGTGTATTATTCTGGAAATATAAGAAATATACATAGTCATCAGCACGATCTACCATCCACAATTTATGTATATTTAACATTTCAGCAAATTGTCAATTTATATCCTTTTTTTAGTTTTTCATAGACATGTGACGATAAAACCAATAATGCTTATTTACATTAATATTTTTAACATTATAACCTTTGACTGAAATCAGATAATCAAAACAGGTGAGATTTTAAAAATATTACAGCTTTTTCATTCATTAGGAAATAATTCTTAAGTGAATGTGTTGCGATTACCATTGACTGTTTTCAATGCGTTTGTGTGTGGCTTGCATTATTAAGTCTCTCGAGATGAGTGTGTACTACTGTATTTCTGAATTTCCCGATACAGAAAGAGGGGCTCCCGGCCCTTTTTGGTGGTGCAAATGAATTTAGTGACACTGCATGTACGTGAGTCACTACAGTTTGGGGAGTAAGTCTCAACAATGTAACAGAGTAAAATCAACGGTACCAATTTATTTCATTAGAAATAGCCTCACTACACACTCTTGAGTTGTGCTGGGAAACTATTCCCAAGCCTCATCTCATCAACAATCAATTTCTTTCTATGGATATTCAGATTTTGGGTATTTATTTGTTTTGATTTACTGTGGATGTTGATTACAACTTTGCCTCCATCTTCCTAATTTACCCGTCAGACATAAAGAAATAAAATAACTGTAGTTTGAGAATGCCTATGTGCGTGATTTTAAATTATCAGAATAGTGAATATGCTTTAGATTTGAGTACATACACATATGTCCTAAAATTATGTAATTCTCATTTCCCTCCTATAATCATTTTCATGACGTGGCGTCATTTAGAAATATTTCATGTGACACTGAAACTTTCAGGAATAATTTGCCCGTTATTTACTATAACTTCAACTGTTGATATATTTCATCAGAATCTCCTTTGTCGTGGAGAAAAGGGGAGTGTAATTTCCTTAGATTGTGTTCTCGAAGGTACAAATTAATACGTGAAAATCAAAAAGACGAAAGAGACTGACTAAGGGTAATATTTTACTAAATATTACCCTTAGTCAGTCTCTTTCGTCTTTTTGATTTTCACGTATTAAATTCGGTTCTTTCTCCAGTTTTTTTTATCTACATAAAATCGTTAAAGTAAATATGGATTTTAGGTGAATCAACCAAGAGGTTCTCGATTAATTCATACGACACAATTGGTTCTCTCTAACGTAAAATTCGTGTAGAAGATATTTTTACTTTTGTCAACTACTACTCTATATGGACGAGAAAAATGAAATGAGAGAATGTATAAAAATAAATTATATATAGTTTAGGACATTCAAAATCAAGGCAAGTGAGGTTATTATATGAGTTGGTGTGCAAAGTAGATGGTAAAAATACAATCACATACTTCATACATAGTATACATACACCACCATTCTCTAACTATCATTTCCAATATACCTTTACAATCACATTCTGTTTGCGGATTTGTGCCAGCACATTCAACTAAGCCTTTCATTTGAACGTGAAACAAGTTTCAATTGTTCTTTTTTTATGCCGTATAACATTTAATTTCTGGAAACGAGAAAAGTGTGTAAAATGCAGAATTGAAAAAATTAGTTAATAAGATGCAAATAATTTCTGTTTAAAATACCTAATGCGATTTTGGTTCGGGTATCACCATTTCAATGCCCGGCAGCAACAGCAAGAGTAAAATACCGTAAAGCAGTTGTGTATCAAGAAACCGGTTTTTTGGCTCTTAAATCATGCATTGGGATTTATATATTTGATCAATCATGCTCGATAGAAGAAAATATGAAATCACTAAATATTTAATAAGTATTATGTGATTTTCTTAATATATATATTAGTCCGAAATATTGCTGAAAGAAGATATGTATTTTATTTCGTTGTCAGAGACTTAATAAATCAGGACAGAATGAAAGCAGACATAATATCAACTATTATAATTAATATGGCCATGTAGGCACTAGACAGGACGATTGCTGTAGTCAAAATCATTCCCAGCAAATATTTACATCAGTTTTTCCTTCTCGTAATAATTATTTATCAAACTGAGGTGGCCACTCGTGCGGCTTTTCCTTTGTTTAGTCATATTCTATCATCTTTATTCTTTTGTGAGTAGGTACACGCGGACTTATTCTTTTCAATTCAAGAAGCCCGTTGGGCTCGACGATGTAATGACGAAGACTCGGAGGAGATGAAGTATAAGAAAAGTACAATTGGAACCGAGTGCAGATTGCACATCACTGGGATTTGAGGTAACATAAACTCATGCCTTCTCGCCTGCGCTCACCTGGCTCTAATTAATTGAATAACACAGCGAGCTAGACGTGAAGTAGAATTTTCAACAAAACCCAGCATTCACTTTCCTCCATATTCATCAAATTCCTTCTCCGGTATACTCGGATTAAATTAATACTCATTTGAGCAGTATGAGGCGTAGAATTAATAGAGAGGTTTGCATTTGCCAGACGAGATGAATCAAGAAAAAAAAATTGTATTTGATTTTCACAAAACTCTGCAGTCTTCAAAAACTTTACATTTCCAACTAAAATCAACAATTCTGTATGGTTTCTCATTTTCCCACTGATTTATTGGAAACATTTTATGCTTTTGCTCATCAGCAACTTAGTATACGAAAATCCTTTTCCAATCATCATAGTATTAAGTTATTGAGCCATGAGAATAGGAAGGAATCGATCTTATATATACTGTATTTTTTACCATTATATTCATTTTTGAAGTTCAATACAAGCGAAGTATTGAAATAATTATAATACACTATCGATGAAGTATCAAATAACCGAAATATTTTTCTCAGAGTACGCAGTAGTGCCAGAACTTTTCCATTTCGGTTTTTAACCAAGGAATATTTATATTTACCTTAAAAAAGTTATAAAGAGAACAAAGTACTGGAAGTTTTAAATGAGAAGCAAGAAGATGTAGAAAAAAATGGAAGAAAAAAAAATTATTAAAGGCCAAGCACAATGCTTTTAGTAAATGAACTATCAAAGGTCACTAACAGAGAAACTCTGTAATTTTAGAGGAAAAGAAACATCCAATAATTTAGCTAATATATATAAGTTCAAAGTGTTTCATATATACGGCCAAAAAGGGAAAGTATGAGAAATTCCTTTTTGATCGCAACTCCACTTTATTTCGTCTTTCTTGCTGAATTCTCTCCTTTTGTCTTTGCTCATTTTTGGCAGATATACAGACAAATTCTTAAAGCTCCCGTCTTGACGTACATTTTCCGTCACAAACATGCTGCCACTCTCGCGCCCTATACTTTTCATTTGTTTGGTCTTCCGCCCAGAACTTCTCTGAACATTCAGCCGACACCCCGGTATTCCACCCTTATCTCAGGGCACACACAGACACCCACGGTTGTAGCCACAGGGTTCTTCCCGGCGAACATCACCATCCTTAGAGTTAGTCAATAACCCCTGAGTTCGTTCCGCCAGGAAAAAATCCACAAGGAGTGGGACGTGATTCTGCCATGAGGGAGAGACAGAGGGTGACCGGCGAAGGGAAAACCCAAGCTAGATGAGTGAGTAACATCGTGCTCCGTGTATTTCTGCATGAAAGCTTTTACCCGAGGCAATTGTGAAGTCTCCCCTGTGACGGGCTAGCTGAAGGGGATTTAGGTTGAGCCAAGGCACACGGGCCTGCTGGGAAAAGTCGTAGAATTGCTGCTCGTGTGATGGATAGAATTGGGAGATTGTGAATTAATTGTTCTAATAAATTTGCACATCTTGCTACCATTCAAATGGTCCAAACCACATATACCTATCTTCTATCATAAAAAAATATTTTGCAAGTGGAAGAAAAAATATGATCCCACACAAAAAAGAAATAAGGGGAAAAATGTGGTCAAAACTGTAGTTATGTACAATATAACTTTCCCATCAAAAATTTAAACCAATTGTTTGAATAGGTAGTATTTCCATCGACAAACCATCATCCCTTATGCTAAGCTTGAGATTCTCCGACAAAAGAAAATGTCAAAATCACGCCAATTAATTGGTGATAGGTAATATTAAATCCATCGCCCCCAGGCAAAGACAGAGATTGTTGGGGAGAATGATGATGGTTGGAATTTTGTTAGGGGATGAATTTAAAAAGTCGCTTTCTTCATTTTACATAATAGGATGATTAATGACAGTGTTCAAACAATTATTAACATTCTTATTATCTCTTGACGTTTCCCACTTTAATTTGTTTGTCCGGAATATGGGATGTTTCATTAAACAATTTACGCATTAAAAATTATTCATGAAAACTACTGTAAATTATATATACTACTTACTTATATATATATATATATATATATATATATATATATATATATATATATATATATATGCAATGTATGTAAGTGTAAAATATTTTTGTACGTTTTAAAATTTTCTCTGGATAAAAAAATGAATATTCAAACTGAGGGATTTGGCCGGTGTTAAATACAGAATAAAACCAATTGTTCCCTAGATTTGCCATCATCCACAATCACCCATCACAATCACCGAAAGATCCAATAAAGCGCTGAAACACACTGCCGTGTTTATTTTTCTTCCAGTCATTGTATGTTTTTGAAGCAATCTCGTGGCAGTTGATGGGATGCGCCGAATGCGCATTTTTTAAGTAAGCGATAGAAGGCCCTCTGAAGAAATAACGAATTAACTAGTATGGGAATATCATCGATAATCTTTTCGGCACAATATTAAATTAAAATTGAATTATTTTGGCAACATACTTCCATGTTCGTATCTATCAATACAGTTCGTTTGGGCAGAAAATTGCAGGTCCAAGACATGGACGTGCACTAGGGAGAATTTAAATCAGCAATTTTCATCAATTTGCTGCATTATTTAGGTTAAATTGCGTAGCCATAAACGGAAATATTTTACATTACATGAGTAATGTACATACTATTTCTCTTCTTCATCACTTTCACTTCTTCTTCGGTAAGGCGTATCTGAATGTTGAACAGAAGGGATTGCAAATTGAATAAAGGCTTTTGTATGAAATTGGATGGGAGGATGTATCAGAAGTAGACGCACTTCAAATGTGAATTACACAGGCAATTGCAGTTTAGGTGGGCGATGCTGGAAAAAGCAGGAAATATGGGGAGGCGATGTACGAAGGTGAATTTTCGATGAATCGTTCTTCCTTATAAGCTTCCGCAAGGAAAACAATTTTGGGTTGATATTGCTAAAAGCACCTCTCAATTCTGCGAAACAGTTGACAAGTTTCAAAATTTCAACATATCCTTTCTTAATTCCTTTCTAGGCATTCTTCATGAATTGCAATCAGTCAAATCATTTATGGTATTGTGCAAATAATGTTACTGCTATTTCTGTTCTCATATTTTCTATTTTTCTTTTGCCACAATATTACTTTCATACGGCCATATTCCGTCGGCTTTGTATTAATTGCAGCTGAATTGCGAAATTCTTTGGATATAGGTATACACATTGTTCAAATGTTTATGTATGTTACCCCTCTGTCATTTCGCCATAATAATAATTTTTGCGTGAAAGTTTTATGTGCAGAACATATGTGATGTTAACTAAAATCACAACTTACTGGACAGAAAAAAATATATTAGGTCTACCTCTTCTGTCTACGTCAAATATAGCTATTATAGGATGTATAACATTATGCGAAGAAAAGTTTAATGAAATTTCCAAGCGCAACAATTAGTCTATTCATTGACTGTCTTCGTTGGATTTTAGGATTGCCATTCTCTTTTCGATTATTTGGTACTTTGGAGAGGAGTTTAATGTAATGACTTTCTATTAGAGATGGGAATTTGGGGGTATTTATGTATATGGGGTATATTCACGATCTACTAAATTGATTAAAGTAAGAGAAGCGATGAGGGGTGGTTTTACACTGACGCTGATATCCTAATTGATACAGAAATGCAGGTACAACAAGGTAATTTTCTTTAGAACCACATACACAATGTCGAATTCTAAGAGTAATCCTTTTTAATCTGGTATAATCCAAGAAAGCACTGTACTATTTATGCACAGTTTTCAGAAGAAAATTCCTTTCACCAAAAATTAGTATGCTCTAAAAATACGCAATTGAAGTTTTATAATACTGCAATTATGTTGTGTAGGTACCATCGGCAAATTTTTAAATCTTGAATAATAAAAAAAAACTATGCATTGAAACAAACCCGTTTTCTGTAGCTTTTGAAATCAATTCATACAAAGGGTCAACAAAATTGCCAAGTGGGATATAAAATTGCAAAGTTCGCCGATAAAATCGAGTTAAATCCCAGAATGCCCAACAACCCCATCAGTTGAAACTACATATATCCATTGTGGTGAGTCTGGTACATTGCCACCTTTATTCCCCCTGTGTTAAGTCCATCAAAATCAACTTGTGGTTCTTCACACCATCTTAAATCTTTAGGTTGCAATAAATTATTCAGATTGGATCTCGTGTCGTCTTTTTGTTTGGTAAAGAATTGCTCTGTGTATATGTGCATTTAATATTAAACGGGTTGAAATACTTTGGGAAAGGGTATTCATTGAGAAATTGAAACACATACTATCGCCCAGAGGATTTTCCATTAATCTCCATGATAAATTTGCATAAGACCAATTATATATTCATAATTTTTGTTAGAATTAATCTTAGGGTAACCCTAACAAATCACATCATTTCTCTACATATGAACTGAATATTACGTGAGTAGTATTGATTTTCAATGCATATTTGTCAGATAAATGAAGTTTTAACAAATCGCAATGGAACTAAATCTGTGCAGACTCTGCAGAATGCGAAAGTAGGTGCACAATAATAAATGAACGAATATCCCTCAGGAAATGGCTTTCGTGGATATAAACTGTGCACCCCAGCGAGAATCAGGTCTAGAATGAATGATGAAGTTGCAGTTGAGTTTTCCTTTATAGTACAGACTGCGTGAGAATTAAGAAAGTGTCCATTGGGTGCTACTTCCCACAATTCACCCTCTTACTGACCCTCCCGAGTGAGAAAAGTTTGTATTAGGGGCACGAAGATAGAATGAAAGATGACTCCCAACGATAAAATTCACCTACGTATGCAATTAAAGAAGATTTTCGGCATACAGAACCTCCTCTGTTATTGGTTTCTTGTACAAAATGAATCACGAGGAGAGACACCAGTTTGGCTATAATCCACCCTAGGTGAAGATGTGGGACACCAGGAATTAATGACGAGATAGTTACTAATTGGTACTCCCTAAATAAGCCTGTCGAGAGTTTGATACCTTAATAGCCATTTTAATATTTTATAGTGTTGAGAGTAGAAAAGGGTTAGAGTTTTTTCTTATAGAAAGTTAAAAGAAAATTTTGTATGTATTTACACGAACAGCAAATTCTCCCTTCTATAAGAAAAGTAGCATATAAATCACGTGTTAATCTAAATACACTATAACGATGAGAAAGTGGTATCATAAGGCATTAGGCTAAAGTATTTGAGAATTCTTCTCTGAATAATTTTCACATCACAATTCTCAAACCCTCTATAGTAAGGGTGAGTATTGTACTGAGTGAAGTAAAAGTACATAGCAATAAATTGTTTATTTATAGCGTGGAAAATCTGCCGATTTGTCATATGAGGCGATTCAAGTCGAAAAAATCCCCTCTGAAAAATCACCAACAACCGAGGGACTTTAAAGACATTCCAGTTCGCCGGAAAAAATAATATAACGTGGGAGGAACGTGGGTGCTCAGAAGGCCACAAAATAGAGCAACGTGTTTCAGTAACAGTCGTGCGATGGTGGCGAAGGATGGCACAAAGGAGGAACTCAAAAGGTACAAGGATGAAAAAATTAATGAAGCGATTTTCTCTGAGAAAGAAACTGTGGATTGGGACGTGATTACGTGAAAATATAATTCATTACAGCGAATGGGGCGATTTTATATTAAGGGGGGGGGGAGAGGGCTGCTTTCTATTCATATGGGGATTACTGAGAATTCATTTGAAAAGCAAATGGTGAAAACTTTTCGGTCCACATGATTGTGTTATTCCTGCGTAGTATTTCCATATCATCAAGAGACTTTGGCACAAGAGTACACCCACTCGAGTCGTGTAGATGCATTTAATGGGATAAGAAATTGAACGCATTTTTCATAGATTCATAGGAATAGAGGGGTTCATTTTGCTCCTCTTCTGAAAAGAGAAAATGATATCTATCTTCCCTTCAATCTTGCTTTTCTCCTCAATTTGAGTAAACAAGTGAAATCTCAGAATTATTTTCTCTTCCATTTTCATCTCTTCCTTCTATCCATATTAATTCTCCATCTGTTCTGTTCACTCTTCACTCTCGATCATATAATTAACACCAGACTAATTACTGTATACTTGTTGATTTGTCACTTTTTCATTTCCTCCCGATGTCTGTCAGTTAAAAGCACATTAATTTATAAATTCAATCACGTAAGTGCTGTTATTGGTTTTAGGGATGAAAAGGTGGGATTATTTGACATTTCTTGGGGAGTGTCACTTAGGAAATTTATAAGATATTGGTGTTCATCATACAAGCAGATTGATGTTTAAAATCTAACAGATAGAAACTCAAAGCATAATATTTGTTTATACAAAATTTGATTTTTTTTTCTTTTGAGATACAAATTAAAATTCGATTAAATGTTTTACACAGGAAATCTACATATTATCATAATGTAAATGTGACTGACAATGTTCCTCTGCTGAGATATTGTAAAAAAGGCGGCGACATTAGCAATAATGGTATGAGAAATCGGTAAAATGGAAAATTACTCATAAATTCCTAGAGATACAGTTTGAGAATAAATGGCACTAAAATATGCTACAAGTACCTGAAGTTTGGGACTTAAGATTCAATTCTCAACCCTACAAAATTACCGCGAAAATTGTCGAATAAATTTTTCGCATCGTCTCACTGATTTTCTCTTCCTGCTGCCGCCTCCATCGCATCCCATTCGTTTTCATCCATTCGAGCCCATAATTGGGTGACTCCTTTCTCATTGAATCTCGAAGAGCTGGAGGCCTAGAGACAGCGATTTTCTTTCTCCATTCCCGCCCAACATTAATTATACAGGAATGGTAATTACACTTGCAAAATTCTATATATTCGTGCAGTGAGTACTGGAAGTCGCCTTGCCGATAGAAAAGCACACTAAAAAGAAGCCGCTAAATCATTGGAGGTCTGAGGAGTACGTCGAAGATATAATGATTATATGCCATCATATGAGCTTGTATAAATTCAACTCCCTATGTGTTGCCGCTTTCCTGATTCAGCCAACTTTTAAGTATATAAACTCTTTCTCCATTATATAATTATGTAGACCCATCGACGCCTTTTTAAAACCCATTATTACAGTACAAATTGGCTCAGAGAGGACATATGGCTTTCCAATTAAGTTATATTTCAGGCTCAGATATTATATTCTGTATAGAAAGACAGATCAACAGGAGGGCGCCATTTATTTTGGGTAGAAGATCTGGTCCTGTCGGCACAAAATTAGAAATTAATTCTCGAAAATCCATTTGACGACATAAATTGATTGGACACGGCATCATTCATTGATTTTCTGACTGGTCCCTTGAAACTTTTAACTCTTCCCCCTAACAATATACGCTAAAAATTTCATCGGAAAAGTTCCTCTTTAAGCTTCAATGACAGACTATCCAACACCAATGGTAACTTCTCCCTCTGTTCATCAAGAACGGACCGGCGGGCACTCTAAAAAACCATTCAAATTGAAGAGATGAAAATGTACTCAATGGCGAGATTTACAAATTCTCTGCTTTTATGCTTTATACTCAAATCATCACCACTGAATTGCTTTATCTACGCACTCTCGCACCTCCATATCTCATCTATCCATCACTCGCTGAGAAATTCACTCAAAATACAACAATTTCACACCTTTCACGTAGGTAACCGTATAAAGTCGAGATAAGAGATATACTGTGAAATTAATTAGTGTTGCAGAGATAGTAGAATTTCATGAGGAATTCAATGTTGATTGCCAAGGAAAAAAATCACAGGAAAGTGGTAAAAATGAATTTCACCTTTATTGTTATATATTGTATGTATTTCAATAAAACAGAAGAGTCATTATTCAATAGAAGTTTCCTCACTCCTCTGTTTTTCTTGTGCCTTAAAGTTGAAATTACATTTGAAGGAAGTAAATTTATTTAGACAGATCAGCGACTTGAACGTAATGAGATTTTAATTGAAAAAACTGATTAGCTAATATATTATAGTATAGGTCTATACTTATTGCTTAATTTGCATAAGTCTAGTATGCATATGTATTAGTAAGAAATTTGCATCAGTTGAACATAAAACTTCTTCTATACATAAGACATAATATTTGTTTGTTAAAGTATTTCGTATCCATGGGTGATTGTTTATATTTTGCGTTTCATAATTACATAAAAAAAATTTAACCTAACAGGACATTCGCTGCAAAATACATAATTTATAAATGATAAAAGGGATTGAAATGTCTCTTAAGAATCAACTACTTAAAATGATGACAACTGATATAGTAATATGTGACGTCACAAATGAATGTAAAACAAATTTTTCTTGCATTTCTAAAATATTTTTGAAGTGTTCACAAGAAATCTTTGATTATACGTTCTGTGTGTACATCCCACAAAGCTAATTATGGTGGGGACTAATGGCGAATGGAAGCAATTTCAGTAATGTTTCAATATATAATATATATAATATAATATATATATATAATATATATATATATAATATATGTATATATATATATTATATAATATATGTATATATAAATTCTTCTTATACATTTTCCAGGAGATTGGTTAGCAAATTGATATCACCATCCTAAGTTGTAGTGGTACGGCTACTATATTGATTTTGCGACTCTGTGAGCCGAAATACATATATCAAATTTCATAGCAACCCCTCTTGAAATTGCAAACCACATTACCCTCGAAGTTGTACCTACATATTTATGGCGGTCAAAGATATAAAAGATTTATCAAATTCACGAGAAACGAAAATGACTATAGTGAAAGGAGAATTCAGTACACCAAGTAAAACATATATTATAATGCTTAAGGAGTTTTACAGGATCAAAACAGTTCAGACGACGTTAAATATGCATGATGTTAAGTCCTTTTAGTCTCTTTTATTGTCTAAGATATTAATCATATTTCACCTGATGTGGAAAAAGAGATAATTTGGGTTATGAAGTATGTAAATCGAAAAGTCGTTTGTCAAATCTCGAGGGATTTACAGTGATCTTTCAAGTGGACTTTGTGTATAGGCTGGGTGGACTATCCCAAACTTATATAAGAGTGTGGGCTATTGCACAAAAATAGGCACTCAATGTACATTTGTTATAATTATTGCTTAACGCTTTTAGGGTAATTGGGCAGCGGATGTGTGGCACTCAATGTATACTATTATTTCATACTTATATGTTTGAGAACTGAAAATGTGCTAATATATCTTTACAAATATAAAAACAATTTTTGTGCAGATGTCGTTTTTGTCTATTGCATTGTCAATGGGGAAGAAATAATGCAAATAAAACAAAGTTGGTTTCACTATGATTTTTTACAGAACATTCATTAAAGTATTTCAGAAAGTCACAAGCTGTTGATATTGCAAAAATTCTTCTAGCAGAGTTAGATAACTTCTCCCCTTTCTCTCAGTGTTATCTGACTGTACTAGAAGGTTAAATAAATATATATGAAACGAACCCTTCAAGTGTTGTGTGTATTGATTTCGTTGATGAATGAAAGATATAACGCCCAGGAAATGACATAACCCTCACATACAGGCTATATTCCTGTCTTTAATCATACCCATCAAAGACGTAATCTTTTTTCTTCACCATCAATGCTTGTGACACTCGAGGAGGAAGTGTTTTTGTGCTGTTTCCGTAGTCCCGCTTCATGCAGCTTCAATAAAATCAAAATGAACCCAAAATTGTTGATGGAATAATTGAATTGAATTATTCCGAGGGATGTTTTTTATCATCGTTTCTACCCAATGCTAAGGTAACTTTTTTGCCTCACAAAGACAGTGGAAAAGACCGAGACAAATGAAAATTTTTCTGTCTACAGTCCATGTTCAATTGTGATTTAATAAAAGCATGCCCGCATGTTTGACCCTTTGGTGCTCACTTTACTCTACTTGCTAGGGGATCATCACAGGGTGTGTTTTCACCCCCATTTATTTCATGTGAAGGAATGAACACTTGCTTAGTAGAAGTTAAAATTAATAAATATACACCTTTAATATCAGATACTTTGACGAAAAAAATGATTATGGGAATCTATGTGAGAATGTGAATTTTCTTCGATTAAAATACAGCCAGTTGTTACCTATAGCAACAAGTATTTCATCCCCAACGTCTGGATCAACGCATAAAAAACTCCTCCATCACGGTTATATATCAAATTACGGGATTTATCATCCCTAGAATTTCAATGGGATCTCAGACAAAAAGTGAGTTTGGTGAGTTTTCTCGTTTCTAAAGTAGAGATAACACAGATAGAAAATATATGTATCTCATTCAAGAAGAAAACACCCTAAAACGTGCACAAAGTGTGAGAATTGTAAAAGGTGGAAATGAAATGAGCGGATAAGACCACACGTAAAGGAATTTTACATTTAATTCACAGGTGTTTCATTTAGATAAATGCTCATCGCAAAATTTATCCCATTAAAGTTTCAGGTGCACGATGGTAGTAGAGAGGCGTTCAAGTTTTCCTTTTTTTGTTCCCAAAAAGCACTTCTGAGCGCGGCAAAATACTTCATCTGCGGTCAGATTGGTGGAAGAGTATAGGAAATTTCGTTAGCAATTTTGATGCCAAATATGTGCAGAGTAATTAAAGCTAAAATATTTGCACATGTGCTTAGAGACACATGAAGTTGAAGTGAGTAAACGCCGTGCATCATAGTAATTTACTGGGGACGCTGAACTCTACAATCATTACTTAAATATGAACCACCCGGGGCTTCCCTTCGCCATCTCTAGTGCTCCTGGCAACACCCTCAAATAGAGCGTATAGCATAGAACCCCGATATCTTCCGATTTTGGCATTAGTTGCTCCGAATTTCCTGCCTCCTCGTTATTCCTTGCGTGGAAATGCACGCTTGTGTGCTCACGCTCAGCGAAATGAAATTCACCATCTCCGGTTATTCACCCACTGGGGACTAGTTCCCCAGCGACAGCTCACTACCACCATCCCCCCCATTCACCCAGACTCTACTTCCCCAAAATATATTTTTGGGTTCTGAAGGTATCCCCCCGAAAATTTTGAAGCGTCTGCCTCAAGCACACGTCCAAGTGCTTCATCTTGGGAATTAAATTCCATTTCGAAAGACAAACACTGACGCATCTGTATTAGATAAGAAAAAATGGCGCTTATGTCGAGGAAAACTTGACATGCAGAAGAATGAGAAGTGCGCTACTCATTCTAGAATTGCTCAATTGAATCGAAGACATTGAAAACTCCACTACATCAAATCATCTCCACTCATTTCCAATTTGCTCAAATCCTGCAAATGATTTTAATTTAACAAATCTCATTATTGAGTTTTACTTCGCTGCAAATTCTTGAGAACCATTCAGACCATTGGTTTAAGAGTTTCATTAAAATTAAACTGCAAAGCAAGAAACTGTGAGCAAACAACGGTCAGTTATCAAACTTGCTGAAAGCAATTTATATCTTTCTATATTATCAAATTATTCACATTGCATGACATGATGCTTGAGACATAATGTAAAATTCATCAATCTGTAATAAATTTGTACTACTTGCTGTAGGAATTCGGGAAAATTGAAATCGTGTAAAGGAAGTGGAATTTTAGTAATAGCTTAAGCGTATCCCTTGCGATGAAAATATTTCTCTTTAATTAATTGTCGCCTCCAGGTATAGCTTCATATCCTTTGAAGTGATACTTTATAGAACATGGCAGAAATTAACTGAAATGTCTAAGACAGTTGTGTTTGAAATAAAAGCTTAGATAGAAGGTCGGCGACGTGTTTATGCACGAAAGAGTGCAAATGACAAAAACCAGCTATGCTTTTGATGCTCTGGATAAAATCAAATGTTCACATCCCTGTGCCGAAGTTTTGATAGATCCAGTTAAAGCATAATGACAACCCCCTTGGTGAGATCAATCAATCATGGGGAGTAGAGGACACATTTGGTACTCTTGGACTGCAAATATTTTGCAATCATATGAAATGTATGGGTGAATTTGGGTGATTAGCTGATGAAAAGCTACAAACCTTAAAGTCTAACAATATTTGACCAACCGGACATTGATACATCTGTGTGTTTGAACAAGCCACAATAGAGGAAGCAGCATCGCCCCTGGGGATATGTTTGTGATTTAGAATTCACTTCCTGATCTCACCACAAATACCTCCACACCCTGTCTGCAATGAGAGACACATCCAAATTCAACCCCTGCTCCATTTGCCATCCTTGACGTTCTAACAAATCGAATGCAGCCGCCCATAAATACACGTCCAGAGTTGCCCATTCACCACTCCCCAATTGGTGGTGAATAATTAAAATTATTTATTCTATTAATTATTTGCTCCACTCCCCGGCTACCAAGTGGTTGCTCTATTGTTGCACGGTAAACCCGGAGGAAACACCAAATCCAGAAATGATCACCATCCATTTCCCACTGTAGAAAATTTGGCTATTGTATTGTATCAAGCTGTGCTGCTATTCTATTGCTATAATTTCACTGTAAATTTATCGACCCTTTTACGAAAAATCTCACATTAGGGCAAACAAAATGATCCCAAGTTTGTAAAATGTGTTAAATATAAGTAGTAATTTGGGAACAAAAATTTATAGTATAATTGCAAAAATATCTTACTCACGTATGCTCAGAACGTTGGGCTGATAATATCCTAGAAAAGATAAAGGAAAAAGCATGTTAATTGCAAAAAAGATTGGAATATTTTCATATTTCGCTTGATAAGCGATTAATAATTAACTTAATACGCTTATATAGAACAATCGTCACGCGTTTGTTTATTAGTGTGATACTGGCCGAGGTGAAAGCCTAGGCTAGAGCCGATTCTCATTACATATATCGCGTCCGTGTTAATCTTTGGTCAAGACTTGGTAGTCGATTGTTTTCGAATTTACTAAGGTCTTGTCTCAAATGGTTCGTCACTAACCGTGGTTACCGTCTTTTTTACAATTTGAGATTTTTTTTAGCACTTTCTCAACTTTATGACTTTAATCTTATGAATTAATCTTCAAGTATCTTTTCCGTTGTATCATAAATTATTTCTTCATGAATGTTTCTCAATGATACAGACTTGTATGAATATCGTCGACATTCAATGGTGTCATATTTTCAGCATTACAATATCTATATACACTTGAATAATATGCTCTCTGGTGGAGCAAACTTTTCACCTGCGCCTAACAATAGGGTTGGATGTTGAGGAGGAGAATTTGAATATTTTCAGCAGAGGGATTTGCAATCAAATAGCACATTCCGGAGGAAGAAACCGCCGCCTATTGCTCCGCCTTATTGGTCAAGAGAATACGTTTATAAGGTAAGCAAGGGTTTGAGAGGGGTGAACATATATTTAATTAATACTATGGTTTTGTCGGAGGAAGTACAAACTGTATAATAAGTCATATTCAACGGATTTGGGAAAATTTGTTATTTAAATAGATAGATGAATAGCTTAAGTTAAGTTATCCGCATTTGGAATACGGGAAAATGTGGTACCTAAATTGGTACAACAAATCTTTTATAATTACGCCCTAAGATTTGTGAGTTGCAGGATAAAAAACTTTGACACAAAATCTTTTGGTTGGCATCACACACATTGTGAGGAGAATTGTTTTCAAATTCATACATTCTTTTCTCCTAATACATTTCCGTAATCTTTTTTTCAAAGTGCCACATTCGTAGGCTCTATAGCAATTTAAACATTTTTCAATTCCAATGGTATTGCTGCTGAATAAATAATTCATCATCTTATAAATACTTTCTTACGCATACTTTCTTCTTTTTCTCAATAATCTTCCATTTCAACATGCAATTCATTCAATTATATAGAAAAAAATTAAAATGAAGCAAATACTAGACAAGTGAATTGCAGATATATTTAGCATTTTTTGCTTTTCCAAAGCATTCCTCTTCTATGTGTATTTGAACAGTTAAAATATTGATGGAATAATAAATGAGAAACCATATCAAGGGAATTTATTCTGGATATGTATGAAAATTTCGTCGAATATAAAGTTCTAAGTTGCTCCCCTTTTTTACATTTTAGATCCCTGATGCAAAATAAAGGATCTCGTCAAGAAAGTCGTGGAGACTTTTTGCATACTTGTAAATTTCTTATATAAACTTTTCCCATTGAGTTTCTTTTCATACCTCGTATTTCTTCTTCAATAACCATAGTTATACATTCATTTTTGCATTTCACCGTGATTTTTCATGTTGGAATCTTTGGGGAAAACGTTAACGGAAAAGAATGTATTAGGATGGTTCTTGACTGCGTTTCCAAGTTAACATCAATTTCCAAAAAATAAGTCCCTTTTTATCCTACCCACCCTCCCGATGAAGTCACACCCGCTTTAGCGTGAGTATACATTTTTCCGCTAACTACAGGATAAGTGGGAATCAATGAAAGGGGATTTTTCATGAGAGATTTTACTCTACAAATATACAGAAATTATGGTGGAATGGTTTACTGATAAAAGTCTAATGATGTGAAACTCTGATATGACTCATCGTCTTGGTATATTCACGAAATGTTTTACTTTGTATAGAAATTTATTTACTTATCGTTTTATTTCTCTTTCACTGTAAAAAAACACAAGAAGATTTTCTTCTTGTTTTTACAAAAAAGGATATATTCAACGATTTTGAATATTCCCAATGAATTCTGCATGCAAATAAACTCTTTATGTAATTAAAGAAAAAATCTTTTTTATTATTCCAGAACAAGAACATCAATCTCTGACATTATATGAGTACTATATTGGGGTCAAATTGTTTAGTTGTTGTTAGAATATAAAGCAAGACATTCAAATTGCACACAATGGCCTGATAAAACATATTCGACATAATTCTGTTTTTAAGAATATTTTTGCTACCATGTTTGCTTGATAGGAAACTATGATGATTTGTAAAGAGCATGTGTGATCAATTCACACATGCTAATGCAACATACATTATCACGAGGCACAGCCCAAACTCAGACAGAAGTTGAGAAGACCGCAATGTGGTAGCATTAGTACGTAAATTGTGAAGCACATCAGTAGTTATTTTTAAAGACGAGTTCTGGGAGAGAGCATGCAGCGGGTGTTATGCAGGTTCAGCGTGTTTTGTTGATGTCTGTTTGATTGCGTGGCAAATGACAATTTTTAAGCATCACTCTTTTGCTTACTCCGTGAAGTGTACGGATTTTTTAAGGATAGGTGAATAGTAGATGTGTCTAGGAACACTCGTTTTTTCTAATAAGGTTGCAAAACTAAACTATGTTGGAAATAAGATTGACAGACAAATAGAGCGTGAAGTTGGAATAAAAAAGTCTAAACCAAACTTTAGGAAGTCCCGAAAAGAACAGTTAAACTTATTTCACGAGCCATGGAGTTTCTCTGTGTTAATACAACAACATCCCATACTGACCATATCGGTGAACAGGTATGTCTGTTATTAATTACTTTAATTGTGAACATTTTCTAACTGGCAATATAATAACTAACCAAGAAATTTGAAGCAAAAGCTAATTTTATTAAATAATTATGACGGTAAGTTTAAATCTACCTACACCATTTTTCTATTATTGTGCCAATGAGAATTTTCAATTCTTCATATATATTTGCAATTGCCTCATCATTTGACCTCTACGTTCTCTACCTTCAAATCTCAGTTGGACATGTAAAAACGCTACCCTCTTTGTCTACAATACCTATGATTATGTGGAAGCTTCTGGCTGGAAGCTGTAGTGAATAAATTATACACGAAGAAAGCATTGTACTTTTACCAGACTAAGGAACAAAAAATGTCCCAACAATACTAGAGCTTTGAAAATAGACCCTGATGTTGAGAAAGGTATTATAAAATGCCAGGAGTTTGAAAAGAATCCAGCTAATTTTTTACATACCGTCAAAAGCACCCCGAAGCATATTTTTGCAATTAACAGCAATAAAAGGACAGCTTCATATACGGTTAATGCTTTTAATTTCTTTTTCACCCTCCACTGAAATTATTTATTTTGAATTTATCTCTCACGTTAGAGAGCGCTAGGTTTTTTTTTTAATAAATACTCTTTGCTAACTCTGTTGATGTGTCCTAACAGTCTCCCCTTTTGATACCAATACCAATAATAATGTATAAAATGAGAAATACCTACAGTCAAGGATTCATTAAAAATTTAAACACAATTGGGCTAACGTCATTATGAATATGTGGTTTAAAATATTCAAGTTGAGGATTTATATTTACATGATTATTTTAGTCAGCTGAGAATATTTTGATTATAACAATTTTGTATAATTGATTGAATTTAGAACCGGTGTCGTCCTTTGATTATACAAACATTGAAATTATGTTATTGATTAACATAATGGTACAAATATTTTGTAAAATTTAATTATTTAGTAAGGAAGGATTTAGTATTGGTGTACTGTGTCTTAACAAAAAAAAACATCAAGCTTAAGCAACAATAATTATTAGAATCTACATACAATATTAATCTAGAAATATATGTTAGAACTATAAAATCGCGTTTTAATAAACTAAAAGTATGAAGTAAAATTTTTTCACCACAAATAATTTTTCCTACTGAGGGATATTACACATTTGTACTTTGCAAACACACTGAATATATGAGGATATGTCAATAGAAATCCCATCTAACAAACTACCCCTTCTATATGTATAAAGAGAAATTATGATGAGTGTAACAGTGCAACATTTACCAATTTAATCTCTTTTCATTAGGATATTGCGCCTTTAGGAATGTAATTAAATTGTTTTAGCATATTCTGTCGCATGCATATAATTGAAAATTATGTATTGTAAGTTCCGACGAATGTAAATTATATACTATGTAAATTATAAAGCCTGCTATATTTTGTTAGCGATGTGTTTAAATATTCATCTGTCTGGCATAGCGGATGTTTCTCTCAAAATTGATCTCTAAGATTTACCAAAGCAATTACAAATGGATCATCGCAATTGAATTTTAGATAAAGATGTTTCAATGATTAAAATCCATAGAATTTACATACTTTTGACTTTAAATTCAAAGTGCAATAAAATATTTTAATTTCAGTATTGAGAGAAAATTGGTAGAACACCCATTTGTAGGAATCTAATTAAACGTCTGTGTCAATAGCACGTTAAAGAAACTTGAGTTAAATGTATACTTCTTCAGTTTAATTTAGGCAGCTTCTTTCTGTACAGTCCACCTTAAATATCGAATACATTATTCTCTGTTATTTGATATTTAAAGCAAGTATACTGTCACCATACAATTAATTTTAATTCCGAAGAGCGAAATAAAAACCTTCCCTTTTCATTTGCCTCACAGAATGAAATGGAACTGGAGAGGAAGAGACAAATTCTACAGGGGTGACAGAATACTCATTCTCCCTGTATTCTGTGGCAAAACATTGTTTTCTGGTCGATAAGTGGGGGATGGTTTTAAATTTTCCTTTTATTCTCCATCACCGTATAAAGAGAGAAACTCATTTTTCCTAATTTCCATGTCAGAAACGTTTTAACTTTAATAAAATTTCCTTGAGTGCCTCCCATTGAGTTTTTTATCTCTCATAGGACTCGGGAAGCAGAGTCGGGGGGTGACTTTATTTGTTGTTTCCAAATGCGAATGAGTTTACATTTATCCTAGTGTTTTTTTTTTCTCTTCTAACCTCCTTTACTGAAGTAATGTCTTCACCCTTAAGAAATGCCAGACCTTTGTTTATAAAGAGAGAAGTTAGGGAAAAAATGAAGAAGAGAATGACAAACTGTATGATTCGAAAGGATTTATCACACTTCTGCCACAGATATCTCGTGTCAGAAGAAGATAAAGTGAGAACAATGACGCGATATTATGATAAAATTGTGAATAATCATGAAGAAGGTAAAATTGTCTACCGACACTGCGTTTCAAGAAGGAAATTTGAGCTGTCACAAAGATTATAATGTAAAGTCCTTGCAAAATTTCTCTGTTGAGAACCGTCACCGGTAAATTCATTTTAGCTATCTCCAAAACTACAATAACTGCATATCTTATATACAGTGTAAAGGCGAACTTGTATTCCCTCATTCCCATTACAAAGAGAAATTGCAATGATTCACCTTGTCAAAGGAAACAATCAATCTTTGCACTATTGTAAAATTTTTCTTCCTCATACAGTGCATAGCAAGTTTATAAGTAGCAAGAGCATAAATAAAAATGACAAAAGTACATATGTCATAAAGCCCGATAATTGTTTTTTTTTTAATTTTATAAGTGCAAGGTTATTTAAATTTAAACTATTAGCTAATAATTGTGAAAAAATAATACATACATTTCGACATTAATTGCCTAAAATCAAAATGAAATGTACAGTTTTTGCTCTTTTTTGGAAAAAAGGAATTTTAAACATTTTGTAAATTTGTTTTTATTTTTTGCAAGATGCTGCAACAAAACCATTTGTTTCTGACAAATCAATTTTCTCTTTTAAAGAAACTTTCCAAACTTCCCAGTCATCCCGAAACCACAATGTTAGGAATTGTGTCGAAAGGGTCGAAAGTATACTGAAATATCGGTTTATTCGGGGTGTCTGCTGCCAATATATGTATAAACCATGGTTTGGATACGAGGTTTTCTAAGGGGAAGGAAGGGTAAAAAAGTTTTGTATAATACTCTGCGAGCAGCATTCAAAGTCAGGAGACTTCTTTATTAGCATTTATATGGGCTGTGCTCCAATTTCTCACTGCTTTGCATGTAAAAATTTCCAAGTGCATGATTGAGGAGGGCGAAATAGCGAATTGCAAAATGCAATTTATGAATGCACATCGCGTATATAAAACGCAAGCTTCAAATGGGCGGTGCGTTTTCACCATCAATATATTATAAGTAAATGCTATATGTATGTTTGTATATAGGTGTAAGGACTTATACCATTCGCAAAGTGGATAAAGGTGGAGTGAAGACTGCTTCAAAAGTAGGACGGAATTGCATTTTGCAGTGAGGTACAAAAAAAGCCAAAGGGTAAATGAAATTTATTATGTATTTAATTTCCGGTTTGTCTTAGCATACCTATAGCTTAGACATATATAGTTGAGACATAGGAAGAACACAACCACTAGAGAAAAAAGACCGCTTATGATTTTACTTATCTGTCTTTCATACCATTAACGATGGGGAACAGATATCGGAAATGTGTAAGAGATAACAAGGGAAGACCTGAGAATTGCACTTGATTAAAGTATTTGATGAAATTGTTCACGTGAAATAGTGTAATTTATGTTAGTACCATTCGAATAATTATTTTTAAAGAGAGATATTTTTTTCAAATGACTCAACATATGATTATAGCATCCTAGTAGGCAGTTGAGAATCAACTCGTTGACACTGCAATCGTCACCGAGAATATTTCTTCTTGGTCCCTTTTCCTGACCCTTTGTGTTCACCCTCCGAGAAAAGAGAAACGTTAACAACTACTACGTGAGTTCAGACGAAATAAATCTATTCTTTCCTAAATATATTCGTCATAGGAAAATAACTTTAATGGAGTAACAACTGAAATAACTCAATAAGAATAAGGCGAAAGTTCTTCATTTATATGACAATCAAATGAAATAACTTTTAGTGATCATTCCATCGGATATAGCTTATAGTTCACGTGAAATCTTTTGTTTTAACTGTTTTGGTTTAAAGACTTATGATAAGGAAAATTTAATCCAAAAGTAGAACTAAACTATGATGTGACATCCGAACTCCTTAAAATAGTGATTTCTGGCCTCGTACATATCTTATTCGAAGAGCAGATTTGATCATCAAAAAACAAGGTTATCTTTTTTTTTCTTTTTAACTGTAACCTGTACACAGGTGAGAACATTGCTTTTCCTATTTAGAAATAACTGAACTAATTAGAATTTAATAATCCTTATTTGTAAATTTATTAAATTATGTGATCAATAACGTTTAGAGTTTAAAATAGAATCTAATCTAAATCTTTAAATAAAATTTTATAGATCTAAAGCTTTAATTTTATTTCGTCACATGCATAGATTCTCTGTTTTTGTGTTTTATAAATCAATCGAAGTAGAGAAAATTTATTTTCTTTTAAAAAATTGATGAATGGACGTATTCAGTATTCACGTTAAGCATGGATGAAACAGGGTGAGAGTCATCTCTCCTGATCACGATGAAGAATTGTGGGAAAGATTTGAAGTGGCCACTCAAAACTTCTTCACTGTAGCAAATACTCGACGTTCGAAGATAAATCAAATCTGGAGGAGGTGGATGAACCACGATATGAGATTGTTTTCACCATGCTCACCACCAGCAAACGTGTCCTCAATATCGGAGGGGACAATAGCTGATTTAATTACTCCAATATATTTATTCACGGGGGTATACTCGTGGTTCCAAGGCATTTGGCAAAACTCCCATTTTAGCTGAGCACGTGCCATCCATTGGAAGATCTACGGGGATGGATCCTGAACGTATGTTATTCGGCATTGGTCCGCTCATTTAACCCCCCTCCCACACGGCCTCTTGTCTTTAATTCATCCCAAGTAATTTTTCTTTCTACAGTGGCTTTTAATGCGACATGACACACACTGTGTGTACCGACTTCTTGCCCCGGTCGTGCCAAGTGCAATGTGTAGAGATAAGTACAATCATCGTCGTTTGTAGAGGCGATGAGATCGGGTAAGCGAAGGGTATACTTCTGATGAATGCCAGGAATATGGCCAATTGATTTATAAACCATTCACTAGATGTGTCACCAGCGACATTTATATAATTTGTGACAGTTTCCCGCCCTTATTTTCCCTTTTTCAGTGCTACTTCTAAAGAAACGGGCGAAATTATGGGATTTATTGATTTTCCTCCGTATGCATGTGATCGTTTCCCGCTTATTAATACGTTGAGTTAATGCTGAGAGTGTTTTTATTACACACCAGCTCCGTGGTGCGATACTAAAGAGGCACATGAGACAACTTTCTTCACATTTTGGTATGCTGCCACTGTCAAGTATGTGTGTGTGTGTGTGCGAAGAAAATCTGCGATTTTGAACATGAACGCCACAAGTGTCTGAGACATAGAGAAATTGAGGCTATTTCACAGACAGATATCTTCGCTGTCCCACATTTCTAAAAATATTTTTATCTTGTGTGGCTATAACTTTAAGTTTACTGTTTAGTGTAGATTGACTAAGAAGATAGAGACGACATTACTTTATTTCCACAATTTATTTGTTGACATCCACTTTGTGGAAAAAATAGAGGGAGAGACGCATTGTATAAATAAAAATGTCATCCCTATAAGACACCTCATGATTGGTACACGTTACAACGGAAGAAGATCTTTAAGTTTGGTATTATTATCCTTTTATATCTTGCTAGCTTGCCCCTATTATCCCTATTATGCTCACGCGTTGTCAAAGAACGTTTCAAATATCTTTGAACATCGACTTCAAAATAAACTGTAAAATTAACAAAAGACATTTATCATATTTTTCACCGAACCTTGATAAATGCCTTCCCGAGAGAAAGGATATTAAGACAAAAGTGACTGCCATACAAAAAGCATTATAAAATAAACAATATATGAATTATGTATGTATCTATGCATTAAAAAAATATATGTGAAGAAGAATTTCTCTCTTGAAAAGATCTTCTAATTATTCCTCTAACGCATAAGAAATAATACAGATTAATATTTTTAAAATAATGGAAAGCTTATGTTAGCAAAAATGATAATAAGCCTCATCATTTCGTATTCTCTGCGAATACAAATCGTTGAATGCATTGGGATGTTACAGTGAAGCCGAAACATCTTTGCCAGTTCTCAACATGCCTGTCATGTTGATATCCTTTTAGCTTGTCGTCCTCCAATCCTGCCTCATTTGCACGTATCCAAGTTCTTAGGTAGGGGTTTTTTCCCTTTACGATCCCATCAATGACAATGGCATCAGGTGTCTAGAATATATGGAGTTCCCTTAGGCAATGCGCACTAAAGACATAAAAGGGATCAGGCGGAACAATTTTTTTTAAAGTAGAAAGATGTCATATTTTAGTATTGTCACAATCGCTCGCATCATATATAAAGGTTCAGTCTTCTAGATAAAGCCATTAAATCTACAATATAAAAAAAATTGTGTTTAACTTAATTATATGGATATGTGAATGGATTTATTAGTATGTTGTGCTTGAATTCAAAATTACAAACTGTAACTATGCTAGTAGCTTGTATCATTTGTCATTCTTTTTCATGCTTTTTTCACAAACCTTACTGAAATATCTTCTAATTAATTTAAAAACAAGTTTTGTTTAGACAAAAAAACAGTGAATAGCGATAACTCAAACTCGTTTTCATGAATCTTTCTGTAAAAAGGTTGGGTGTGTTCAAAAACCACCTCGCTTTTGGTCATAAAACTGAAGTAATTGTAAAGTTGCAGTTTAATGTATTCGTATGTGCGGTTATGTACCCACACATAAACACACACGTGCGCACACACAACGAAAACCCTAAAGATATTTTATGCCAAAACTATGTAGTGCACAGAGGTATATAAGTGAAGAATATTGTTTCAATGTCACTATCAAAGCCAAATCGAGGCATATTTGCACTAAACTGGAAGTCACATTAGTTCACATTCTTGAATCTTAATTATTTATTTTTATTATATATTTGTGTCTATCTGGCTCTTCTGTTTCTCCCATTTAAACGTTCAACCAAAAGAGAATATTTCAAATTGGCAAAATCACAATGGATTTTATAACTTTTCTTCATATATAACATATTTGGAATATTAATGAAACCAATTATTTCATTTAAACGCATTTGTAATAGAACGTCTATAGCGCATAGAAGCGTAAAAAATGCAACGCAAACAGATAAATGTGTTTCCAAATGTAAAGTGTCATCATTAGAACAAGTATCACCTGAATAAATACCAAAACAAATTTGGGGAATATGGTTGACAAACTATGCCAGATTACGCAAGTATATGAGATATTCTTCTTTCAAGGAAAAAGAAATTGCTTTCAAAATATTTATTCAATTTATTTAGCAATATTTTTATTATACCCTTACTGGCTAACATCCTGTGGAAAAATAATATCTGTTTATCTTAAAAATCATACTATACGCCTTATTTTTCATATTCGATTGTGTAAAATTTCAGTCTACTCTCCGCAGAGAGCAATTCCACTGAGAGTGAATATTTTCATAGAATCATAAAATGCCGTCGGCAAGAGCATGGACTCACTCTCCACACAATTTCTCTCCCTAGCTATTCTTCCACTTCCACAAGTCTACTTACACGTTTGGCTCATGGTCAGACTTAATTTTATTTGCACCTACCGAATACTTATTTTCAAAAAAAAATCAGTTTGTTTTCATTAGCTGTAAAAATCAGTGTTATTTCACTTTGTTATATATGATATGATATTTTTCAATCCTAAGGAAATTCCTATGAATTGATTGAATTGAAAGCAATTTTTATGAAGGCTTTTCATTTTTCATTTACCAAAACCATTGAATCAATAAATTTACGATTAATAGAAACGTCACACAAAAAATTTCAGGAGTAAGATATATGGGATTTAACTTATTAAACGAATAATTAAAAAAAATTAGTCTTTAAACATAGGCCAAGGTATTTGGTTTTTGCGTATAGTGTTAAACATAAAGATTACTGTACAGATAATTGAATTTCACAAAATAGGTTCAACGAACATTTTATTATCTCTTTTCATTGAGAAGTGTGTTGAGCATCTTATATACTGCGAAGTCAAGTAAATATCGAACTTCGTATCAAGAGGTCAAAATTCTACACTACGATTATCACATTATCGATCAATGTCATGTCCCGACGGTCGATAGGTTGTATTTTCTTACGCTTCCATCATAAGCCAAAGAAAAATTGTTGATGAGCTCGTTTCACAGAAAACATTTAGTATTTTTGTGAAATTAGAATTTCTACACAGGAAAATGTGATCTGACAATGATCTGACGGTCATGTTAGGAATATTAGACTAATCAAGCAACAGTTGTTTTTTATTTCTCTTAAGAGCGATTGCAGATCTACGTGTGATTTGTGGAAGTGAAAGTGAGACCGCTAGTGTGTACGACTGATAACTAAGTGCGCACTGAAACGCAAGTTATCCCTACATATATCGAAAGATCACCCAAATTCTCAGAGTTCCCGACGGCAATGAGCCCGAACGAAATTTGCCTAATCATTATGTAGACTGGCGAAAGTGGAGGACATGAAACGATGTATCAACTAAGAAAAGTAACGCTTAAGAGTGTAAAGATACAGAGCATCCACTATTTATCAGTGAGGTTTTTTTTCGACCTTAACACACTCATCCACGGTGGAGTGATCCTACATTGCGTTGATTTGAGGGCAACCCGTAAGTCTGAAATCGCTCTAAAGAAATGCATCTGGTCTCAGTCTATAATAATAATTTTTAAACTTATAGCACAAGATTTTCTTCTGATAAAAAATCTTCAGAAGAAGTACGCAAATAAATTGTACAATGCAAAATGGTGGATATGAAAAACCTTCAACATAGGAGTTGTTTAGAATGACAAATGATCTTTACTGTGTTGATTCACTCATGACTTTATTCTTCGTTCTTTATTGATTTCTGAGTATGGCAAAAAGCGACAAATGTCATTAAGCACTGAACTTTGAAACTGTGATATTTTCATATAGAAAAACATACGCCAACCCAGTAAATATTGTATTTTTGTAAAAAAAAAACTTCTCGAAATATTGACCGATATGGCGGAAAATTTGGAAATAACTTTCGAGAAAATTGTTCAATTTTTTTAGACTCTACTATGTAACTGAGATAAATTGATGAATATCTTTATTAATAGTAATTCTTATCACCTGTAGATTTATTAGCGTGTTGATTCCAGTCTAGGACAAGGAAGAATAAAAAAGAATGACAAAACAATCAAAAAAGGGTTGCAAGACAATACCTTTCATCCATTGTAATTGAACCAATTACAGTGAATATAAGTTTAACATGTTTTGTCCCTACATTGCATCGAGGGGACTTACTGAAAGTTTGAAATTAATTGATTCTATGCCAATCGTTCGTGAAGTCTAAAGAATTTCATGGATCCTATTTCTAATATTACTAAGTATTTTATAAGCCATTTTTATTAGTTCTGTCGCTCTAATTTTTGTCACATTGATAGATGTTAATGACGCCATTCTGTTAATTTTTTCAGTAATACTTCTAGCCGTTTTCCCTTAGCTGTTATTGTTTTCGTTTATTTGGTTTATATAGAGATCTCAACGGAAATATTTTTCCGCATAATTTATGAGACATTTTTGTTTATTTCTCACTAGAGACTTTCAATGGCAATTATCCATTTATGGTGGTTTAAAGTTAGTATGATTGGAGAAATATAGTTGTTTTGATGAAGAAAAAAGTTGATGGAATAACATCGTGTCCAGCTGAAAGAAGGGCAAGACAGAATGCCATAAAAGCGGAGGGCGCTCGTAAAGTTCCAATTCAACGAACTTAGAGGGGAATATCATGAATTTTGCATTTTGATAGAAAATTATGAGGGCATCCTGTAGTCTCTTAATAGTGGTAAGAGTATATTAATGTTGGCGATGTTATCTTATGTGATTTTAAATTGCTTTGGCAAGATCTTTTACATTCTCATTTCGATGTAGCTCACCACTTCTCTCTCTCGCTCTGTCTTTTGCAAATTTCCTAAGGATTTTTGTCATTTGTCTTGACCCTGAAAGTCATATGTATTTTTGCCCCCCTCTAGTATTTAAGATATCATCACATATTCTTTTGGCGACATTAAAGAAAGAACTATATCAAGGGAAATATTTGAGATTATATTGGGATATGAATTAGTAGTAAATTAATGATATGTCGACTGTCTCATTAAGCTTTACCTCTTTTCCTATACATACATACATGTATATATGTATATTCATCCACGATTCCTAATCTTATCGTAATGTCAGCTTCGAGTTGTGTTCGGTGGCGTTTAAGTGTTCTATTCTTTCATTTAGGCTTCAATTATTCACACAAGTTCCCCACTGTGGCGCATCGAACACAACACATGAGAAGATTAAATAGAATGAAATGAGTACATAGAAAGGTATTGGACTTTTTTGTTCTTCCACTGGCACTGGCTGTTAATATAGGGAAACTGATTTCAAGACACGAAACACCTCCACAGACTCTCAAGAACTGAGTGTTCTTTGCGTGTCATTTCCATCATCAGGGTGAACAGCGATTCCCCAATTTCATCTTCCTTAAACTCTGCTTCGTTTTCACTCTCACTGTAGATTTTCTATCTCGTTCTATCTAATGGCGGCGGAACGACATGTCTGAGCATGGGTGGTAATAGGAGGTCGTCTTCTCAGCAGTCAACGTGCAAGGATAGCGATTTTCTGTTCGACAATTCTCGGCTCCGAGTAACTTCTTTCAGACAAACTTCTTAAAGCCGATATACCATTCCAACACTTTCACAACTGCTGCCACAATATTGGTGCTAATGCACGACTATGGCTTGGTGGTAAGAGGAATCTTCAAATAAATTTTATGAAGTCATTTCATTTTCTCCTTTCCGACATTGAAATACATACTGTACTATGCATAAAATTTTTGATTTTAATCAGTTAATTAAACTGCGTACAATGCAATTTCAGCTCCATCATGTACTCAATGACGAAAAGAAGATGGTACCCATTAAATATTTTATAGAAATGTACATTTAGGCTTCAAGTGCAAAAGTGTGTGAAAATGGGGTAAGAAATATAATGTGGGTGAAATGTTAACATAAAAACTTGCTCGTGTTTCTCATCCAAACAGAAGAGAACCTCGAATAGAAATACTGTGTATGTCGCAGAGGACTGGGTAAGCTAGAAGGGTTGAAAATAGAGTGTCAAATTGTGTCGAAAGGAAACTGTAAAAAATGTTCTCTGAAACCTTGTTTCACTAAATACTGAGCTAATACTGTATTTTGTACTTTGAAGAAGATAACGCAGCGACGACATTTTCTAATTCACCATTTCAAACCCTTCTAAGTCTAATCTAGGCATTCAGAGTTTTTAACAATACAAAATTTATCTTTTCATATTTTCTAGCATATGAAACTGATTCATTGAGAAAATTTGTAACATTTTAGTTGTTTTTTGTTAATAGAAAATGCTTCTTCTTTGATATCCTAAAATCGCACAAACCTCAAATTTCTATTTAAATGTTTGAGTAACAACTTTCATAGGAACTTCCCAGGAGGGCAGAGTATAGACTGTAAGAAATATGAAGAAATGTCCCATTTAACAGTACAAATCATAAATTCTCCCAGCTATATTTTTTTCCAATTGTTTATTCTGCCGGCACAATTAATTTAGATAAGCCACGTTTTCTAAATAAAATATTTGGGGAGTTGGTGAGAAAAAAGTATCCACAGTTATATAACAAATTAAACAGTGATATTATATATTAAAGAAACTTCTAAATGTTGCATTTTTATCATAGTCGTCAAAATTGTATTTTCCACCTCTAATGCATGAACTTTTACATTTTTGTGCCCGAATCCAGGGGAGTGTTTCCTGACATTAGGGAGTGTGAGCGTAATCATATAATTTAATAGTGGTCTGTACGCGAGAAGGAGTTCTGAAATGGAGATTCATACTCTGAAGGCATTTTACTAACACAGTATTCACTCGTGCAAAATTGAAGCATGTGCAAACAAAGGCCATCAACAACTGGTTTTGCGTGAGTTTCATCGGCAAGAGAGCGTGATCAGATGTGGGTCGCTGAATTAGCTTTACTTTTTCCAACCATCATTTATTCCCCACAAAACTTTGATAGTTGGGTAAAAAGAAGATACCATCTCCCAACAATTCTGCACATTTATTGCGCTGCACCAAGAGCACTTTTTAGAGTCTATCTGCATGCCGAGGATGCTTGTAAGCACATTTTCAACCCACTAATAATTCTAGACAGTATTGGTTAGTTAAAATGTGAAAATTTTTGTATTGCAAACTTTTAACATTTTGTTCTGAATCACTTTCCTTTCCAATTGAAAAAGTGGAATAACTTTTCTAATCTTGAGCAGAAATATAATCACCTGGTATTAAAATCTTTATGTAATTCCGATGCACTAATAATGAACCATATTGATGATTTCACCGGTATAAGAATACGACTAAATTGCTAAGGAAAATTTGACCACTTATTGCATGAACATAAATTTTCTCACTGCAATTGTCACCGGCTTTTGTTTATATGCCTACTTTTTCTAAGATCAATTTGAGCTCTATAGTTATGAGAATGTTTAAAATATTACATCACGCCTAGTTTATCCAGCCATTAATGACAACGAATATAAACTTAAAAGAGGAGTTAATTGTAAGCTTTTTTAATTAAATACTGGATATTATTAAATACCCTTTCATCAAGTTGACTGATTGATGATTTCACCGGTATAAGAATACGACTAAATTGCTAAGTAGAATTTGACCACTTCTCAACAATTCTGCACATTTATTGCGCTGCACCAAGAGCACTTTTTAGAGTCTATCTGCATGCCGAGGATGCTTGTAAGCACATTTTCAACCCACTAATAATTCTAGACAGTATTGGTTGGTTAAAATGTGAAAATTTTTGTATTGCACTCTTTTAACATTTTGTTCTGAATCACTTTCCTTTCCAATTGAAAAAGTGGAATAACTTTTCTAATCTTGAGCAGAAATATAATCACCTGGTATTAAAATCTTTATGTAATTCCGATGCACTAATAATGAACCATATTGATGATTTCACCGGTATAAGAATACGACTAAATTGCTAAGGAAAATTTGACCACTTATTGCATGAACATAAATTTTCTCACTGCAATTGTCACCGGCTTTTGTTTATATGCCTACTTTTTCTAAGATCAATTTGAGCTCTATAGTTATGAGAATGTTTAAAATATTACATCACGCCTAGTTTATCCAGCCATTAATGACAACGAATATAAACTTAAAAGAGGAGTTAATTGTAAGCATTTTCAATTAAATAGTGGATATTATTAAATACCCTTTCATCAAGTTGACTGATTGATGATTTCACCGGTATAAGAATACGACTAAATTGCTAAGTAGAATTTGACCACTTCTCAACAATTCTGCACATTTATTGCGCTGCACCAAGAGCACTTTTTAGAGTCTATCTGCATGCCGAGGATGCTTGTAAGCACATTTTCAACCCACTAATAATTCTAGACAGTATTGGTTGGTTAAAATGTGAAAATTTTTGTATTGCACTCTTTTAACATTTTGTTCTGAATCACTTTCCTTTCCAATTGAAAAAGTGGAATAACTTTTCTAATCTTGAGCAGAAATATAATCACCTGGTATTAAAATCTTTATGTAATTCCGATGCACTAATAATGAACCATATTGATGATTTCACCGGTATAAGAATACGACTAAATTGCTAAGGAAAATTTGACCACTTATTGCATGAACATAAATTTTCTCACTGCAATTGTCACCGGCTTTTGTTTATATGCCTACTTTTTCTAAGATCAATTTGAGCTCTATAGTTATGAGAATGTTTAAAATATTACATCACGCCTAGTTTATCCAGCCATTAATGACAACGAATATAAACTTAAAAGAGGAGTTAATTGTAAGCATTTTCAATTAAATAGTGGATATTATTAAATACCCTTTCATCAAGTTGACTGATTGATGATTTCACCGGTATAAGAATACGACTAAATTGCTAAGTAGAATTTGACCACTTCTCAACAATTCTGCACATTTATTGCGCTGCACCAAGAGCACTTTTTAGAGTCTATCTGCATGCCGAGGATGCTTGTAAGCACATTTTCAACCCACTAATAATTCTAGACAGTATTGGTTGGTTAAAATGTGAAAATTTTTGTATTGCAAACTTTTAACATTTTGTTCTGAATCACTTTCCTTTCCAATTGAAAAAGTGGAATAACTTTTCTAATCTTGAGCAGAAATATAATCACCTGGTATTAAAATCTTATGTAATTCCGATGCACTAATAATGAACCATATTGATGATTTCACCGGTATAAGAATACGACTAAATTGCTAAGGAAAATTTACCACTTATTGCATGAACATAAATTTTCTCACTGCAATTGTCACCGGCTTTTGTTTATATGCCTACTTTTTCTAAGATCAATTTGAGCTCTATAGTTATGAGAATGTTTAAAATATTACATCACGCCTAGTTTATCCAGCCATTAATGACGACGAATATAAACTTAAAAGAGGAGTTAATTGTAAGCTTTTTTAATTAAATACTGGATATTATTAAATACCCTTTCATCAAGTTGACTGATTGATGATTTCACCGGTATAAGAATACGACTAAATTGCTAAGTAGAATTTGACCACTTCTCAACAATTCTGCACATTTATTGCGCTGCACCAAGAGCACTTTTTAGAGTCTATCTGCATGCCGAGGATGCTTGTAAGCACATTTTCAACCCACTAATAATTCTAGACAGTATTGGTTGGTTAAAATGTGAAAATTTTTGTATTGCACTCTTTTAACATTTTGTTCTGAATCACTTTCCTTTCCAATTGAAAAAGTGGAATAACTTTTCTAATTTTGAGCAGAAATATAATCACCTGGTATTAAAATCTTTATGTAATTCCGATGCACTAATAATGAACCATATTGATGATTTCACCGGTATAAGAATACGACTAAATTGCTAAGGAAAATTTGACCACTTATTGCATCAATATAAATTTTCTCACTGCAATTGTCACCGGCTTTTGTTTATATGCCTACTTTTTCTAAGATCAATTTGAGCTCTATAGTTATGAGAATGTTTAAAATATTACATCACACCTAGTTTATCCAGCCATTAATGACAACGAATATAAACTTAAAAGAGGAGTTAATTATAAGCATTTTCAATTAAATACTAGATATTATTAAATACCCTTTAATCAAGTTTATAATCATATATTTCGAAGACCGTCGGCATAGAAAAAAGAGCCCTGAAAAAAGGGGAAATGTGGTTGAGATAAGAGATCTTTAGTACAGAACTATCACGCTGTACGGGTGAAATAGTTTCGGTGTCAAGTAACTCAAAAATGTTGTACAATGTAGGTCAGGATTTACCATCATTTTGTCTCTGAATTAATTACCACACATTCACAAAATATAATAATGAGAGGGAAAGAGAATCACGGAACATTCTGACAGGTGTTTATTCTTCATCCCTCTCTCACACACTTTTATTCTTCTCACACTCATCCATCCATTCCTAATTACTATTTCTGTATAAATACTCCACACATTTAAAACTTTAATTGGGAATATATACGGATAATTGGTCACTTATATTCGGCGGGGAAGAAACAGGAAAGTGTAAAAATAGTGTTGAGTTATAGACATTTCCCACTACTAAATATAATTATAGGAAAATATAGGTTAACTGAATAATAATACAGGAGCATAATTTTAAAAAAATGACGTACAAAACATTCTAATACTGTAGAACATGTGTAGGTATTATCTGTATCAATGGATATTTAAAATCCTACTTGAAGTATGAAATACTAAAGAAGTTACATTGCGCTTTGGCGATAAGTATTCAGATAATGTAGTGTAACAATTTAAAGAAGAGAAAGTTTTTTATATTTATCTGCAGATGTGGCAATCATGATAAACAGGTTAAAAATATTAATGTATTGTTAAATTTTACTTCATTTAATATTAAGGCACTTAAAGCTGAAAATTGGAAAAAATAAACTTTGAATTATGCAAAAAAAAACTTTGAAAGAATATTGCTTAAGCGAGAAATATCTTGCAAATACCACAGCAAGTACCTACAACTTTCAGGATAATCATCCAACTTGTCCTCACAAAAAAGTTACTCAAGTCCTCGAGTAAGATGAAACATTACTCAAACAGAAATGATGGAGTTTTTAATTAAAAAGAGCGATTATATTGTAAATAATTGCTATTCTTAATGTCTTTTTTATTAGTGAATTACGCATTTAATATAACGATACCATAATGCCAGAACATGAGTCATTACTTCATTTGGGAAGGAGGAGAAAAAACTGTTTATATGCGCTTTCATCATCGCTTTGGCGTCGAACAATTTGATGAGAGGGTCTCCCGGGGAGGATGAGGTCTTGCGAAGTGAAAGTATCCCGATGTCGAGGGAACACAATGGCTTCCACTGAAAGATACCTCCCATACATTCGAAGAAACAAATCAAATACACACCACTCTCTTCATTCGAAGGATTGATTCAGATATGTTTTGTACCTTTTTGTCTATAATTCAGATACTACGATAGCAAATCTGATATTGTATCCAGAATATAAATATAGTATATATATATATATATATATATATCTAAAATCTCTCAGTATAAGGAAGAAATTAAACTGAATGAAATCATTCGAAATAAGGCACTTCTGCCAGAAAACGCGTCTCATGAAAATTAATTTGAATGTGCACAAAACCTGACAAGTCAGTCCAAGGATGTCTGAATTGTTGGGTTGTGCGGAAATGGTATGAGATACATTCAAAAGGAGGAAACCCCATTAGCGCTTCCTTCCATCCACGTGCCAAGGAAATTTTCTATGGGACGCGGATAAGTTCTATGTCACTCATTCGATCTACAGGATCTCTTATGTATTTTGTAGATCTTCGGAGAGGTATAAATCCAATATAAAGCTTGAGTAACATGTTATGTAATTAAAAGGCATTCTCATCAAATGAACGTTTTACAACAAATAAAAGTTTGTTAAATTATTTTCCACCCCTGCACAGAGTTCCATCTATTTGATTTCTACTTCGAAGTATTCCTTCCATTCCACCTTCTCGGAAAACTTTACCTACCAATTATTTTATTTTTGGAACGTCACAAAATCTGCTGAACTTTGCAAATACACCCATCCATTAACATAGACATAACAAACTTAAACTAAATATTTTGAATTTAGAGGTGAAGTAATTTCATTAAGAAATTTCAATAGTCTCTGTATAAACACTATGTGCAAGAGCTCAATGTGAATGCCATCAAAATCTATCTCTATCGAAGAAATTTCTTCGCGATACTGTTTTCTTTAACACATACATAATCTAGTGCAAGGGGAATCCCATGTTATAGAAGAACTCACACTAAGATGATTTCTGCTGTTGTTCATGTTGTTGAGTAACTTTTACCATTTTTTTACTTGAGTTTATGATGTAATTGATTTTTTCCAATGTGTCATTGTTACTTGAAAAATAATTTTATTTTCCTCGCATATTTCCAAGTGAATTATGTATATGTAAATAGAACCCTTTTCATATATTGACTGAGAAGTGGTTAAATCAACTTAATACTTCATTATACGTAGATCTTATGTTTCTTTTGGATTGAATTTGAAAACTTCTGGTATCTGCGAATGTTTTTATCATTACAACACAAGGTTGTGGCGTGAGGACGAAACAAATGTTTTGGTGAGCGACCTTTTAACGTGCATTATTAAAGTGTCACATTAATATTCATCTCTACGGGCTGAATTATGTTTGTTAAAAGAATCGATAAAAGATGTTAAACTTTCCAATCATTGCGGAGATTTTAAAGTATCTTTTGTATATACAAAATATTAGCTAATATTCTATGATTTCAGTGAGCTACGCTCATTTCTCAGAGAATAGATAAGAGAAAATTTATGTGATACACGAGAGAACCTTCTCCTCAAACTTGGGATGCTGAAACTAAACCCGAATTACTTCATTTTCATCATTCGCACATCCATACATAGCAAGTGTTTATTATTTTAGATAGCTTTTCTACAACCATATCCACCCCAAAATCTCAATAAATCTGAATAATTAAGTATAGGAGATATAATATCAGTCGTATTGTCATAGGCAAACAAAATAATCATATAATGTTAAATGTATGTATCTTCTTCAATTTCATCAAATTATCATTATGTACAATTATGGAGCTTGACTATTTGAATATATTAAGAAAATCGGAATATTTTAGTGTAATCCACGCCAAATATAAGCCTATAAAGTTACGTTAATTCATTTATGAATGTAAGTGAAAGATAATATAACTTATAGTGAATACGTGACGTTCTTACTTAGCGTATACATTTTACGCCTAAATGTGAATTTTCACAGCACTGTATAATATATAGTATAATATATAATATAATATATTTAAGGATATTACCCTTAAATACTTGCCGATATCGGTACGTCTGCTCAGGTCAATTGTCGGTCTTGAACTCCTGTTCTTCTTCTCCTGAACATTCTCTACACACTAACTCCCTCTACCGACATCTGTCTAAGTTCTAGTCTGTGTAAGTTATTTCAATGCCCACATACACGATATATCCACATGTAAGTGAATATACGACAATGCATTGCAACTTATAGCACGCCACTACTCGTCATATTCAATTGTGTACAAACGAAAAGTTCATTGATGTATATATCATTTGATCTCTTTCTTTCTCTCTCTGTAGATCCTACAAATGAAGAAAATATGTTAAAATGGAAAAAATGGAGAAGAGACACGTGAAGAAGGCAGAGAAAATAGCACCAAAACAATGGAAGAGGGATTATAAAAGTCGCAACACTGTTATCGGAGAGAAAATGATAATATACTACATATGACGAACTATAAAGCTACATGAGACTCTCCAAATACGCTGACACGAGCAAAAGTTGTAAAAGATGGTTTTTTTTCGAGATGTGAGAGTTTTCCACTATTCATATGATATGTACAATACTAAAAAAAATGTTCGTTATTTTTTCTATAAAAATTCATCGTCATCAGTGAATGACACGCATTGAGATGGTGAATGACGTCCCAGGAGCAAAAAACTCGAGACATTACTGGTAAAAAAGCACGATAATCTCATGATGGCTGTATTTGTATTTATTCTCTTCTCTGTACACCTTTCTCATATTTCCAACCGATTGAAGATTACAAAATAATATCGACGAAAGTGACACGTTCAGGAAATGTAGGTTTTTTCAATAAAATTGTAGCTACATTCTAAGCATTAAATGTTCATTTTCCAGGTTGATTTTATTCTAGAAATTCTACATACGTTCATATCTTAGCAATTGGCAATGGTAGGAAAATACGTTGGAAAACATCAAAGAGATCGGAAGAGTCCGGAAACTCAAGCATAACATAAAGAATGCTCTTTGAAGATTTGGTTAGGCATAAGTCAAGGAGAGAACTAAGCAAAATGATTTTATTCTCTCTCAAATTAGTTACTTATTTAAATATGCAAACACAAGGATTTGAATGTACATATTATCAATTTCGATAATACTGATCACGTAATGTAAAATCATTATTTTTAAATATGAAATGGGAATCAACATATACATTCTTTAGGCATTGAGAACTTTGCACACGAAAAAATAAATTATTATTATTATTATTTACATTTCTATCTGCCAAAGAACCTTACTATAAAAGTGAAAATTTGTATTCATCTATCTACATATAAATAAATAACTTTAATAGATTCTATTTGCACTCAATATCTAATAGATTTCGTTCTACTTGGATACGACAAATTTCTGTGTAAGTAAATTTTCAAATACAAATGGAAAAAAACAACGAAAAATGCCATGCACTGATGATTTGGCAAAAACATAGATATGATCTTAGGAAACTAATCCCGAAGAGCAATAAATTAAAAGAGTAGCCACTAGGTTTATAAATAAAATGCTTCTCAGGTGTTTCTAGGGAGCGGTAGGAGAAACTTGATATTCGATAGGTTCTCACTGGAAGATCTAAAATGCGAATAACGATGCCAATCTAGGCTATTGCAATATAAATGGAATTGATATTTTTCGATTTCCCTTCTTTTTCCTAGCCTCTATTCATCTTATAAAGCACATATCAGCAATCTCAGTCGTTTGTCTTCCATAGGAATTTCCATCCTGTATAAAGTATTCATTCATCTTTTCTGGAAATGAATAATTTCTCCAAATTTAATACACAGTGTCAATGATTTATCTTCTTACAGCCCAAAAATACGCCCACTTGGGATGGAAAGACATTAGGGGCAGAAAAAAGAGTTCCATCAAGGGAATATGTTAGTATCTGCGCCCTTCTGCCTCATCCTTATCCACACATCTATAGCATTGGCATGTATTGTGAAAATCTTATAAACAAAATCTTATTCTGATTCAGGAAATCTCGAGTCTTCGAAAAATTTATAGACGCTTTGGCACAATCACACAAGCAGATGAAAGATTTTAAAATGGTTTTCAATGGCATTGAGAAAACATTCAAGAGTGTGGTATGTACTGAAAGAACGAATCAATTTACATATAAGTGGGACCGGTTCTACAGACAGACTCCACTGTATTTCTCTAACGTTTTCTCCACCTTCCTACAATTCTTCAACTCTTTTTTACACACTATTTCCAAGCGTCCATCACTTTGACCACTCTGCCTTCTTTTTTTGCACATCAGCACCGCTTGCAGCCTCCCGACCGGACCCATGCTATGTTATTAGGCGAAAAATACCCCATGGATAGGCAACTCCCTTTGAAATGACTTTACATTCTCGGCTTTAATGAGAAAATGTGCTGCACAACAGCGGAAATATGTAAATTCTTCACGACCGTAGGATGATTGCATTGGAAAATGCTCCATCTTGGGCAATGCAGAGAACTTCACTGAAGAGCCAAACGCACAAGCCACAGCGTAGTGCTCGAATCAGCTGAGCGGAGTGGTCGCAAAAGCCGTCGGCAAGACATGTTTCTTGCATGTTCATCGCCTGACAGCCAGAGTAAGCTGTACTCGATACCACGGACAAATGTGTATATTTCGAGAAAAATTGCGTGAAGATCGGCTTAAAGGGTGTGCAAATTGACACTTAATAACCCACCCTCACCCATATCAATTGTGGTGAGCCATTCTCACTTGGAATATTGCGCTTTTTATGCATGTCCACGCTGTCTACGTTTTTTCCGACGTCAGAAGCGACAGAGCTCTCACAAAATGGCAATTTGGAGGGATGAGGTTGAAAAGGGCGCTAAGAGACTTTCATAAATAAGTAAAGATTTGTAAAAGGAGAGCACTCACCACCAAATTGAAATTTCTGGTTGCAAGACGAAAGTTGGATGAGAGGGAAACGTGGTCCTTCTTATCTTAGCACGGCATTTATATGGTAATCCAATTTCTTTTTCCTTATCTCTTTTTACAGCTTCCTCACTTTTACTCGCTAATACTAAGTCACCACCATGGTTTCCTCTAGATGCACGGTTCCACGGAAGTATGAACACGTAAAGTAAATATTCCAAGAACGGAAATTAATCGCACGGACAGCAGAAAGACTGTGTATAAATGGCTGACTTAAGAGTGATGGCGAAATGAAGACACTTTCTACAAACTACGCAGTAATATCACTGCACAAATGCGGGAGACACACTTCGGGGAAAAACTTTTTTTCCAATCTGACAGATCAAATGCAATTCCAATAGTTAACACCCGACGCTTCGTGAAACGCAGACACTCTGCACTTGTGGAGTAAATTGATTTTGGTTGGAGGTCCACCAGAAGGTGGGAGCAAGTTTGCACTACTCTGTTTTTTGTCCACTTTTTGTCCACAAACACCACAGACGGATTCTCAGAACGCACTAACGCGACCAAAACTCACAAAGTGCAAATGGAGACTGACGTGAAGTGAGTGGAAAGAATGGAATTTCAGTCTCGCCCGGTGTAAGTTAGAGCGAGATAAACAGCTATTCTCTAACAGTGGTGCACTCTGTCGGAGAAATGGAAGATGGTGCTGCGATGATTTGACGTGTGTGACAGAGAGGGAGGGTTATATGTTACTCCGTGGAGACCCCCTAATGTGCGAGAGGCCCTGAACCCTCCAACTCTCCCCCCTTCCAAAACTTTTTTTCGCTTCACTCTCTCGCTCTCTTGCTCTCTTCGCACGCGACTTTAAATTGCAGCAGAAAACTTTAAAGGCGGGCAGTTGAATAACCGCCTCCTTCATCATAACACGTTCCAACTTCTTTTGGCCACGGGCTCTTCCTCTTCCTCCTAGTAACTCTCTTTGATATTCAGTCAGACATTTTTTACTGCGAAAAATATAGCAGACATTTTCGGAGAAAGACCCTAGGTCATCCCCCATTAAAGCCCATTATAATTGTCGCGTGCTAATTGAATATTAATATTAATAATTGTTTAATGTTAAGAAGACCTACCTTCCAGTTTCCCTTGGCTGTTTACTGTCTCCGAGGATTAGTTACGCCGTAAAAGTGTATAAATTTTTTAATGAATCCAAAAAGAGAAAAAGATCGAGTTGAAAAAAGTATCTTACAGATTAATATAAAACTCTTTATTCTTTGATGTCATTGAACAAGAAAATTTTCCGCCATAGTTTACCACTGACTCTTTATCATTCCGATCACGTTCCGTAAACTCCCACAAATTTATTTGAAAGAAAATGGACGTCGGAAAATCATCATTATTTCAGAACATTTACATAATTTTTATTTAGATCTTCTACCTTCAACTTTTTCATTCAACAGCGCAATGAAGTTATTAATAAAAATCGATTATGGTATGAAGTTTTACCGACAAAAGATACCTACTCATTTTATATTCAAAGGAGCAACCTTTTAATTAAAAGCAAAAATTCAGAGAAATAGATTTCAATTATATATGCAAGAGATCTTTTAAGTTCCCTTATTAAAATAAAAGTTGGTATATTAAGTAGATTTGAATCAATTGTAGTGGTGAAGAAAGTGATTCTCGTTCTTATACCTCTGATAGTTCAATTCTGGAGAGAATAGGAATGTACGGAATACAGTTTCTTTCTCCCCTCATTGTCAAACACATAGAAGGTAAAGGAAATCTCAATCTTAAATCTACGAGATACTTCAATCCATTAGGACATTGGAGCAAAAACTCTTAATGTATTTGATGAGGAGTAGAAGACCCCCAGAAGGACATACTGAGGAATTTCCGGTTGTTCTTAAACCCCTTAAAGTTCGGAGTTGAGATTCCCCCCCAATTTCAACTACCTTTAACTGAAGCTAAGGAAGAGTCTGTAAATTTAATGACGCAATAAATTCAAATAGCAAAAGAGTTTTCGGGGGATGACGAAATATGAGCAGGGGTAGGTTTCTCATAATCCTGTGCTGTCATATTTCACGGAATTCGGTGCAAACATTGGGTAAAGTCTCCCTCTGACACCTCCTCGGCCTAGTGTTAATTAATTACACTTTCTTGTAAGATTGAGAATTGCAGAAATTAGTAAATTTGCCAGTGAGATCCATCTCAGTATTTGTGGTTACACGAAGGATGCAAAAGAAAAGTATCAATTACTACAGTAAGGTTTCTCGTCATTCATATTTAATTAATGTTCAATTATAATGAATTTTTTTCAATGTGTTTTTTTTCCCTGGATTTTCCCTGGCGCATCATTTATTCCATTTTCAATCTAATTTAATCTCTAATCTAACACTTTGATAATTATTTATCGCGCGACACTAAATTTTCTGGTTGAATTGCGTGCTTTTATAAGTTCTTAACGCTCTCAGTAAACAAAAGGTAAATGTTGCCATCGAAATTTTTCGGCACGTAATGAAAAACTCTATTTATGATCATTATACTTTATAAGGAATTTTCGTGCACTACTTTTGCTTACATATTTATGCACATTTACCTTGCTTTTCTGCATAATTTGCGGTGAAATAGTAGGTTCCGAAAAAAGGGATGATTTTAGCAAAATTCAAAGTCAAATTTTTGTTTTTAATGTTATTCATTACAAGCACCTAATTAAATTTGAAGAAAATAATAATGTTCATCCTTAAAAAACATTTTGTTTGATCCATCGTTATTTACTAAGGCTAGAACCTGTTGTTTTTAAATATTAACTACGTAGAATAAAGTGTTGCTATTAACTCAGCTACAACTTTACTCCGGATTTGATTATATTTTATGTCACTTATTTTTTCTTTGTAATTCATAGCAATTGGTGTTAAGTTGAGATAATATTTTAAAATATTATTTCGAATCTTTAATAAATCTTGCGGTCTATACTTATTCCAAAATACTTACATTTATATTCTTTGATTTAGTTGATGTAGAAATTCATGAAGAAACTTTTTAACTTCCTTACTAACACTTCTAAATGCATCCTTCTGGTCAGTATCTTTTGTTTGAGTTATACAAGAGAAGTAAAACTTTTCTGAATGCTCAAGGAAGACTTCTGTAATTACGCAAAGTTCGATGTACATAAATAACATTGCTGAACAATGTGTACAAAATTATTCGAGTTATCAACTCGTCATGTTATGTATATTAATTGCTTTGAGGTAAAGGAAATCCTATGAGCTTCTCCAGGAATTCCTGAGAATTCTCGTCCTCGTGTGTATCTAACATCCTTTTGGCATGCCTCAACAACAGTCTCGCCAGCCGTCCGACAGACCATCGTCGATCCAGCAGAATTCTGCATACAGTGTCCAACTGAAAGAGCAAAAGTTTTGCATGAAGCATATGATTGATGTGTTTGAAAAGAAAGGTTCAGCTAACGTACTTTTGCAAGTCTCTCGTTGGCAGCTGTGTGATAAATCAGAACAGGCAGCCCGGCTACACTCGCTGCCAGCCATTGGATGACGAATTTTAATTGAACATCTCCCTGATTCCGGCGTCCGCAACCCCAATTTCCTGTTGCAATTGGCTTCAAATTTGAATTTCCCTTGCGCCGTTGAAGAATATGGGCAATCTAAACGAAGGTAAGGCCATTAAATTGGAATATTTTTATAAGACTGTAGTGATAATTGTGTGCATTTTCATTTCCAAATATCTGCGTACAAATTATTTCTTTTCTTATTTTTCAAGTTTAGTAAAGAGATACGCAAAATATCATCACTAAGTGACACCGGAAAAGGTATTGAGTTGTAATTGAAGAAATACACATGTTCCTTGTGTGAAAGCTTGTTGGCTTGAAGTCCAGGTTGAAGCCAATTTCCGCCAAAAATATCACATCACGTACTGTGCATGATTAAGATTTAACAGCCGATAATCTTTCAATTTTGTCGACGTCTTAACGCGACTGGAATGTTATTCATGGTTACCGTATTTACCATCCTTGGCGAGAAAAGGTTCAGTTCAGTACCTCTTACATATAGTGTTTATTTATAGTGTATATTATATATAGTTTACACTTTGGGGACAAACTTTGGGGGAATTTTCTCTACACACAACACATATACACACAAGAGAAGATACACAACAGGACAAAACACAACAAGCCAAGGAGGAAACAAAATAAAAAAAAGGAAAAATTACCTCAACGGGTGGTTTAACAATGATGTCACCACAATTAATCGTTTGCAATGTGTGAACCAGAGAAATTGACCATTTTCTGTGCCTTTTGCTCTGTCCGCCACACAACAATCCAATTCTCAGCAGGGATTGTTTTTTCACCTGAGGATGGCACAAAAAGTAAAGACAACGTGGAATAGGGCTCCACGTGAAATCTCCAGTGTCTCCATCAGAAATGGCATGGACAATAAAACAGGAAGGAGTAGTGGTTAGAGGAAAATAAGCGTTTTCGAGTCGCGAAGACTCCCTATATATATAAGCTCTCCTGGGCAGGAGCGGAGAAAAGAAGCGAAAAGAGCAAAGAAAAAGAAACAAACGGAATTACATGAAGTTAAAGTCAAACTCACCAATTGTGCAGCTAATCTGTGCTTTTGTTTTGCCAACTCTAAAGACAGCGAACGAGAATTTAGACTGGGTTTATCCATCTTCTGCTGATAGCTCTGTATGGATGCCTCCTCGGCAGGATTACCCACACTATTAATGCATCCCTCAGTCAATGGAACACCAACGAAGCTCTCTGATAGAGTTCGCTTGAGTAGGGAGTTGGCAAACTTAAGTACGGCTGCATCCCGAGGGTCCAGTTCTCTTTGTTTATCGCCAATAGGGTCGTCCATCCACCTGTTAGAAAAATCGAAATAAAAAGAAATATCAGCACGTGTTATGAGTTAACATGGAGCATTTCCACCGTACGCACAGTCCATACTTGGAAAATTGTTCATAGACTTCTTCTAGTTCTGAGCTCAATTCAGTACTGAAACTGTACTTGGAGGAGTTTCGCCTTTCCCGAATCTTTAGAGCACCGTTCTCGAAATTCTGAGTATTACTTTGGCTCTTGTTATCACCGTGCTTTTGATATTCATCAGAAAATGTGTCGTCCAGACAATCTGCTTGCAGGACAAATCCATCTGATCCAGCACGACGTACACGGATGGCATTATCACAATTTTTGGAGTCACCTACGCTGATTCCGCATGCGTAGCTGTCCTCTGTACTCTCAGTATAGGCTTCAGACTGCTGAAGAGCATTTTTGAGCCTTTGGGCAAAAAATAATCGTTTTTCTGGCGTATCCAACTCATGGGAATATTTTCGGGCGAATTCTTCGTCATCTTCCTCGTCGCTGTTCGATAAACTGTTGCGGGCACTATGGAACTCATCATCTGAAGATTCACAGCTAGAATACAAACTGCTTCCAGTTTGGGACAGGGATCTCCTGGTGACTGGAAGACACTCTCCCGACGATCCTAACACTATAAATCTTCCCCTCCTTCCAGAAGCTGTAGGACCCACTACTAGTCCAGAAGGTGATGGTGAGAGGAAGTGTGCGTCCTGTTGACGAACGGATGACTCACTGGACTTATTAGAACTCGCCTGCTTAATCACAATTGTAGCCATGACAGGGACATCTCCTGGACTATTAGTTCCAGACTCCCCGATTGGTGACAAACGGCGAATGTCCCGACCATCTCGGCGCTCCCTTGAAGGCTCAATCACAGAGCATGTGAGATGTTGCCGGAAAGCCAGAAGGCACTTGTTTAATTCCCTCAGGATGTTGTCCTCCTCAAATTGCGATTCTCCTATTGAAGCATCATATATCTCGGCATCCATAACGTTGAGGCACACTTCACGAGGGGTTTCAAATAGTTCAACTATTCCTCGACCTCGGGCATCTATGATCCGGGCCACTTGTCGTCCGCCTTCGACGTAAAGGGTTTCATTGTCCTCCAATGCCTCTACGTAGAGAAGCGCCACGAGTACCTCGGGGACGGTGCAGAATTGAAGACTTTCCTGAAACAGATAATTTATATTAATTTATCTATAACTGTGATTTCATTTGCTTTTATGTATTTACCTGTGAATTCCCGCTCCACAGAACTGGACCGCCAATTCTAGAAGATGCAAAAACAGTCTGAATCACGTCCGGAGGTGACCTCTCAATCCTCGCCTCATGTTTAATCTCTATCTCTGACAGGGGTACACCACATTCCAACCAATCTTCAATCGTTAGCCATTGTCTGCCCGTCATTACGCGCCTGGACATCTTTAGGCTACCTCTTGCATTGTCAAGCTTCTCCAGCCAGTCAAAATAGTGCATGAGTGTCTGAAATTTTGCCTTTTGGCTATTATTTATGGCCAGATTTACGAAGAAGTGAGTAAAATTAAAGTCTTGAAGGGTTGGATGAGTTTTCTCAGTGCGTTTGGGAAAAGTCGAAAAGAACGCATTAGCTAGAAGCGACGCCACAAAAGAATACTCTAGTTCGATGGTCTCTGAATGTTGCTGAAGACTGAAGCTGAGTCCTCGCATGGGTTTGAGATTCTTCAGATCTTGAGCTCTGCGGGCAATGTTAGGAATTGTGTATTGCAATATGTGCTCACGTTCAACGGGCGACAGGTGATTGTTTATATATGTACGCAATCCGAAAAAGATCGTGCAGTCTCTTTTGTCCTCATCTGGATCTAGGCTCACACTAAGAAAGAGAATATAAACATCAAAAAACAAATCTGAACATTTCTCCACCATTGAATGCCGCAATTACTTGCATGTGTCATGTATCTTCTGCATGTGCTCGATGAGACAGTCGACAGTGGAACACTTTTGAATATCAGCCAGCTTTCGATACACCATCGACCACCATGGCATCTCGCAGGGAAGCATGACGAGAGCCATATCTCTGTAAATTGAATTTTCTAATGAGAACTAATAGCCTTGACATCTCAAATCACTGCACTGGTCAATTGATTAGCTGATAAAAGAGTTTATGGGTTTATGGGTGAAAAAGACAAGGCTCAATGAGAATATATCTATGATCACATATTTCAGAATCTAAAAATATTTTATGGAATAGTCATTCTTTCATAATAGCACTGGAAGTTAATTAATCATTCAGACACCCCCTTCACGCTGGCCTTTTTCATATTGGCAAATTCGCATAGGGGAATATTATTCCTTGATTGAGCATATTAAATTATGATTTATGGCTAATTATATAACATGAAAATTTATTATTTAATTAAAATTAGATGAGAGTTATATGACAAATAAAACTATACATATATAATATAGTTTATGTACATATGGAAACTTAAAAATTTAAAAATATCATATAGGATAATAAGTAAAAAATGAAAAAAATATATGGAATAAGGCTATAAAATCTAATTCATGATTGATTTTTTTTGAGATTTGTATTACTGTCAATTTGCTAAAATATATAAATTAGTGCTTCAAATGTCAGAATTGTAATTTACTAGAAATCTTGTATGTAATCTAATATATCAGCACTAAATTATGTAATGCATAAATGACAAATGTAGGATGTCTGTTGTTTCATCGACAACTCTACTAGTAATTAAATAATAACACGTATTTAGTTCGATGCGTTTCACTCAATTTTTGTTTCGTTTTTATATTACTACTTGTGCCTTATTCTATTTTATAATATTGAATTAGTACTTGAAATGTAAAATATTAGCATAAAATAAAGGGTTGAAAGTTCTTTTCGTTAAGTACATACTGCAAATATGAGATCTCAAAGGTTTTTCATCTCAAAGGATGAATGTAAAATAACAAAATACAAGTTTTTACAACGTGGAATAAATTTCTTTTAGAAGCATACCTAATTTGTAAATTATACCATATTTTCTTGCATCACTTTCCCATAAAGTCACATGGAAATAACTTGAATGTGACTATAAAATACAAAGTAAATATCATTGGACAAATTGCCGTAGCACCGCATTTTCTTAAATTAACCCTTATGTAGATATCACGTGCAATAAAATTTTTCTCACTAAATTCTCGCACTTTTGCTCTTTTTGGCCGTGATGAAAAATATGGGTATGCTTTTGAAATTATCACCATCTTATCTATATGGAAATTCACAGTGTCATCTTTCAACTCTATAATGTGAAGTAGTAAAAAATCGCTCATTTATCAAATTAATGGGTATTTCTGGAGAATACGTCTGTATTCCCAGGCGTCTGCCTGGGCTAGATTTCTTTGATGAAAATTGGGATTAATTCGTTTGTTAAACAGATTCTTTCTTTCCCTTTGCTCATCGACTTTTCATGAAAAACCCATCTATTTTCTTCACAACCACGTCGTCCCATGTGCAGCCAAAACAACTCACATTCCGGCAAATTTCTCTCGCTGCTATTTTTGTCCTCGCCTCTGAACACACACGGCAATTTACAGCACTATATCACTCTATCTCACTTGTAGCGCAACTCTTTTCTTAGCCTCAATTTTTTCCGTATGTATATACAGCCTTAGCGGATGAAATGCCTTTGTGGGAGGTAAGCGTTTGGCATTGTAGTTCCTCCGGTTGTACCTCCCTCACTGAGAGCCATTGGTAATGAGAATCATTTTCAGCACCGCGATAGTCCCACTCTTTTATAGACGCAATGCTGTCGCACTCTCTTTTCTACTTCACTGAGGCACTAGGTAAATATTTTTCTGCCTTAATTCATGCAATTTGCGATAAGACGAGCACCTCTACGCAGTTATACAGACATTGCGTATGACGATGAGGAGGTCTCTAAAATTAAAATTGATCACAGTGTCAGAAGGAAGGCGAAAAGTCAGAGAAAAACCGAAAATGCCTCCCCCCCTACAAAAACCGCTCATGAGGCCTCCGGTTCCGTCTAACGCTGGCGAGTCGCGAATGCCACTGACTTAGAATATTCACCAGCTTTGAGAGGACCCGAAGAAAGTCGGAAAATGGCCAAGCTTTTCGCGGAGTCGACGCATTTCACCCAACCCGACTGCTTTACGATATTTTCACAGAGTAGTAACGACACAGTAGTATAACGATACTGAAACAGAGTTAACTGTTGAACATTCACTCATTTTGTTCGCTTTTTTACTTACACTTTTCTATAACTTTTTCGTCTAAAAGAATATTCACGATATGAAAGAAAATTTCAAAATATCGCGAAGAAGTTGTAATCTGAAGGGTGGCGAAATGCATCAAATACAAAGTTATGAAAAATTCTTGCGAAATTCATCCGAGAAGAGATGTGAGAGGTGCTGTAAGATTATTTGTTTTGGACCAAATTCACGCTACATTCAACCGCCGAGGGAGAAGATCCTGAAACCCATAGAGGTTAGTGATCATTTTAATATGTGTCACAGGTCAAAGTTTTACATGTTCTTAAGAAGATTTCTTAAGTATGTTAACCGAGGCTTGAAGATCGATAAAATTTGAATGTGCCGTGGAGAAAAAATGCGGCCTTTACCTAACAAACGCTAAGGTCGTATTTTTAGCAAGAAATTGCACCTCCTCCAAGTTCTATTTACCTTACCTCTTGACGGTGATATTACACGGAACAGTTGAGGAAAAAGAGGGTCTCGTATTGCGGTTGTGCCTTCGTGAAAATGTGTGTTAGCAAGACCACTTAATTTAATAGTTTCGATTTCATTTAAATTTGGGCTGATTTCTTTTTATGCCATTTTCTTAGCAACCAAATTGAATAGTTGATAAGCAACTTAAACTTATACTTCATTCAAGTCGAAATATTAATCCCATAATCTTTCAAAAATTTTAAAAATTAACTCACTTTGAAATGCACTTAAACTTTCAGGCGAGTCACTTATCCACCAAGCCTTTTGCCGGAGAGACTGTATATCAGAAATCCTTCAATGGTGTGAGTGGCCAGGAGATGCTCCGTTATCGTCGCAAGGCAATGACGCAAAGCGGTGAAATTCACAAAGCTGAAGGAACAATGCCTCATGACACAATCTTTACTCTGTCTTACCAACCCAATATCGTTATCCGTCGGACACCCATTCTACCGAAGAATAGAACACATATCAGCAATGAACCACTAGAGAGTCTCACTACGCACATGCATGACTTCTTGCCGAAATATATGGCAAATCGTTCCGGCAAGATTATTCACGAAGATAATCTAAAAACGCTACCAGGAAAATTTTCTGGAGATACTGTTAACAGATTGTCTTATTCTGTACCAATTGGTGTCACAAAGGTAAAGTGTTTGAAGCCAAAAATTGATTATCAAATGCCAACAGAATCTTTAGATGACAAAACAGTGTATAAACTAAGTTATGGGCCAACGCAAATGCCCCTCAAGGAGTTTTATCCGTGGATGAGGAAGGAAAGAGCAATTGTAGTGAACACACCTATGGCTAGAGAAACGGTATATCGAAAAAGTTATATTCCAAATTCAGGTTACCAGCCATCTAAACCTATTATACCGGCACAAGGAGGACAATTATTCCACATTGCTGAAAAGTTCAAGCCGAATTCAATTTATCAGCTCAGTTATAGTATCAACAAAATTGATAGAGTTCTTCCCATTGTCCCAAAAGGTGAAATTGAGCTGACTCAAACAAAAAAATTCGAAGACAATACAATACATAAATTAAGTTATCTTCCACCTGTGATTGATGCCAGGAGGCAGTCTTTGAGGCCAGTTTTGTATAGTGTGACTAATAGCGAACGAATGGAAAGTGTTACAACGCACATGAGAGACTTTATCCCAAAGACAACCAATAAAATACTTCCATTGAAGCCAAAAAAGTCAGAAATGTGTATAAAGGATATTGATGTGGGCGAGTTAAGTACAGCCACCATTCAAAATTTATCATATATGGCCCCTAATATGGCTGAATTCCAACCAGCAAAATCATGTAAGCCAATAAGTAAGGAATACCGCAGTGGGGAGCCATTTGACGGACGTACAGTTAACAAGCTCAGCTTCCTGCCACCACCCACAGGTTTTCATACCAAGACCATTCCATGCATAAAGAAAGAATCTACTCAACAATCCTCAGCAAAGATGAGTAAGGACACCATCCACAAATTGAGTTTTCTTCCTCCTGGACAAATCAATGATGACACCTGTAAGTAAAAAAAAAAATGTTAATTTTTGGAATCAAAATGTTAATAATAAATTTGATTTTATTACACTTGCAGGTTGTAGTTGTAAAAATCCAATCTTATCGTGTGATCAAGATGAATATCCAAAAGCAGCAATTTGATGGATTTGCAAAATTTTCTGTTTATTCCTTATCGGTACTGCTACACAGATTCTGATTGAATAATATATGGTTCAATAAATACGCCCTATGTTGCTGTTGAATCTTCTCTAATCTATTTGATTTTCGAATGTTTTCCCATGTCTGGTAGCAAACATCTCTGAAGAGGGTAAACACTAAGACAATTCACCATCTCTGACTAATCATGAGGATATATTTTCTGTTCTGTTTGGTAAGTTTACTTAAGAATATAAAAGTCGTAAATAGATGTACAAAAGAAAAGGAGAAAGTTTTTGTTCTCATGTAATTTTCAAATGGCTAACAATAGAAACTTAACTGGTGGAGAAATATAGAATTTGCTCTTTGCAGTTATCTAATCTTAATGGTATTATCATTTGTATATCTCAATATTGAATAATCTTAGAAGGGAACCTCAAGTCCACGTTACAAGAAACATCAGATAGGTTAACACCATGAAAAGAAGGGACTCTTATTCTGGAAGCGTTGCTGAAATGAAAAGAATCGTGATGATCCTGGGTTGGCTTTTGATCTGAAAATATATAGAATGATAGTGAAGTAATTAATGAATTTTTTTTGTAAAACTTCATGGGAATCTGTCGTATACCTTTCAACAATAACCGCTGGCATTTGGACTAATTGCAGAGGACTTTTCCCATCCTTGAGGGCTTGTGTTAAATTCAATATTTGACCACGCATCACAGACATTTGACGTTCAAAGAGCCCCTTATCAAAGCCTTTATCTTGCTGCAGTGAAGAAAGAAAAATATTATTAGCCTTAACATTACCTACTCTTTCACGTGGCATTTTAAATTGTTTCTTTCCGGAAGTGCGATAAGAACACGTCCATTTTCTCATATTTAACATACGCACACACACACACACGAAAACACACCAAGCTACCTTAAACAGCTGGAATAGATCATTGCAGAGTTCTTCGACAAAGTTAAAATCCGACAAAAGTGGTAAAACCAGGTCCTTGATTTCCTGACTAAATGGAATCTTTGCCTGTGATAACCAGGCCCAGTGGTAAGGATAGGCACGCCAGGAGTCGGGATGCTTGAATGGGAAGGCGAGCCCATTGTCGATTGCTGCTATTCGTATTTCCGGCAATTGCACCACATTCCAATCCGTATGATCAGCTAAATCCTGCTTACTGTGGCCCGCTACATTGCCATTCTTTACTGAGCCGTTGTTAACGATTGTGGGCTGATCATATTTAATTAGCCAGTTGTCGTTGCCGCGGTCGGTGTTGCGAATGATGTAATCCAGCACAACAAGGCGCTCAAATTGCAGCTGGAAGGTGGTGTTCAGCTTTGGCGGTAATGGCTCTTGTTCAAAACGTCGCAGCCAGTGATCGGCATCTTTATAACCATCGACGAAGAGCTGAAAAGAGCCAACTTTCGGCGGGAGACTCATTCGATTGAAGCGCGCTGACGGATAGCGCTCCTTGATGGTCTTTTTAATGCGCGCCTTCTGCCGATCCAGTCGCATATAGTTGAAGGTTTCTGACACGAGGCGCACCACTCGCGTCTTCGGCACGACATTCAACTTGAGTTTTTGGTCCACCAAACTAGCACCCGCTTCAGAGAGATATCCCTGATTGGGAATTAAACAGGCACGTCCAAAGCAACATGGACAGCAGAGCTTGTGCATCCATTTTGTCCACTTGGGATTCAAACGTCCGTACGGTTCCTCATCTTTGGGTTTGAATACACTTATGACTTTCTGCAAAATTTAGAAATGGAATGACATTAGCAAATTTTTCTATTAATATTAAATTCATAAATGTTTGATTCCGACCAAAATTTTCACATTAGTATTCTCTTGCATACGACAGAAGAGTAGTTGTGAAAATTTCCCAAACATGAATCATTCTAATATTGCTTCGACAGATAACCCATATATGAGCGATTTTTGAAATCATTCCTTCGGGCGATAAGAGATGAAAGAAAACAAGAATGCTTCCATCTCATCTCCTGGAGCAATTCAATAAATAGAAAGAAAACATCACAATATTTACCCCTGATGGATTCTTCACAAAATACGATCCACTGCTGCCTTGGTAAATCCTATCTGGATAAATTCCGTGCTCAATAGCAATCTCAGCCTGGTTCACCAATTCGCTGAATTGCGGATCATCTGAAAAGAGTAAAAATGCGAATATTATGAAAAGCACATATGTATGTATGTTCCTGAGCATGATATATTATACAAAAAATCACAGAGAAATTTGCTTTAATCTATTACGTATAAAGTTTTCATAGTAACATCATCATATCTTGAAGTAGTCAGAGCAACATACAAACTGATGAATGCATGTATTTGCGTAAAATTTTAGATAGAAGCTCTCAATTCATTAAAGTAGAGAATTTATTTATAGAATGACTGGCAATACAACAGTCAGAACGAAATAGAAAATTTGATTGCATCGCAAATTGGAACATTTCTTATCACATTATGTTACACAAAACACGTTTTAAGCCAATCAAATATCAGTGTAGTTGTGGCATATTGCTTGTTGTTAGAAATACAAGACAATTAACTATTTCCTCGACAGTTAAATTAAGCAGAAGAACAGAATTTACTAACAAAAAAAAAACACGAAACCACCTGTGAATTTATTCGCGTTATCAAACTCGTCATCGTCGATCTCTTCTGCCACGATTAACACATCATCTCTTTCAAAGCACTTTTCTATACTCCCATTTCCACTGATTTCTGCTGAATTATTGGATGAGTCGTTCATTGAGGGAATAAGAAAGAAGTAAACCAATTACAAGTGTCACTGATCTTAGGCTTGGAACTATCTTTTAGTCAACTTTGAAAATACATTAGTCCCAAAAAGTAATGTAAAATGAACTAGTGTCCAACGTGGTAATGCATATATGAGACTGAGGAAAACTACTGGAAATTTTTGTGTAGTAATGCATGTATTAAGATTAAAGTTTCACACACATTTTGCCAAGTAGGTGACGAATATAAAAATTACAATTATGTGTCGGTATGTATATGTAGGTTTCAGCAGCTATACGACCAACACAAACTCAAATTTCTTTGTATTCAGATTATTGTGTGTGAATCATTTAAAAGAATTGACGGATTTTGTTAAACATAACTGATTTTGAGCTTCAAAGATTATTTTATCTCCAGATATACATTCGAATTTAATCAGAAATATACCTTATTTAATGCATATTTACATGTAGCAATTAGATTGAACACACGATGCAAAACAGGACATGTACAAAGGAGTTTTTATTGCAAAAAGTCATCTAGAGTGTATAAGATGTTGTTTTATTGTAGCCAAATGTGATTTACGCTGAAATTAAAACTATCTGCTTCTTATACTGACTTATTTCAAGGTTGAAACATCAAAACATTTTCCAACAATAAATGTGTGATCCGCAAGAAATAACTTCAGTATAATGATTAAGCTGTTGTTTAGAACTTTCAAAGAGGCATTTGGCGTGAAATATTTATAACATAAAGAGAGTAGTGATATTCAAGGCAAACTAAAAAATTGGTATTTCTAGACGTTAATTTGTAGTAACAAGAGCAAGCATATCTTTTACAAATGCTTCGAATCAACGTTTTAGACTGAAATTAGTTAGAAAGAAGTGCAGCAACTTAGCATCGAAAATACTATCAAAAGAAAGATGCTGTCAAGAAATTTACCTTTGCTGAAATTTTTGAAATTACGTGATAAGAATTAAAACAAAATTATTACAGATCTCACACAAATAGTCTATTGCAAAAATGTTTTAATCGTCATGATTGGAGGTTATTCTCAAGGCTCGTCTGAATTGAGCATTAGATTTTTTTTCTTTCTTTTTGCACACCTCGTTGAATATGTGCTTTTTATCAAAAAACAGTCAATTCACCATCTTTGTATCCATTTTCTAGAGTTAGTCCTTGAGACAGGCTCCAAGTAAAGCTCCATGTTTTATTCCTCTAGACAAACTTGTTCTCAGTATGCAGATATAACGTGGGCCATTGACATTTCTATACAGAGAACAGTGATAACATTCTAATGCACAATCACGCGATTAGTGTTGTGTGAATTGAGTTGTGTGGTAAGCTCTTGGCGGACTCGCGTCTTCCTAGAATTTTTACATTGCCAAATTCAATCGAAACTCCACATTATCTGTGACGTCGCTACTTGTTATCGCCTCGAGAGTGGAAAAAGGTCGCGAAGGGGCTATCAAATTCTGTGAATGGCGCATATTTGAGGATATGGATGGTGTGTTGTGGCGAAGACTGGTGGGAGTGACGCAAGTGGCTCGTGAATCACACTCTCAAGCACTTGTGTGTCTTCCGTGTGATTTCGACGTAGATTTTCACTCGTTGGGGTATTGATTATCGGAAATAACATTGTTCACCAGCTGCTCTGAGTCTTTGTGGAAGGCCCAGAGGTTTGATAGAGATTGAAAATTACCTGGAAAGTTATTGATGGCCGTGTCCGGACAGTCGCGTCCGCCCAACAGGGGCTGCGACTCTCGGTTGTCCACTCCGCCTGAATCCAGATTGATGCCTTCGAAGCTGACTTCAGGCACCAAGCAAATGTCTTCTTCCTCCTCCTCTTCGTCGTCAGCACCCGCCGTGGATGAACTGGATAGGGAGATTACGCTGTTCTTGTCATCGGGGCACCGCCGTGTGTTCCTCCTTGTCTCCCTCGAGTGATGCTCCTGTGTGTCCTTGCGCTGTGTCTGCAGATGGGGTGGGACGTCGTTTTTGGGGCTCTCTAGTGTTTTTTCGTCCAAGTCCAGCTGCAGCAGGGGTGCCTCCGTAGTCATGAGGGTGGCTAGAACACATTTATCACAGGCTGGGCCACTCACGCGACACACTTCATTGGTCTTTGGACACTCTTGGTCACTTTTCCAACAGTTTCCTCAGGCACTTGCTCTGATTGAGACGATAAAATTATTTTAATTCGTCTAACCCCAGTTTGCAATGACGAGAGAACACTTTTGACAAACTGACAGCTGTCTCGGATTATCCAAGGCATTGTTGTAAAAGCTCTGCGTAACAGAGCTTTATCCAAGTGTACTAGAAGCACACGAGTCGCGAGAGGGGGCAATCATAACTCAGAAAATGTTCTCATATTTGCTTTTTATAGAAAAAATAAAACGCTGATTGTGATAGTTATTTTTTAATTTTCATACAAAAATTCGTAAGATGTAGTAGTAGTTAATTTGCAAGAATAAATAAATTGAAATTGATAGTATAACGCGTAAAATGCAATCTTAATTTTTTTTATTACAAGGTTTCATCATAAGATGATTTCCCTTTCGTATGTATAAGTAATTTAATTTTTAATTCAAATAAATACGTGAATAATTCTACGTAGCAATTGACACAAAAATTTTTTACTCATATTTTGAAAAATATAAAATGCAAATTTTCATACATTGTTTGTCTAACAAATTTTCCGCTGAACAATCAATAAAAGTAATAGCGTTACCGCAATAGCTTGAATTCAATGAGACTGGGCTAGACTATACTACAGATTCTATATAAGTGAAAAATGTTTTTGTTCACCACTTTTGCAATGATATACCCTTCAAACATGTGGCCTATGGTTGTGGGATGCATGAAAAAGCATATCAAAGAATCACATAATATTACTCAATACATACAAAATATGATATTTACAGAACTTGTAATTTTTGAGAAAAGGGAGCGAACAAAATGGGTGTAATGGAATACTTTACTTGAAATGTTTCCTATATGTATATCGAGATTTATTATTAGTAATTAATTTATTTTTAGAATATAGAATGATACAGAAATTGCGTTCATTAAAAAGAGTAATGGTATGGTGAAATGGTGTGTATGCCGTATGAAATCAGACAGCAAAGCGAGCATGTCAGGATGGCCGAGCGGTCTAAGGCGCCAGACTCAAGAGAAATCTTACCCATAGCAATGGGTTCGGGGCGTTCTGGTCCTCAATTGAGGGCGTGGGTTCGAATCCCACTTCTGACACACTTTTTTGTTCCTAAAATCTTTTTTTTATTACTTAGTAAACAGAATGCAGTATTATTTATTGTCGAATGCCAGCCGACAAAGCCACAAAAGCTCTCTAGAGCAGTCCGTTATCTACTAAATCTACCACAATTTCACTCATCTTTTGGCGGCAAAGCTCGTTGGGTGGTACATTGAGCTCTGGAGCTGAGCTACTAGAGTTCTCCAAAGGTACATAGAGATCGGGCGCCTGATCAGCTGAGCAAGTACTAATGGGAAGGATGTCCATGGCCAGCCCTAGTCCGAAGCGTGCGTATTTCTTGAATTCCACATGAATTCTGTAAGTGATTGAGAGAGAAATTTTCAGTGAGATTTGAATTGAAAATTTTTTTTGTAACTTACTTTTCCATCAGCTCTTCTTCACAAGTGCCACAGAAACTCGGGTAACTTCCGAATTTTTTCAAAGCCTTGGCCAATTCTTCTCCATAAAGCTTTAGAAGGTTTTGCAAGTGTTCCTTCCGCAGAGCATGATCAGTGCAACAAAAAATAAGATTAGCGATGTCCAACGCAGGAGATCCGCATCTAATTAGCTGGAAGTCAACCAAACATACGCCACTCACGGTCATCCGGTCAGCGCTATACCGATACAAGAAGTTGTTGGTCCAGCAGTCACCGTGACAGATCACGGCCAATTCACTGGGCCCGCGCACGAGTTCCACCATTCGCATAAAGAACGTGTCTGTATCCACGAAATCACGTAATCGCTGGACGTACAACAAACCATCCTCACCATTACGGAAGCTTTGGCTTACCTATGGCAAAATGGGTTAAATTTAATTCTTACCATTAAATGTCACTCTCATACAAAGTTAATAATTACCATCTCAACTGCATTACGCGTCAACCGTCGATAGTAATTACGAAACCACTCAAGATTGGAGTCCGCAAAAATGCCTTCTTCTATACTAGATGTGAGTACATCAAATTCACGTGGATGTTCAGCCTTATAAGCCAAACTGAGGGCATGAAATTGGGCCAATTCCACTAAAACGCTTCTAGTCTGTTGCAGTGAAAGCCCTTCTTGGCGATTGGGCATATGAAATTCCTTGGCACACAGATCCTCCAGGATCAATAGATCGCTGCGAGCGAAGTAGCATCTTGGGACTGAGCTAAAGGACTCACGTGTTTTACTCTGTTGAAATGACAGTAATTCCCTCACGATTTTAGTATAAAAACACACCTGTAAAAACAAAAAATAATTATGGAGATTTGTTCAATTGATCTCGAATACTCATTAGGTGTGATTTAAAAGAACCTATTTGACAAATTTTGCAACTGCTTAAAACATTTTAATACAATATTACTTTTTATGTACTTTTTGTATATGTAAATACAACAAAAAGCTCACAAAAGCTCTTCAGTTCATGCTCGTTTCAATGAATTATTTTATTACATCTATCTTAGGACATTAAACTAGATTTTAAAAAATTGTTCGTACCTCATTCCGGAAGAGAGCTTCACTTCGATAGGCTTCACGCCTGGCCTGGCTATCTGGAAGTCTCTTACAGATGAGCGAACACTCCCACTTGCTCCTCTTGGCAGTATTTCCGTCTGACAGCAGGAATCCTTTCACGTGAATGCGAAAGAGTGCCGCCGTATAGTTATCACCTCGCCTGGAGCCCTGAGCTTCTTCGAAGGATTCTATCTGGACATTAGAATCAATTTCGGCAAACACTTCCGCCAGTAATTTCACGGATAAATTCGACTTTGAAGGTGTGTCCTGATCAATTCCCATTTGTCACAGATAAATTGCTTTTTCTTAGTGGAATGGTCTTTCTCCTAATAATTCCTTAGTGGAGCAGAAGTTATGATTTCCTCTCGGAAAGCAGAAACACAAAAAATTACGCGAAAAGGTGAATTTTCTAACGCAAAAAGTCAGCTACTCAGATGACTTTTCTCCACACTTTCTACGGAGATGCTAAGGGATGTTGAGGAGGATGAGGCAAGAAAATCAATAATCAGTCCTGCTGACATCTCTCGAGTGGAATGAAGAAATTATCATTTATTTTTCTCATAATATTTTGGTAATACAAACTAAAATATAAAGATATATTAACTCAATATTATTAAATATATAATTAAAATATCAGTCTTTCAGTGTTTTTTTTTTGTTTCACAAAAATTTGTTTTCAACTAAATTTCGAGAATAACATGGAATTTGCCTAAAATTTTAATTAACATTTTCTTTTTATTATCTACATATAACAAATGAAACCACATTTATACAATTTCTTTATATTTCTACCTTAATCGCTTAAAATTCACACCAATTTAAAAATTTCCAAAGATACTTATTAGCTTTGACTTAAACTTAGTATTACTTAAATACTGTATTTTTTCTCTAAAACACTTGACAATTACATTTAAAGATTATGGTATTGATTCTAAACTCTGCCGTTATTTTTTCTAGAAAAAAAAATTCACCTTATTCTTTATGGTATTGCTTATGAGATGTGGCAAATTTGTATTTCTTAATTTCGGATGTGAATTGAGTATTCAATGGATGGATTTCTTAGTGCTATTCGTAAGAGATTTAATATCTGTAATGACGCGAATGTATGGCAGAGGACGTCGTGGCCAGACTTTAATAGCTCCCAAACGAGATGCCGTTGACAGTAGTCCATTAAGCTCATCCACGACAGGATTAATCCGTTGCTCGATGAATTCCTCAATCGTAAACTGCAAATATATATACATGTATATATATTCATATATATACATTCACATATATATATATATATATATATATATATATATACACATATATAATATATATACATATAATATTATATATATATATATATATATATATGTATATATATGTATATATATATTATATACCAATATACATATATATATATATATATATAATATATATATATATGCATCTTTATTTAAATACATGTCGCTATTTTATATAGATTTCTTTACCTTATCGTAAATATCCATCATAACATCGGATGCGTTCTTAGCCAGGGTGATTAGGGAACCCTTAAGTTTCGAGGCGTGTTCCACGAGTTCGGATACTCTAACCGGGGTTGTAAAATTGTGCTTAATGTTGTAATCTGTCAGCCAACCACGCTTATATTTGATATTTTCCACATAGTCTCGACTCTCAGCCACGGCCGTGAGAAGGCGGTGGGAATATCGGAAGAGCGTGCTGCCTGGAAACATACACCAAGCAAAGAACGACATATCTGGATCCTGATGGAAATCCAGCCAAGGGCGCCGATGTAAGCTCTCGACGGATTTTTCTGGACATGATAGGGCACTGAGGATGGCATTTTTGTGCCCGTTCACATCGAGGTAGCCTATAGAAGCGCTGGCTAGACTTACAGCTAGACTTGGTAAGGCTGCGGGCAGAAGTTCGCAGAGGACGGCAAAATGATCATAACGCTGCCAACCGGTAAGGGCGAGACCTTGAATTCCTCCTGTGTATTAAGAGCAAAAATTAATTAAGGACTATGCGGACGTACAGTGAGTACTCCTTTCGAGGACTCATCGATTATATACACCGCAAAAGCTATTAATTACTGCTACGACAAAATTTATTCCGCACATACTGCCTTCTCCAATTATCTTAAGGATTTTTCCAGTTCAACTCACCTTTAAAACGAGAATTCTCGCTCTGAATCACCGTTAACCATTTGAGAGTGTTTTCTAGATGACGACGCGATGGTGGTAACAAAAGAGTTTCCCCATGGGCTCCCTTGAAGGCAGACGCGGCCCAAGCAGTTGGGAAAACCATTGAGTACTTATCGAAAGTCTGTGGTGAGACAAATCGATAGACATCCTCAGCATACACCCAAATCATCGGCTGTACCAAATCGCCCAGCTTAAAGTCTTGAATATCCAGCACCTGAATCTGTCGCATCATGTCGTCCCAGATGACTATATCTAGGCCTGGCCAGCGAGATTTTATTCGTGTCGCCACAGCAGAGACGTGAGATAAGAAGAGCTCATGCCTGGAAATGTGAGATTTTGTAGAGAGTCCGGTTATTTCCAGAATGTGAATACGATGGCACACTGCATAAATCGATATGCAAATTTTATGAACATTATTAAATAGAGCATTCATTCCAACTTAAATTTCGCATTCACTAAAGTATTTGTAATATTTTTTACCTAGATTTATCTCTACATCTTGGACACTCCCCCATTCGATAAACCTCATCACATCCTATGTGAATGGCTCGAAAATGTGGCCTTAGCGATGCCGTTCCTCCATCCTCGTCTAAAGTGGCGGATTCATCTATTTTCATATGAAAGTTTATGACTTGCGACAGCATTTCTTCAACAAACAATAAGGATTTGTTGAAGCTAGGACAGAGAGCCTGTGGAGATTCCGGCTTCTCTCTCATGTCCTGGAACTCTCTTAATTTCAGCACAAATTCCATGTGACCAAAGGTTTGGACTAGAGGCATTACAGTTAATCCGACTGCCTTGACAGTTTGTAGAAAGTCTGTTAAGCGATTGCGAGCGTATGCATTACGAGCAGCAATGTTAGCTATCTGACCCGAGTAAGGAAACATATCTTCATACTCAAGAAGGATTCCTGTAGCTCCCAATGACTTGAGTATCGGGATGAGACGCTTAAGGTATTGGATTTTGGGAGGAGCACCTTTGAGATCAAGATGGACTAGACGTTCTTTGGGTGGTGAAAGACCAGAATCTGGTCCGATTCCTTTGATAACAGGCACACCCATGCGCTGAAGTTCATGATCATAGTACATTTGTTTGTCCTCCAGTGCTCTCTGCTCAATGGCCTTCCTCCGCCAACCAATATCCTCTCTGTCTGGCACTTTAAGGCTTCGCAGCTTCTCTACATATTTGCTGGAGAACAGATTGTCTAGTTTGCTCATGATCGACTCAGATTGAGGTTTAGGCGGTATGTTCCCGGTGGGTTTCACAAATTTTACACCAGAGTTTGTTGGAGGCTTTGGATCACGTCTGAAGATTGTGAGGCGGTGCCATAGACCCTGGCTCTCCGTCTGAGATCCCTCAAGTCCCTTTACACCGTTGTCTGTAGCTGTAGGGGTGCCAATTAGTGAAAATGTTGCCCAACCCCAAGCAGCCACTACCAGCACCGTGACGCATCCCATCACGTAGAGCTTTCGACGCCACACCATTATAAGAATTCGCCAGTGCATCTGAAATGTGAGAATGAAAGTCAGACACTCCCAGGATACAGTATTATCAATTCAATCAGGTGCATAGCGGGAAGTAAATTCATGACTTACACCTGCAATGCAAATTCAATTTGTCTGTTTGATTTTTATGAACTCGCTCCATATGCCTTATTGCCTAGGGAAGAATGGAGGGGAAATCCATTTCGCACGTATATACTTTAAGTTCATATTTGCTGAACTACATTGAAATGAAAAAGTAGTAAAGTCATATTTGCATTCGATAAATTTTAAGGAAAGATCGGATACAAATGAAAAATCTTTACAATATTACAGGATAAGGATCAGTGTTTTGTGAGCTTTTGCTTTATTACTCAATGATTAAATTTATTTCATATGTAGATGTTATTCCACTTAATTAGTCAATTATGATTTCATACAGTCACTAATTCAAATTTAACTTTTAATCTTTAGTCATCCAGAACTACATAATAACATACTATATGCATACATACAATATTTGGGAACAGTTTCGATAAACAAGAATCTAATGCTTTTGTTCTGTCATATCTTTGTGATGCTTTTTGCATCACTTCTGATAGATAGTAGAGAAGTAATTTAATTTTCTACCAAAATTAGATAATTCATTTAAGAGATTTCATCACCCTCCCAACTACCCGATGAGGAAAATAAATGCTCTCCATTAGGTTCAGTTGTGCTCTCTCACAAATTTCACCTCCTCTTCAATTTACACCTCCTTCTCCTCTCCCCAGTACGGGAAATCCACTTTCTGCTCGAAGTTCAAAGGTTTCCTCGCGCTAGACAATGTTTCGTGCCGATGGCCCCCACCTTGTAAGAGACACAGACCAAAACAACACTTCAGTATAGCATCCTAATTAGCAATTGCCATTAAATGGAACCATTGAAGCGTTCCTATATCCTGTGCTCTGCCTCTGCCAGCTCTCATTGCTTCCCCTCTATCATTCGGTTGAAAATAGAAAAAAAAATTCCCAACACTTATCTTACCTTTACAATTTTCCTAGGTGTACAGCAGCAATGTGGGAAATATCTCCCTCGTCTCCCAATCTTGACTTTGTTACTTAATGCAAATTGCACAAATCAGCAAATAGGCAGATTACTTGTGACACATATTCATCCACACAATTAAAAATCAAGAGAGTGGACTTGTTTAAAGGTTCCACAGAAGAAACTGTCACAGATTCCATCCAGCAACAGACCAAACGACCGATCTGGGCTGATGGATGTTTCCAACTGAGAACACTCTGTAGTCACCAAAAAGCCACTTTCTCCATCACAGCTCCACAGAGAAATCTCAAATGCTCTCGCAAAAATTGCAAAGCGAGGCTCGGATGTTAAAATCATGCGCAAGATACCCAGTTCATGAGAAGGGGACAAAGCGCGTAATCCGTTCAATATTGTGATATTTTTGAAATCATTTTTGCTTATTTCAAGATTTTAGTATTAAATTTTTAGTTTTCTTAATTATAATTTTTACATAAGTCTTAAAAAATATATAGAATGCAAAAATGTGTTCGTGTCTTCGTTTTTACAAATTATTGAAATCATGATTTGTAGAAAATATATTGATATATTCTTGTTTTACATAACTTAGAATAAAAGTAAATGTTATTAGTTAATAAATGTGATAATTAGCAGTGATTATAAATGATTAGTTTACTTTTTTTTTAGATAAGAAAATTGATTTGTGATGTATCAGTCTTGAAGGGCTAGTGCGAGATGTGAGAGAAATAATGGTAGTGAAATACATGGAGCATTAAGGCGGAGAGTGAATGAGAGAGAAAGTGAAGTGAGAATTGGAGTGGCGATGCCTATTGTCACCCTTTTCCGTCCGCTGTCAGTAGTCTGGGACCCCGAAAGAGGGCTTAATACCGTCACACTAATTGGAGGCCTCTCATCTTGCTTGACGGAGATTGATATAGGAGCCATACAAATCTGCACCCTCATCTGGATACGCTTACTCCAATTTCAGGGCGATTTTGGAGCAAAAAAAATAAAGTGGAAGTGCAATTGAGCGGATGATTTTCAAAAGATAACGACTGGCTTACCAACTGTTCTGTGACACAATGCGAACGTCTGATCTCCGCTCTGTAGATGTAAAGCGATTGAATGAAGAGATGTCGGATGCATCAGCAGGTGTTAGGCCAATGGAAGTAAGACGACTATTGTTCTGAAAGTTACATAGCTCCAATCATCTCTATGACAACATTAGGGGCACACCAAAGCGCGAGAATAGAAGATTCACTCACCCAACGCTCAATATCGCAAAAGTCCACTGAGTACTCCGTCGTCGAGTTGTTGGATGTTCGCAGGAATAGTCCTCGATTAGAGCAAAAGAGAACGGGAGTCTTCCTGCTTACCAGATGTCCAGCGGATGCCACTGTGGTCCTCGGAGCTGTACCATCTCTACTCAAATCTTGCATTTCACCAACTCGGCCACACAATCATTGTCACTTCGGAGCTGTGCAGCTGTTGATGGATATTCAATGTATGACCCGTCACTCAACACGATATGAACTGATTTGTCTACACGGACAGTGACAGTGGAACTCTTGCCTATTGACTCACTGATGGCCCACACTCATTGATTTTTCCTCATCCCGCTCTAGAATTCTCCCTTCACAACTTTACATAAACCTTCATAATCTGTCTTCGACAAGTGGATCAATTAAATATTACGCACACTAGCCAGAAAATTGTTATTATAAGTCATACTTTGGGAAAAAGTGGTAGGTACAACATTTTTTTCAAATACCGCGATAATGAACTGAGTTGAAGAGTATTGCTTCGAAAAAAAAATACTTCGCTATTGAATTTTCTTGAAGTCCAAAGAGATAATGGATGGTCTTATTTAAATCAACATGGAAAATGTGATCAAATTAGTTTGATAAGTTATTAATTGAACATAGTGATAAAAATGGCAATGATTTGAGTGTTGTTTGTTTTAAAGTTTTATCATATATGTACAATAAAATATAATAGAATGTTGATTGCTTCTTGGCCACTTGTATCTTTCCTCTGAGTCTTTTTCTTCATATTATACCAAATACTAAAGAGCAATGGCAATTCTTCTACTTGGCGTTTCTTGTTGGTGCACAGATGTTTGTTGAGTAAAAATCGCTCAACCGTTATTTGGAGTCGCGGCCAAGCTTTTTACATGTTCACAACTATAATAATGTTAAACGGTTATCTGTGTATAAAATTTCATTTACGTGTGTCGTGAGGACTATTAAGGGTCACAAATCTGCAGTGCAAGATATTTGGAATAATAATCGTCATTGTACAGAAGATTGCTCATTTTATAAGTCACATTTGCGTGCTTAAATTTGCGTGTGATGTACATCAATTAGTAAATTAATCTCTCATATTCGCAAATATCTTCTGCCTTATACTAGTTACTAATTTGTTTTTCAAAAAACTGTTTTACTTTGTGAAACAACTACATGTCATAGGATTTCTCACTAAAAAAGAAGAAGACACAATATTTTCACATATATTTTTCCTATGACATTTTCGCCTTTTCAAACTTATTTCAGTTAAAAATTTATCCGCACTGTACACAAGCTGAGATTTTGACTTAAAGCTTCGTGAATCGAAGACGTTTTGTATTAAAATACATATGAATACCGCTACTTTTAAGTGACGAACTCCACGAGTCATCATCATCACCATCATCTTCAGCGCGCTTAGCACATTATACCATCTTCAGCGTTTGCCAACACGAGACAAGGCCCCCTCACATTACAATCAATTTTCAACTGCCTTCCACCGAATTGTGGTCTGCTGCTCTTTCCTGTTTTCGCTACTCGCCCATCCACGGGTCATCCAGTTGTTTACGGTCCCAACACCAGAAACCTAATGATAAATGATTTCTCCGTCGCCTCATTTCATTATACACCAAGCGTGACTAGACCGGGGCACAGTTTTCGATAAGTCGTCTAATTAGTGTTTGGCTCATAAAATGATTTTCCATCGATGTGGCGATATGGTTAGAGAGTTAAGATTTTTCATATAAACCATCAATTTGAATTTTAATACATGTGTGCCTAAAGTGTAACCCGTTTAACCCCATCTACGACATCCGCATATATTCACATCTTCCTTTGCCTTTTCACAATTATATCGATTATAACCGCAGAATATGGAGAATAGAAGCCTCTCCCACATGTGATAATTTTTGGATGTGATTCAAGGTCGGAAAACAGTTGCGGATTTCATTTATTTTACTATCGATGATAAAATTAATTCAATGATGTGTCTCCAGCTGATTTCAAGAGTGTGCTTTTGCCATTAGATGAGGGACCCATCTGTATTTACAACCTCTCAGTTCTCATCTTCTTTTTCCGTTGCCAGCACTAGAATTCTACGGAGAGGGGGGGGGGGGGGGTTGGGAATAAGAAACAGCCTTATGAGAAATATTAAATTCCGCCTGGAATCTTTAGCCGCGAAGGCGGAAATGAGAGACCATGTGTGTCACAGAGCAATGAAAGATGAAATGTGCAAAATATAGCCAACGAAATCGATTAAATCGTCATCATTGGAATTTTTTCACGCTCATCATTAATCCTTTCTTGCCTATGGTCGCTTTACTTTACAATGCTGAAACACCTAGATAAATAATAATCAAAAGTCAGAATCATATAGAGTTACTGTTAGTTGTGAGATTGCATGGCAGTTTTTTGCCTCACTCCCGGGAATTTGCCCGTGAATCTTTTCTGGGTGTCTCTCTGGGACCAACAAACTTTGGCTGGTGTCTTCGAAGACAAATGATTAAACGGGGATTAAGTCATTTTTTGCTGACTTCTCAACTCCTCGCCAACTTAGTCTTTCACACTTTAATACTCTATCGAATGTGCAATAATCGCTGAAGATGGGGACAATAGAAAACTGTGAACATTATATTTGCTACACGAGCAACACATTCTTCGTGTGTCTCTGAACCATCTGCATATTATATAAAGCATGCTTCGAGAGGTGTTAAAAGACAAAAATGAAGGTCATTAAATTCATCTCCGGAAGGTCTTGAGTTAACGGTTTTGTATTACAGCATTTATACATAAGCAGCAGACTCGTTGCGTTGAATCACCTTTTCGATTTCTCGTATAAAAGTATACAGTGGAGGAGTGAGTTTGATGGTTTTTCATAGGTTAAAATGATTTTTTATGTAATATTATAGGTAAATCAATGACCTCAAGTTGATAATTTTTACGTTAAGAATTTTAAAAAACAATTATTTATTATATTACTTGAAATCACAAACACTCACTCATTGTGGTTATCGTCATCATGCATTTTTCTATTAATGATAAAATTCCTTGAATTCCAAGATTTCTACGAAGAAATGTCATTTAAATGAATGTTAAACGTAATGCTATGGTATATTAGAATTGTAATTCAATATGTATTTTATAATTAAAATTCAAGTCAAAGTCCGAACAAAATGATCCGAAATAACTCAATGCAGTTCATTGAGAGAACCGGCAGGAGAGTGTGGAGATCTTGAGAACCAGAAAAACGTGAAATTTGCCACCGATAATGGTTGAGTGATATAAATCATTTCACAGAAATTGTGAATCTCAACATTATGAATGCTATTTAATTGGCCAGTGAAGATCAACTTGAAAGTCACAGAAAGTGCGCGACCATTGCACATGGATGTTACATCAGCAGCCACAAGTAATATAGTGCTATATCATTTCCTGCACCGTTTTTCACAATTGCACCTCTCTTTTGCACCTCAATTGTCTCAATCGGTCGAGACGGAGAAAGCATACAGAACCGTTTTAATGGTACGTCTCACAGCGGCCAATGATTCCATCTCACCGTGCACATTGATGTATTTTGGCGGTCAATGCAGGCCGGGACATGTGCAATTTGACCACATATTCAACAGCAAAAGGCACCCATCACGACCTACAAGACAAGCCTCTTTTATGCGTAAAGCTCTCCTTTGGATGAACACTAGAATTTCACGTGGCACTGGAATTTTCTAACATTTCTATCAACCAGTCCTGTCGGTAGTATTGGCGAAACACATTTTAATGGATGTGATCTCTTCCACTAACACTTAGCCACACACGAAATATCGTCTTAGTACACTTTCGATGCATTGAAAATTACACTTTACTATTAAATAAGCTAAATTTCAATAGACACAACCTGTTTTTCATATCATTTTGGATCCATTTATGCACTTGAAATAAATATCACTGAAATATAGATAGAGAGAATCTGGATTGGAGCATCCAATATACATATGTGTATGTATGATGTATGACTCCTACTTGACTTAAGAGTTTACCATTTTTTTTTCAATTCATTGTAACGAATGAGAGAATAATACATATTAAATTAATTTCATATGGTAATTAGTTTACACAGGTATTATTAAACAAAATTTTCTCGATCTTAAATAAGCGAAGTAAAAGACATCGCAGAATGGAATTGTTTTGAAGCAATAATGCAAAAAAACATAATTTAATTTTAAAGGCTGTGAGTGAGACGTCTTATCAATGGCATGCAATCTCCCATGAGAGATGTTGATGTGAAGACATATGTTTTGTTGGTAAGATTACTTAAATTTATTTAAAAGATTTCGCGATATAAACACGAAGAAGTGTCTGTGAGATAATCACAGTGTGGAAAACAAATTAGTTCAAATTTTGCGCTATCACAAGACATTTTTGATGATGAAAGTGATCTTTGTAGTTAATCAGCGAAAATTTTTATCACATGGGTCTTTGCTTCACAAAGAAATCAATTTATAAGCGTAAATCTCTATATTTACTGTGTTTATCAGGTTTTGTGCCAGGCTAGAGGTAAAATGTTAGTCACCTGAGTAGTGCATTACTCGATCAGAGAGATCACTCATCACATTTACCGTTTCTCCATCTCTTTTTTGTCCATCAAGAGACCCGACTCTTGAACACAAGCACAGAAATAGTCACCGTATCCGCATAAATTGCATGTCACATTCAAATCTTCAGCAATCACAACAAATAATCACGCACGAATACTTAATAAATGTGCAACGATGCCAAATTGAACAGCTCGCATAGGATAGAAGAAAAGGTGGAAGAAAAGAAATCCTTTAGCAATAATCTAATGATTTTCTCTTTTTGTCCATTCTTATAAGGTAATCGAAGATTGGCGAGTATAATATGCAATCGTGATCATGTCTATCGTGAAAATGTTTTTATTATATTTGTAATAAGATAATAATTGCGATATTGGTGCAGAGAATAATAAAACCATAATTTATTGATTGCTCTGCTATTCTTGCTTCCATTATCTAACCAGTCAATATAAAAATTAAAAATTCAAAATCAACAAATTAGACAGTAAGAGAAATTATTATTACAAGATTTTTCGCACAGGTAAAAATATTTTCCGCAGTTAATTCTTTAACTGAGCGTGGAAATTATCCCTTCAGAATTTTTAAGTTCTTGACCTAAAAATCAATTACCACTTTTGAACGATTTGTTCACGATATTGTATTAATCACAACACGCCAGCAAAATTTCAAATAACAAAATCCAGAGAAGAACATGTACAGTTAGGTTCAATGGAAACCATCACGTCACACTCAAACACTGCCTCAACCAAAATACAAAGTAAAACAACAAAAACCGAAGCAATAATAAAAAGTGCCAGAGGAGGATATTTTCCAACACATATGGAAAAAGAAATCTCCAGAAATTTTTCTGAGTGAAAACGGTAGGAAAAAGAACCTCGATGAAGATAAAACTTACAGGTCACTCTTCTCGCGTCGCTATATCTGTTCATTGGCACTACGATGGAGATCACCAATCTGTACTGAGTGTGCAACACTTTCTGGGTTCGTGAAAATGTGGGCAATCGCTTCGGAGTCAACTGCCAAAAAGTTTAATGAGATGCAAATGCAAATGGTACGCGAGCCCATAAGACCAGGAAGACAATTTAAAGGTGATCATAAATATTCAGCCACCCATTCACTGTACAAACTCTACTCAATTCATTTTAAAAGATCTCTCTTCTGTTTCGTTAAAAAAGGTAAGAAACAGTTAATTTTCATCATTCTTCACTTGTAATTTTATTTTAATTAGGAAAATTCTCAAATAAAAAATTGATTCATGAATATACTATATTAATAAAATTTTTACATTTCCTAAAATGATGAATGTTGTAAAACGATTCGAGAAATTTGTAATTTTATTCAGTCTAACTGGCTTTTTTTAATTAAAAATGTGAATTGAAAAGTGATATATTTTTAATTCATCAATAAAAATGATCGATTAGGCATAGTTTTTGGTAAAGTGAAATATCCGTTATTCCAATTGCCTAATAAATATATCTGAAGAAAATACCTGTAGAACTCAGTCTTAGAATCATATCTTCTAGTGCTTTTTTTATAAAATAATATCAATTCTTCAGACAAACCCAACTTCTTTTATGACTTTACCAACATATACTCATCTTTCATACCCCCTTCAATTAATATCAATTTATTCAAATACTCTTTTATTTGGCATTCCTCACCATTGTGAAAACATCTCAAATACATTCATCCAATTTAGCCTCGGCACTCGGAAAGATAACCACACCACGAAAAAATATCTACCGGGCAGAAATATTAGATTTGGTGTGTATGATGTGTTTCTTCGCTATGATTTCAGAGCGGTAACAATTTAATTTTCTTCATGCGTGTGTCTGTGACGGAACAGCGATAAAATGAAATTTGAAAAATATTATTTTATCTCTGTGTTTGAAGGCATCAAAGAGGCGCCACTGGTAACATTACTCAACGCTCGATGGAGGAAATAAAATAAAAAGAGTCTACATATCGTATCACATTGAGCTGATAATCAACCTTAAAAATATTTACTTCTACCTCCAATCTAATGTATTATGTAAAAAGATTGGTGTATTAGCGATGAAAATTCCGCGCATATTGCTTTCATTGCTCATCGACGCACACACACGAGAAAAACATAAATGTGGAAAAGTTGTAAACAAGCATTAAAAAGTCTTATTCTTTCGAGACGAGAATCAAAAATCAATAGTGCTTTTCCCGTATAGTCTTACAGGCCAATACCCAGAGACGCAAACAGATAAAGCAGCAATACTATCTCTCTGGTACCCCAAGTAAATCTCATGCCTGAATTCGCCTCTGTGCGCATAATGAATGGCTAGGTTTTTTATTTAAGAAAATCCTACAGTATTTGAGAAAATATCTGAGAAATTGAGAGAGCCAGAGAGACTTGAGAAGCACTTTGTGCTCACCAAGTCAACACACAATGTTAGACGGCCACCAACACAGACGCCATCACGCTCACTACCCAAAAGGTCGTGAACGAAATACATAAAATCCGTCTAACTCTCGGCTCTGAGTGGGAGCAGAACGGCGAGTCTTTTGTAAGAACGATTGAGTGAGATAGCGAGTGCCTTTCATAGTGTGCGAGAGAGTTTTTAACTTTATTATAAAGGAAATTTCTATACCTAAATACGCGCCATACATTTTTATGATTGTTTTTAATAGACCCGATTGGTGAGCGATGGCACGACGATTCGACGCCGAAGTTCCCTTCACCGAACAACAACCTCACAATTTTATTGGAGAAGAGCTGAGTTTACTGTTAAAATCTCGCTGAGGAAAAATTAGTTTTAAAAACTACGTCGCACCGAGAGGGCTCGCTCTTTGGTCTCTCCGTTCCCGGAATTCTCTGTACATCTTGTGTGCGGTACTCTTGGTCGAATCATCTGTGTGTTCACGGGCTCAACGTCTTTTTGTGTGCCACTGGAGGGCAATTTCTTGTCGCAATGCGAATAGTTTCTTGAATGCCAGACAGAATGGGTGACTTAGATAAATGCATTATCGAGGAGTACGCAAAATGTCGAGCGTTCTACGATAAGAGCCATCCGAATTTCAAAGATAGAGTCCACACCGAAAAAGCATGGATGGAAATCGCGGCCAAATTGGGATACAATGGTAAATAACGTTCTATTCACACTCTCATTTACAATATTAATTTCTGAGTGTATTATTGACTGGATTTTTCACCCTCGGGGTGGGGTATAATTACAGCGAACCTCTTGAAGGAGCGAATGTACCAATTGAGGAATCGATACAACCTGGAGAAGCGCAAATTGGAGACCATGAGGCAGGAGGGCGAAGAACCTCGCTGCACCTGGGCCTTGTACAATCTTATGACATTCTTGGATGGTCACATCCGCCCCAGGAAGTCCTACAAAGCCATGATGCGTCGCAATCAACAGCGACAGCAGGGAAATCATATGCCAAACATAGCTCGACAGCACCAGCAATTTATAGATTCCATGGCGGGCAATTCGGAGTGCAGTCTATTTGAATTGCAACGACAGCAGCAGGAGAACTACCAGAAGATGGTCAACGAAGCACCGGCCGAAGTCAAAGCGGAATACGTCTATGACTCGTACGGTCCAATCGTGTAAAATATCACTCCCTTCATACTTACAAATCACGCACTGAATTTTTATACAAAATTTTAACGAATAATTTGCGGTTTTCTATTTTTACAGCTCAGAAACTTTCTCAACTAATCGCCTCTTATTTTCTTTCACTTTGTTCACAGTGACGAAATTGACGAGGAAGACGTTGCGAATCAACATTCGCCGAATGGAGTGGAGAATTTTATAAATCCCACCGTCGTACTGTAAGTCTTCCACATCTTTCGTACTTCAAGTCTTAATATTTATTTATTGCTGATGTTTCTCCGAACTCTCTGAAATTTGACGTGGTGTGCGGCCACGTAGTTTCACTGTGGTTTGTGTAGAGGCATTGAAGGGCTTGTAGCAATACGCTTGAAAGTGACATTTAACGTTTTGACTCATTATGCAATTAATTAATTAAATTTAATTTTGTTCTTACAAATGTAGAGGTGCGGACGATTCAAAAGACGATGCCGCTGAGAATAGTGAACAGCAGAAGCACAGTGCCAATGTATCGGAATTATCGCAGCCACTAGCGAGGTATGTAATACACATGTGAATGTATTGAATATTACTCGGTACATATGTTCCTATCTCTCTCACTTTTTAACTCTTTCTTTCTCTCTCTATTTCTCTCTGTCTGTTGAAGGTGTAAATATTAAATCTCGCGTTGATTTTTTGTACTTTTAACGACACGAGTTCCTACATAGTTGGTTATGACACAAGTTCGTTTCTTATTTGGCACATAAATTAAAATTAAAAACAACTTTCAATGCTAATTTAATATTGATACAAAATCAAATTGTAATATTTTACTACGCTTCAGTCAATTTTCGTCACTATTCAATATCAGTAAATAATTCAATATATTAAATTATTTTTTCCATGCAGTACCAGTCATCCTGCCCCCTACATCAATGTACGCCATGTGGATGCGATGAAACGCAAACATAGCGAAATATCTGGCCATCATCAGGAACAATTCTATCTGCCGAATCAAATGCTGAACCGACAAAATTTTGAGAGGCGCACAGATAAATTCAACGCCTTTGGCCATTTTATGGCGACATCGTTGGCCGAGATGCCAGAACATCGGGCCTTGGAACTAGTGGCGAAGTTCACAATTCAACTGGTGAATGCACTTGGTGAGAAACACTGAGATTTGCATTCTCAGCATCTTGTTTTCATATTCTGGCAGGTGAAATTTATATGTAAATGCCACCAATGGGCCATGCAGTATTTACTTCGCATCAACCTTAATTTAGTATCTGTATTTTTTTTACATTATCCCCATATATGTATTTAGCGTTAGCCCATGGAGAGAGTTAATAAATCCTGAATTATATTCTTAACCTTTTTCCGCATCTTATGACTTCTGAGCGTTCCTTCGATGGATATCCCAATAAACAACTCTTTCAAACGAACTGGACATAAGCGTTGTGTTTTTAGACCGACAGTGTATGCATATAGTAAGTTATAATTTAGTAATTTGTGGTCCACCAAACGTCCGGTAGTGCTTTTTTTTACCTTCGCGGTTATTTGATACCACGATGGTACTTCGAAGTATCAAATTATAAGCTCTTCACTATACATAGTCAGAGCATACCCAAAGCGTATCCCATAGGATGGAAATTAAGGATTCATGGAAAGTTAAAAAATTGTTTACCATAAGGAAGTCGGAGCGAAATACGAGGAGAAATCCAGACTTTTATTGTTATATTGTAATAGTACACAAAAGGAAACCCAATCAGCTATAAGATTAAGATATTTTCTTGGACCCTTCCAATGAGAGTATTATCAACGCTTCTTTTATTAGTGACAAGAATTCTGCATACGGGTTACATTGTCTCGGCAGATGAAATTGAATATTTCACGACTCAACTGAGATCAAAAATAATGTGTAGTGCAAAAAAATTCATGGATTAATATTGAACGTTCGTTTTTGCTCATGATCCTCTCAACTAATCTCGGCAAGATCGTTTTCCTCACTTCCTCGTACATATGCAATATATATTTCTTATGGGCATCACTTCGACATACATGTTTGTACCGATATAAGAATAACAAAGTGAAAGAGGTGTTCGGACACAGGTTGATCGCGAGTAAAGAAATTAATGAGAAATTTTACGTGGCAATTGTGGTGGGGAAAAGTTCTTTCTACCCAGAATCATTTCATCCTAAACAATGTTGATGAAAGGTGAAGAAGTTATAAAGACGCGTGATATTGCCAGTGGTTTACAATACAAGAGATGTTGCTTGGTCATCTCATGTAAGATGTGTGTGATGATGCCGAATGTTCTATACGTTTGACTGTGGTTGGAATACATATTTCATTGCTCTGATGGTACAGTTCAGCCACTGTTACTGAAGAAGTGGGTCGACAGAGAAGTTCGGTGTGAATGTTAAGATAAGAAGGTTCCAATCCACAGTCTACTAATTTTGAAGAATGATACATATGTATGTATGTATGTATATACAATTTCGGCCTGTATGGACACATCGAACTCTCTAAATAATCTCAGTATTGCACAAATTCCTTAACTTTAGGAAGGAGAACTGGAAATTTCCCAAAACCTGTACCTCCTACAGATTTTTAAAGACCCATGTGTAATTTTAAATGAGTGTGTCATTCGAGCTATGCTTGCCCAACTGAGAATATCACTAGAAAAAAAATGTTGGCGGCAATTAAAGCTGGAGTCAATCGCTAGCACATCTAAACAGTGAATTTATAAATGAAATCAAGAAGAGAAGTTTAACATTTACACGAATCCCATACTACTACACCCAAAAAACCGTCATCAATTGCAGAGAAAAGTTTCAACAAATAGACTTTCCTTCCTGCTCTCCAAGCGAATCTTACAAATGATTGAGAGTGAGATGGGGCAAAGTTACTTTACGTTGTGAGAAATGTACAAACATACATTACTTAATAACGTAATCTCCAACTATTGGAGACTTGCCTACAATTTATGGTTATTGATCTCTGTAGAGAAGCAAAACATAGTGTGCAGACTCTCAAAAATGCGATCGATGACTCTGCTTGGAAGTTACTTTACTATTATTATTGTTTAGTAGCATTAAAATAAAGATATTTTTCTTGGGTGTGGTGGTCTCTGTCACATATATATTCTGATAACTAATTCTAACATAAGGTTCTTTTTCCGACCATCATCTCTTCCAACTGAGCTATTTGTGGAATATTGAGCATTTGAGACTGGGTAACGGTTAGGTCTGAAACATGGAAAAACGATAAAATTTCACATTATATCGCAAATGAGTTGAACCTCTCGTGGCGATTATTGGCATAATAGTATCGATGTATGTAAATTCTCTTCGACGACCATTCTTTTCCACCAATTTATACATCGCAATACCTTCTCGTTTGCCAATCTCGTAGGTCGGATGTCTTGCTGTATCACAGATAGGCCGGGACAAGTGCAATATTACTATTTATTGGCAAAACATTGACCCTGTCCCACCCTACATGGAATACGCTGTAGATGTGGTGAGAGAGGAGGTCACATCACACCAAACCTCCTCTTCTTGATACCCACAAGAGGCTTCAAGAAGGAATTTCTTTCTCGCCATGCTGCACACTCAATTTTATGGTGCTATAATTGATGATGATCCAAGTATTTCTTCACTTCCTTGATCACTCATAATATTCTCAAAGTACCTTCATACATACTTATTGATAAATGTGTATTAAAGAATGCACAAAGCTATGACTTACATGCGGTCATATTATAATCATTACATTGTCCGATGAGATTTCTCATCAATAAAAGAGAATTCACGACTATAGTGAATTTTGAGGCCAGCAAATATTAAATTCTATTAACAAATTTGTAATGTAAGATAAAATAACACTAAACCTGTACTATCGCGTTAATCTCAACTTGGGTATGTTTCCAATGCTTATCAGACAGTTTTTCACTGGCGAGACATTTATCATTAAATGCTATTTGTCGGAGTGTCAATACAGCTGTACTCTAGTGTATGGATGTGTTCAGAGATTTACACCAAATACAATGATTGTTATTGTTCGTTAAATTTCAATAATAGGTTTAAGAAGGGAAAACCCGAAAGGAATCTACTATATGTGGAAAGTGAAATAAAAAATTCAAGTGTGAAGTTTTCATAATGATTTTCAATATTCTGAAAAAGGCGATAAAATGAATTTATTGTGATTCTTACTCTTCTCAATATAAATTGTGAAAGTGTTGCCTATGTCTTGAGTCAGAAATCTTATCGTGTGTCTGTTATGCCCTCTTTGAATCCCAGACAAAATTGAGGTGTTCACGCCTTAATTTATTTAATATAAATAAAGGGGAAAAAAGATTTTTTTACCGTAAAATACAAGACTATTTGTATATCGTGCGGTCTGTTGGTGAGAACTGATACAATGACAAAACGGTTTTGTCAATTTGTAGGTGGAAACACCGTTCGATTGTTCTTGTGTTTTGTTGGCGGTGTTGCAGGGGGCATGTGGAGCTTCACTCAATAAATTTCTGGTATGTACTTTACTGTATTTCTTACTATGCAATCATGAATTGTGTCGTGAACATTCAAAATACACTTATACAGTTGATTCAACGACAAAAAGATGTTGATGTTTTTATCTTTTCTCTTTAGAATCTTCTAAAGCTTTCTCAACCACCTAAGAAGAAGTGTACATAATATCTTTTCTTCACAATTAAGTTATTCATTTTTTTCTGATTTTGAGCTTATGAGGAAGGCTATAAACAGATGGTTATTGGGCTGCGAGAATCCATACACCAACTGACTCTTTTCAAAGTGTCGGGATGAGAAGATAATGAAATACTGGGAAAACTTCAGGTAGCTCCTTTCACCCTCTGAGTTGGGGAATATACCTCAACCAAGTCCCATCTCGATGCTACATCTTTTTCATACACTTTTGCATTCACTTTGGATTGGGGCTCTGAATTTTTTGGAACGAAAATTACCCATGATGGCTTCGTTTTCAACCCATGCCTTCTTCTTTCAGCCAACTGTCTTGACTGATGAATTCAAATTCATCGCAAGTATTACAACAAAGAAAGGAAAAAAACGCATCAGACCGCTACACTGTAATTACGAAATATATCTCTTCTCTCTTCATCCGAACATCTTCTATCCCTGCGTTAAAATCTTCCTCCATTTTTGCTGTATTACTTCCACCTTGTGCACATTTTAGCCCCATAAATGTATAGGTTTCGCCCAAATATTAAGGCTACAAGGTACAATTTTAAACATAAATGTTTCGTGTCTCTCTTCAATTTCTACCCATGAGAGACACGACGCAAAAGAATCTTCAGTGTTGAATAATGTTGCCGACAAACAGTTACACCCACAGAGATTTTCTTTTATTTTCATAATCTTTTTCTTCTTTCTTCGTCATACACTTTTTCGGATAGTTTGGGTGTTTTTGGGACATCAAATTGTGCACACTCAACTTAAAAAAGGTTAAAATTCTGCAGCAAAAAAGAGGTAAACGATTGTTCTTTATTACCCTTTTTCCCTGAACATGCCCAAAAGAGAATATTTAAAAGGATTAAATTGCATACAATTCACGGGAATAAGGAATTTTTAGTGCAATTTCACTAATTACCTACTCATAGTATTATTTACATGTTTAATATATTAGATAATTAAAGAAAATCTATCTGGTTGATTCGAAAATCACTTTAAACTGAATATTTCTCAAAGAATGTGTGCAAAATTCAACCGAAAATAGATCAAATAGTCTTCGGAGCCGTTCTCAATATATTTCTTTCGTTTCCATAACCTCTTGTTCTTCTTTTCAAAGCACCAACAAGGCAGGCCGACAAAAATTTTCGTATCGATTTAACAATTCTTGGAATTGTACGAAGAAGCACACGTTTTTTTTTGGCACAAGTTCTTCATCTGCCGGTCTTTCTCACCAAAATGTCAAATTATATTTTTTCACCCTGTGTTTCGCAATCAAACTACCGCTCTTTGTCTGGAATATCGTGAAACCACAAAATAGACACGGTTATAAGGTGAAATATTAGATCACTAATGTTAATTATATGTATATAACTTCCTAATTTTGTCCATTAATTTCGAAATATTACAAATAAAATTTATTTGAAAGAAAAATCTGTGCATTTTACAATGATTTTCGCCCAAGCCCCGTAACTTCTTTGTGTGATTTTCGACAAGTCCATAACCCTCAGCAATACCGAATAGAATGCTTATGAGGTGGGTTATTATTTGCACACAACTTGGCTACGTGTGTAAAGTTTTTGAAAAGAGTTATATTTCTTCTTTTTCGTCTCACGGACATATAAAAGTCCTACGCCTTCGGTCGAGCAATAATTGAATACTTACATAATAATAAACGGTACATGCTTAAAATACGTACAAATGATAAAAATCTCAATTTAAAGATATCTGGTGGAGTTATAGAGGTCGTAATCATACGATTCGATTTATTTAAATACTTTTTGTGACGGTGAAGTCCAACAAAATTCAAGTTATTTTAACATTAAAAATACATTGAGCGGCACACCGCAGAATCGGAATGTCTCTCAATCGCGCAATAGCGACATAAGTAGCATGCGAGAATGAAGATGTGAAAGAAAGCAAGACATGAGAGTTACTTACATGAAATTTTGCTGCTCTTCTAAAATGCGAGAGATTATTAATTCATTGGTATAACAATCCAAATTGGGTAATTGCTGGTGTTGTTCTTCTCAGTTGTCTCCCTCTTTCGTAAATGTAGAGATCGACTTTTCTCATACAATTATTTCTGTATTGCAAATGCCTTGACTCGTAGACTGCGCCACGATCGCCACATGTTAATAATTTAATTTCGCGAGGGTCTTACGGTGAAGAGATAGAGGTGATATGTAGCAATAGACCATTACTTCTGATTTTATTAAATTTCTAATCTCAATAGTCCTCTTGGATCTTATAGTTCTACTAACAAATTTACACCGCGCTGCGGTGAAGTTTAATTGGCCATTGCGCACCTCACAGTATACTGCGATATGGTTAGGTCTAAGCTTTGTTTTTATTTTTCGCGAAACAACGTTTTTTTTTTATTAATATGCGACGAATCAAGAAAACTGGTGAAGTTTACGAGTCTGAGTTATGAAGTTTGAGAGTGATTTGGCGGGTACGTCAATGGATGGAAATTAACTGTACGGGGATTTGTAAGAAAAACCACTTTGCACTGCTTAAGAACACGTTTTTCATTGAAAGAGCTCGTTGCCAAGCAACCGCCACTCGCGAATGCGCGCGCACAAATGAGCCTCACCGTCCACAACTGGAAGCTCGATGCTGCTGCTCTTGTCCGATGCCAAGCTTCTGCCGTCAGCTTCCTCTGCGCGCCATTCTCTCAGCAATCCCCATACACAATGCCCACTCACACATAGCTCTATGCAAGGGAACGGCCAACGGAACGGAGAGAGACCTCAGCACTCTTCTGCGAACATTGCCATTATGCCATGGAGCCACACAAAAGAGACCTCTCTTTCCAAGCGATCGCTCTTCCTTCTCCAGGCTTGATCCACTTCTCTCTTCTCCGCTATTCGAGCGCTCTCTCATTCTTCTGCGCAGCTTTCCGAGTCTTTTCCATTGAAATGTTCCTCACACACGATGCAACAGAGCACAAGCCAACACTCACACAAATACACACACGCATACGCGCAACAATCGAGCCGGCGATCAAGTTAGATTGGGTGAGGCAAAGAGTGAAGCGGTGTTCAAGAATGCGCAGAGAAAGCAAAATCAACGATAATGCGACGCTCGGACGAGAAAAAAATGTAGAGAGGGAATTTGTCTTCTCTCATTTTTCGGTGATCGTCCCCCCTCTGGAATGGCTAAAAATTGCCATAAATTGAATAGAGCCCCACTACAATGACGCCTACAATCAGCATTTTAGCGATTGATCACGCGATCAGTTTTGGGCAAATTTGTTACCCTCGAAAAAGGACTTGTATCTAAATCTTTCCCATTGCTTCTCTGCTTTGTTTTCTCAGAGGAAGCCCTCCTGCCAATGGAGGCAGATGTTCAATACTGCATTTCAAAGAACACTCTCTTCACACATACATATGTATACTCAGGACTTTTCATGTATAGGGTTCGATTTTTAGGCATCCTTTGAAAAGCTAAAGCAAGATTTTGTTTCGACACAAGAGCTTCTGTCGAGAAAATTATGTCTTTCTTATTTAATTTAAGATTTCTATGTACATATTTCTAACGTCTCATTGCCGTATAGTAATTCAATAATGACTAAAAACTTTTTTTTATAAGTTTCAGGAGTTTCTAATTATAAATCTGTCTCAATTTCTATCATCACAATGGACATTACGTATGTGTTAAATAGATAATGAATTATTTTGTCCAATGATTTAAATTTATCAGATTAGTTCTGAGTAATAAGTTGGTTAACATCGAAAAACATGTTCGATATGTTATTTTCATGAAACATTTTATTTGATACACCGTGTATAAATAGATGAGAAGGTGAGAGGTTTTCTTAAAGATCAATTATTAGACTGATATTGTAGAGATCACAGAATGACGATATGGATAGTGAGCATAACCACATGGTGTTCATACGTAGAGCATTGAAATTTGTTCTGTAGAATTCTTCCCTCAGGACTTTTTCTCGCGTAGTTCAACCGAGACAAAAGCGTTCCCTAACAATAATAGTTCAAGGTTGCTCAGGAGTTGGTAGAAAATTGTATATTGAGAGCATTGAGGGGTTCAAAACGCTGAAGAGCAATGAAATCTAAGAAATGCTGTTTTCTCTGGAGGCAGTCTGCATAAAATTTATGATCATGAGTACTAAAGTTTTGACAATCTTGGACTTTTTAACTATATAATTGACACCTTCAAGTAATTTTACAATTTATTGTTATAGATAATGTATTAATTTCGATTAATTCGAGTGACTTTTCGACAAAGGTGTTTCTCAATGGCTTCAAATAGATTTAATCCACATAAAATGGAATTATTTATTAGAAGGACACACACATCTCCTCTACATTAAAAATTAAGATCCAGAGGAATGCGACACATGTAAGACGATCATAACTGTACAACACATAATTACCGAATGTAAAAAATAACATGATGCCCGTATAAAATGTAAAATAAACTTTCTTTAATTAATATTAAGGCAGCACTAGGAGATAATGTAAACGAAATTGTAAAACTGTTCAAATTCCCAAATCAAATAAATATTATCAACTACTGCAACAATCAACAAACATATGTATAAAAAAGGAAATATCTGTATGATGAAACTTTACTTAATAAAAAAAAAATATATATTATACGAAATTAGTTCTTGAAGAAATATTTTTAACAAATCCTGTCTGTTGGACTCTGCAGCACAGTAGAGAGACTAAAACGAAAAAAGAAGAACCATCGTGATGTGGCTGCACCGAAAAACACCTGTCGCCAAAAATATTAAACAAAGATGCATCCAGAGAAGGCTTAACCGCACGAAGATGGAATTATGTTGCAATGGAAGCGGAGGCCTCCTTTGGGAAAAGCCACAAGTCGAACATTGAGAGGTCAGAAAGAGCGAAAGAGTATTCTGGCAATCAGACTCACAAATCGGGACTTCTGATCGTTGCCTTGCATTAGCCGTCCCGGCATGAAAAAAACAACAGTCACGAAGAGATGGTGTGCGTAAAGTTTTGAGAGACTGGCCAGGTTTGCAGTGTACGAGAAGAAGCGAGTCAAACTGCAAGTACCACCAGCCTTTGTGGCCAAAAATTGAAATGGGTCTCTTGCATGGCGTTCTTTAAACCGGAGCAGATGGTTCTCGCAAATTGCTCAATGCACCTTTCCAGCCCACAGAGGGGAAAAAGATGCCAGAAGAAATTCAAATTTGCCCACATTATTCCACGTTGCAGTGTCATCAATGAAAAGTGCTTTATAATTTTTCATTCTGTTGTCTTGAATTTTCCTGAATTGAAACTCCGCAGTAAGACCACTTTAAAGATGTACAATTTGGGGACCATTCCCCAAATTATTTTTAAGGTATCCATGGAGGACTAAATACTCCAATGAATTTGATCAACTTTTGGGGCGGAAGTTGTAAATGTTCGAAGACGGAGTGTCAGATCAGAAGCAGAATAATAATAAAGAGGGAATGAATTCACATGCACGCACTCGCTATACTGGCGATGAAATATTTATTTTAACAATGTATTATTTCATTTTAAATGCTTGATTACTTTAATGCTAATTAATTTTTTTTGTCAGAGAAAATCCTGTAAATTAAATTTCTTTTGCCTTGATAAGTTATTTCGCATAATTTTTTTTACACTTACTTTAATTTTTGATACAATTGTGCCTAAGGTTATGTCGGCAACTGTGTTGGACAGATGTTAGGCCCAAACAACTTGATGGATTTTTTCATACGAAACTTGTACTTTTTTCTACACTTCTTTTTTTCTCTTTGGAATCACTCACGAAATTTTGAGTTGTTTATGTGTCCCTCGCTGTTCTTATCCAAAAAGACGGTCAGAAGGTATAAGACAAGCAGAGATGAATAATTTCTATTTCGAAAGCATTATTAAAAACGAGAGAAAGAGAGGCTTTGAAAATAGTTGAGAATCAAATGGCATGAAACAAAGAACCACTACGAATTACCAGTGTAGAATGCATAAATTAAAGTTTTGTATGTTTTATTAGAAGTGGAGAACAATTGATTTTATCAAGGAAAACGGTATAAATGAAGTTTTCCTCTCGAAAGCGTCCAAGCACTTAGAAAAAGCATTTACCTATGGCTGAAAATATACACTGGTCAGTAGTGGAAGAAGAATTACATGATAATTGCATTTGTAAACAATGTGCTCGCTCTTCTTCTCCCCTTGCCCGCGTGAAAATTTATTAGTGGCCTAATCGTAAAATACATCATAACATTTTAATGCTCCAACACTGCTAAAATGTAATTATGACCTATAATGTGATTGCAATTAGTATTAAAATGCTGGTCAGCTGCCACCAAAAGTGCCCCACAATTCGCTTCCTCCCTCTCATCGAAGCGTCTCGCCATGATATTGAACAAACGGAAGGGAAAGATGAAGTGAAAAAGTTGGGCAAGGTGAGAAAGGTGTGTTGTGTGCCTTCGCATATAAAAAAAAGTTTCAAATTAAAGATCTTCAAGCCAACACACGATGAATAATTGACACCACCTGTCCCTCTTTATCATCACCATATCTTGCATATGTCTTTCCCACCAATAAAATTTATATGAATTTAAAGAAAATTTTGGTATTCACAGAAAAGTCAGATTAATACCAAAGTATTGTTCAAAAATCCTTTCAATGCAACATTAGGAAACGCGCAGAATGCCTAAATTGCTGAGGTCCTTGCGAAATCTGCAATGTACGTACACCGGGTGCAGGTGTTGCTTGTCAGCCGAAAAGCAACTTCTTGCATTTTTAGCCAGAGAGGTCAATACAATGTACAAGGCAAGACCAATATAAAATTTCACGTTTCATACATTTTCGTAGCAAATCCTCTCTTTTCAATTCTCGGAAGCTGTATTTCATTTTTAAGAGACTCCTCAGTCGCAAAATACTCTACAGAAATGACGATAAATTGGATATAACACAGAGACCCTATGACAGCTGCTCTGCATGTGGTCAAATACTGTAGGTCTCGTTATTTATTGAATTATCTCGCAATTGATTTAATCGAGAATGAATATTTGAATGCTCGAAGAGCTTTTGAACTATCTGAACTCAAGTCTAAGATCAAATATTATTTAATTAATTTTTATTGCTTTGTAGAATTTATAAGGACTTTCAATTTAAGTAACAATTTACTAGAAAAAAACTTTAAAAAGGGAAATTTGGTTGTTGTTTTAAAGAAAAGTCGAAAATAAGTTGCAATATTACCATTGAATTTAGGGGAAGAAGGTGTATTCATTGCCACGTTCTGAAAGAAATTTAAAGAAACTTCCCATAAAAAAAATTTTAATGGATTTTCATTACAGAAGAGGTTTAAGAGAAATTTTGTCATATTCATTTGAATTTTCTCGAAATGTATAATTATCTATAGGAAATTTGAAATCATTTAGTATCGAACAGAGAAAGAGTCATATTTAAATTAGTTTTAAAAAAAATTCAATGTCAGTTAAAAATCAACCATCGTGCTCGCCTGACGTTCATCGATGGAGGGTACAAATGGAGAATGATTTTGCTTTCCAAGGGGCCCATGTATACAAATTTCTAATCCCTGAAATTCCTAACGCGGGAATGGGAAAATTTCAAGGCCAACGAGGAATCAACATGTATTATAAAACAGTCATGAGAGAAAAATCAACCCCTTGAAGGTTGCTAGCACGAACCCCTCGATCAGCCGCCAAAACATTCATACAGGACGCGCATTTTACTGCGCAACAAGTTATTATTATTCATTCAAATGGTGTGTTTAGTAAATTTTCGCCACCATAACCGGATGAACTCACTGGTCTTTTCCAACCAAGTAATTCTACTGAATTATAGCGCCATATGGCTAGCAACCCCTGGCTCAGTTGAAGAGTGGCGCGGCAAAAAAGACACCGATTCCTCCCCTTTTCCCTATTGTGTAATTGCGTCGTTACACCATCGTGAATCACATACTATTCCCAACAATTCGAGAAGAGGTGGATGGGGTCCCGTGTGATTCAGCGCTGAGAAACCTTCAAACAAACTGTGGAATAGTATGAAAATGATCCATGGAAAGATGAATCATTAAATATCCATAATTTCTATCCTTCCGAATTATGTGGTTTTCCGCCCTTTGAGCCATTTGTCCACATAACAAAATCAACTCTAGTTCTTTCTCATATTTCACTAAAAATGATTTACCTTTCTCGGATATTTGATTGTGTGTGTGTGTAGCAGAAAAAAAATTATTTTACAAGATTGAGAAAAAAGACACCGAAATAAACAACAAAGCACTTCCTTTTCCTTTCTTAATTTTTATATATTTGTGAGGCTGCAGATATAAGAAAAAACGAAGAGAAGACTCGCCTGTTTACCGACTCATTTCTCTGTCACTCAAAATGTCGCTTTGCAACTTAAATTACAATATAATTTCAGGAAATTGTAGTATTATGTTTATTAACACGCCAATTATAAATTATAGCCATTATGTTTCTATAGATTCTTACCTGCAAAATGTTTTATAACGTTATCAATATGTATTTGCGAATCATTTTTTGACGTTTATTTTGAAATATCTTTCTAGCAGTGCAAAAAATTCAACTCATTTTATCAGTATTCCTTAGAAGCTCCTTGCATATATTCAACCTATATAATACCATCGAGCAGCGTGCACATATACAATAAAATAGCAATAACCATGTGTTTCTTGAGGTGAAGGGCGGTTAGGAGAAGGGCGGGAAGTCGGCAAAAAAGAAGTTCCTTTGTCTCTTGATGAATTGGGTTCGGGACAACAAGGAAGCACACCTGGGATATTCTATACCTTCTCACACATCTCCTTCACTCTCTTTTCAATCCACTTTTTTCTTTTCCATTTTTACTAGGTACACGACAAAACCGAGAGTGTAAATCATACTGATGAGAAATCAAGAGATGAGAAATAATTCTCAACTAGAGATTTCATTGCGGAAATTGCTCGTAAATAGAGAGTGATTTCTTACGAGAATCATCAAATTATCTGAGGAGCTCTTTCTTAGCATTTAAAAAGTGAATTCAATTTTTTCTTTACAATTGACGATTAACTCATATAAGAAATGGTTCTATATGATTTTTCTTAGAGACTTTTCTCATACACCCTTCTTGTGCACTCTTGTATTTTTATCACGTCACACCGATCTTTGTGTTACATACATTAACATTAGTAAATTAACGGTTATATTGAGACTCGATTACACACGCGGTTCCACATTTTTTGTAACTCCTGCTTAAGTTTTGTATTCAAAATACACGCGCTCCATCATCTTTGACATGCCGAGTATCATAATTTGGCATATTTTTTCATCTTAAATGGGCACAGCCGACTCTGACAATTTTACTTTGAGCGACAGATTTTATGAATACAAAGATACACTGTTATGCTTCATAATGATGAGATTTTACAGAGAAAGGCATGGAAATAACAACATTGAATAAACCAAGATCATAATTTAAGAATAACTATTTTACTAAGCTTTAAAAAAATGTGATAAAGTGTCAATGACTAATCTATTGCAAAGGTCCGGTAATTTAATGAATACAGTCAATTTGAATCAGCTTCTATAGCTGTGAATGTTTAATGAAGAGCTTCGTCAAATGAGAATTTAACTAATCTTAGTGGATATTTCGGGCTCACACATGCAGGTAAAGGTGACACGCGCCATCAGCATGAGTCTCGTCGAAGAGTAACCTCATATTCTGGAAACACGCACATCTTGTGGCACTGCATAGGGAAAAATGCCGATTCTCAAGTAGTCACCAAGAAGAAATGTGTGGCGGTTTTTGAAGGCAGCTGCTCTTAGCGGACACAATTCAACAAAGGTCTCATTTTTACACCTGGACTCTTTCACGTTATAAGTTTCCCAATAACAGACGGGCGTCTCACCAATATTAAATGTCTCAAGCATTTTTATCAAATCCAATGCAAATCTACAATGTATTCGACTTACACCTACAAATTCGAATAAGTCACACTTGCATCAAAATATACATTATCAAAATATTCTACATAGATTTTGATGTTAAACAAAATCTTATTGTAGGTAATGATAGAGTTAGAATATAAGTAGGTATGAATAAAATTTAGATGATAATTTTAGTATTGTTCAGTGATATTGTAGTTACATGATGTGTTACATATTTATTGTATGATAAGTTCCACCTACTATCATCTGCCATCTGGTTTTTGATTCATTCAGCAAACTCACTTGTATGCTCTTGCAAGAGTATCTTTTGCAATTTTTGCCAACGTATGCTTTTTCTCTTCATCTCGTTCCGAAATTTCTTTATCTATCCACAAATGTATTTGTGAAAAAAATGTTTATAATTTGAAGCATCATTTCACAGAATTTTTTCAGTGATATTAAATTATAAGATAAACTAAGTAATTTAATAGGATTTTGCTATGAGAGAAATAAATAGCAAGATAAGTTATTCCCACATAAGCAAATTACATGAATTTCATTCAAAGTGTAGGAATCAATAATCTATTGCCTTACATACACATATGTATGTATTGTGAAGAAAAACCAAGTTATTTTATTCTAAACTAAATAAAAACTTTTTATTGAAACAATTCTGATGCATTTGATCGTTAAGGACGAAACATAGAGAGTTTTTCAGAAAGAATGTGGTAAAAATATATTTATATTCAGAAAAACACTGAATAAAATACGTTCTAAATAAATCAATGAATTTTTTTTAGTACTAATTTGTCATCAAATTTGTTACCAACTTAATACGAAATTAAGGAGCTCTATCCGTGATTATTGAAGTTCAGAAAACTCAACAATTTACAGAATGCAAAAAACTATTAGCAGTCACTCGTGTTAATCTCTTCTTTGGTATCGAGTATTAATAATATATTTCACTCATACTATAAAGAAGATCCCTTTTGGATTTTTGATTCAATTGCAAATTTTTATCCGAAAGGCCCCTGTGTGGCTCAACATAGAGAATTTGCCTCTCGCAAAATTTTCAACAATAAAAGAGCTCAACGAACAAAATTCGCCGTTGAATTCCCCAAACCACTATCCCGGAGATCCAACAGGCGAGAAAAAAAGAAGACATACCCAGTGAGGCGACACACAAAGCGCGCTCTAGTTACCATCTGCTCCTCCAACCAGTTCGTTTTTTTGCTCCTTGTCCTCTCCTTTATCCGTGCTCTCTTTCATGCAACTTCTTTTCTTTTCTTTGCCTTTGCCGATATTCAACGCCAAAAATATAATTTTTCCATACTCTCTTGGACTAGAAATACACCCTAATGATGAGACTCGTTCATAGATTTGAGGATACGAAATTTTCAAGCATTGGAAAAGATGTAGATCAATTTTGCTTATATCTCAAGGACCTATCAAAGCCACGCAATACCTATACAGTATACATGAACTTATTTATAACATATCCTGCTGTGTTAAAAAAAACTTACCTACATATATTATTACTTTTTGTAACCTTCCGGAGAAGCCCAACAGGGGAAAAATATTCTCAAGTTTACATATTAATCAACTAGCCTTTATCTGTATGTTTTTCTTGTACTTGAGTATTTTCTTATATGATATACTCTGCAGAGAATTTTGAATAAAGTCATTGCGACGATAACGTTTTTATTTGTGTGCATAAATAATTATTGCGTGTAAAAGTGCTACAAGATGTATTTCCACTAAGTCAGATCAATCTTCTTAGTATCTAGAGGCAAAATATTTCTTGAAATTTAGAGATGAATATTTTTGCTAATTATCTAGCAGCTACAAGTGCTAGTAAAAATGGGATGAAAAAGAAATAGGACAAGAGATCTGATGGTAGATATAAAGCAATCACGCAAAGGCTGAGATAATACTGAGATCACTTTTATTTTTTACATACTCAAAGATTAATAATAATATTATTCGTATTCAAAACATTTTAACAGCATTTCATCGCCTTTCTCTCTCGCCTTCTCTGACCATCGATGGATGGTACTGGCGAACGAAATTAACCATGCGAAACTCAAATCACACACAGAATCATCTCTAAAGTCATTAAAGTGGCAAACAATAAATGATTTCAATATGCAGTATAGTCCATATATCAGAAAGAGCGAGCAGGAGATAGAATGCCTGTAGCCCGAAGTATCTCATCCATGTGACTTTTGTCTTCTTCGGCTTGTGAACTTTAGCAGGAAATGGGAGCGGTTCAAATTATTCCGACAAAACTCCACCATCCAGAGATAAATGAATAAATGAATTTAACGCGGAGAAAAAGCGTCACACAATGAGACGGAAAATATGCTCATCAACTTTACTGAGATGCCTGCTTTTCCATTTCCTCGAGAATCAGTCGCAATTTCTTATTTAATATATCAATTTCTTCAGGAAGACATCCCAGAGCAGCCGCCACTGTTAGGTAGGCGACATTCGGTGGCTCACTGGTGTGACTTCCCCAATTCTTGAAGACATGACTCCCAATGGTCATACAACTGCCCGGCGCGACAACTCGAGTCCCAGTTATACCACGTTGGAAAAGCCTGGAGCCGATCTCAATTGCCAATTCGGGCTTATCGCTATACTTAGAGAGACTAAATGCTATAGAGATTCGATTTCCGCGGGATGTGTAAAAAACTCTCTCACCGAAATCCTCTGCGATGCGCTCCATGGAATGCAAAAGAAAGTCAAAGCATTCTTTCTGTTGATCCAGAAGCTTCCGGAAGCCCATCTCGCCCATGGAGAGTAGCGTGATAAAGATGTCAATACTTTGAGAGATGGATGCTCTGCCAGCGTAACATTTGGCTAAGTCGTCTATCTTCTGCTCCTCAAAAGCCACAACTATGGAAGCTCCAACAGGGACGAGGAGGTTCTTATCAGTGCTCTGCACAACAAAGTCCACTCTGCCGCCCTGCCTCACAGCTTGCTCAATTCTGGAGGTACACAAACTGCTTTGGAGTCCATAGGCATTGTTCACAATGTGGGGAATATTGTGTTCTCTTGCAAGTTTGGCTAATGATATCACATCATCACACCCTCTGGGAGCGAAGCAACTCGTTGTGGATATAATACAGCCAATATTATCCGATTTCAATTCTCCAATCCAGTACTTGAATTTCTCCACATCCGTACTGAGAATATCGTCCTGAGATATAGTATCGATGACTACTGGTTCAAAACCCGCGGAAATAATGCCCTTAAAGCATGATTTTTGATCAATTCGGGACCAGAGTACCTTACGTTTCCCAGTGGGTGATATTGGCTCCTGAAACTGAAGGAGACAGTACAGGAGGGTCATTCCAGTTGCCATTGGTATTAGCAAGCATTTTTTCGCCGCATTCAATCCGGAAACCTTCACTACATCTAGAAGCATTCTGTTGGTAATATCGTTGAGAATTGTCGAACCAATCGCTTTTGGCTGAGCCTCTGTAAGATCACCAGAACGTCCAATTCCATGAGAGAATCCAAAGTGCCGCCTAGACACCAAATTGTTATACACTCGCCCTTCACGTTCGCCAACGCCCGCTATAAAGGGGAATCGGTTAGTGTCCATCTGCGAGAGTTCTCGGAGTAGATGCTCAATCTGATCATCAGCCCAACCAGCTTGAGGCCATTTTCTCTGCAAAATTACAGAATATCCATTACCGGGGGTTTGTTTGCATTAACATAACCTCTCTTTTGCATGCCTTCTCCAGAAGTTGTTGTATCGGCTTATCTTGATGACGACGAGCATTCAGGGCGTTCTGAACGTATCCAGAAGACCGCGAATCCTTGTAAAAAGCCTTCAGGTTCTTTTCATTCATTATAAAAAAGTAATAATTTCACATTCAGCGTTCATTCATGAACCACAGTGAATTTTAGAACACTAACAGCGCCCACTACGTGAGAAATATACAATATACTTGACAGGTTCTCTAAAATATGAGATATTTATTCTGCTATTTCCTTATCAATATGAAAATTGAACCTAAAGGAGTTGTCTGTAGGAGTGAATTTAGTTTCTGCGTTGTTCACGGTATTCTCGTGCACACTTGTTGTCACCTCATTTTCCTGATCGTTGTTTACTTTGAAATGAAACTTGAAATTATTCTCTGAGTTTATGAAGGCAGATTTCTTTACAAAATAAGACTTTCCGATGCTTTTTTGCTCTTTTGGGGCTGTAAATTTTATACTCCGAGGAGCTGCAAGAAAACATATGCAAATATATAGTGATACTTGAAGAAGTTTGAGATTCTATTGGTTGTTTTACCTAAAGACAATTGTTTCTCTTCTGCTGCCATTTGAGATCTATAATCACCAAAAGTCATTCTCATAATTTGCCTTTTCTTTACCAATGGTTGATTGGCTCCTTTCAGAATCTTAAGTGCCTTCTCAGTGTCAAAAGCTGTATATAAAGAAAAGCAAATTGGCTGAGTATAGGATCTGTCACTTAAAAGACTATAAAACTTACCTTGCTTTTCCGATAATTTTGCTGAGGATAAGGACAATTCGAGTTTCTGAATGCACCAACAGAGCTCCAATTCAGTGTTATTTTCTGATGATGTCTCTTCGGCTGGTTTCAAAGGCACCAGCGTTTTTACTTTTCCACTAGATTTGTGCAGTTTTACCTTTGGAGGAGGCATTTTTTAAGGGAAAACTGGAAAACTTCAAAGTAAACACGCGACTCTATGCATTCTAGTACTACGAGCAAATTTGGATAAACAGCTCGCATGCAAGTACTAAAAAAATCATGTTCTGTATATGCGGCCGTTTTGCCCCATTATTTTGCATAGTCACGTCAGTTTGAAGTAAAAGGAAGTACGAGAATATTCTTCAATATTATAAATCTCTTCGAGAGCTGGAAAGTTTCATCATTTTGTTAAAGTGGCTCACGAATTTAACTGTAATTCAGTGATTTTGAGAATCAAATAAAATTACAAGGGAGAATGGAGTTTCCAGGGCTGGGAAAACACTGCTCAGTGTCAACATGCAACAAACTCGGTGGGTTTCCTAAAGAAGTGTCACTTCCTGTCCTATCTGATTAACATGACCTTTTTTCACGCAGACTTCCTGCCCGTGAAGTGTGACGCATGTAACGAGATTCTCTGTTCTGAACACTATAGCTATGAAAAGCATGGCTGTAAGTCTGCTCGGCGGAAGGATGTGCAGGTCCCTGTATGTCCTCTATGCGGAGAGCCCGTGCCTACGCCAAGTGACGTCTCTCCTGATCTTACCGTAGGACGTCACATAGATCAATTTTGTCGATCGGAGAAGACACGGATATTCACAAACAATTGTTCCTTCGCGGGTTGTCGCCAGAAAGAACTTGTTCCAATTCTCTGTGGGGACTGCAAACGAAACTTTTGCATCCGTCACAGACACTTTAACGACCACCAGTGCCGCGGGCAAGTGCAGCAACCTTCAGTTCCGTCCAGAGGCATCTTCAAGAGCACCAAGAAGACAACAGCAACGGCCAATGCTGCCCCCGGACATGCCCAACTCATTCAAGGCAACATGACGGAAGATGAAGCGCTCGCCCATGCCATCGCCTTGTCTATGCAGGAACAGGAGCATCGCCAGCCACCAGCTGTGACTTGTGGAGGCGCTCAGAATTCCTCAAACACCAAGGACAAGTGTTCGCTGTCGTGAGTTGGACCACAATTTGCCCTCCTCTTTAATTTAGGAACAAGTTTAAGATTTTGATTAAAGTCAGTCGAAGGTTTGGTTGAATGCAAAAATGTGTAGGTAAGTAAATTTTGCTTAGTAGATTTGAAAGCGACCAAAGGTGCTAATTTTCTCACTAAATTAGTTCAAAATTCATATCGCAATCCATTGAAAGGAGATTGAAATTCTTTTGTTTTTCATCCTCTAAGCCAATTTTTTGAATCACCAATCAATTTTGTGTAGACAAAAATTCCACTTTCGATTCCATCTGTGTGATTTTATGCCAGAAAACTATCGAAAAATAAAATATGTGAACTAAACATTCAATATGCAACTTTATTCAACGATAAAAATACAAAATATAATCTTTTTCTTGTAATAAAATTGTTAATAAAACGTTTTCAGTTTCACTGAAATGTACACAATAATTTGTATGTAATTTATCTCCATTAAAATTGTATTCTTTGTAAATATATAATTCTTTTTAAATCCTCTTCTTTTCTTGTTTTGTATAGCCAGAGGCACAGAGTTGGTAAAAATTCGTGAATTTGCACTTTATAGGTATTAATCGTATTAATAAAAAAGAAGACCCACTGAAGAAAACCCTGTATTTCACCAAAGAATAATTTTTCTTTTTTTTATCTTTGTCTGGGAGAATGAAGAGGGTTACTTGAGGTTTCTTTTTCACGTGAAACATCGAATATAACCATTTACAGAATTTCACATTTCTTGACCATCATTATTCTATCAACTAGAGTAGACATTCTAAAAGGATAATGTATTTTCATATTTTTTTCTTTAATGCGAATAACAAATAATAGAGGGTAATTCAAATAAATGTGGAGTAAAACAATAACGATTTGTCTGAATTACACATTAAAACACCTTTTGTACACAATTTCATTGTGCTACACAGCAAAGACACAGCGTTCTCATTTCCGCAACATATTCTCTTATTCAAATGCACCTCCAGACGTGCAATTTCGTCTCATGTTACACGTAAAATTCCACCGTGTGCTCAGGTCTTCTTCAGATGAAGTTTTCCATGGAATTGACATGTGCAATCTCTTACCTGAATCCTGTTAGGTAACCACGTAGGTCACCTTTTATGCTTAGAGATTATCGAGGAGTTCCGACTCAAAAGTTGGCCCATCGTTCAGATTTGAGATAATACTATCAGTGAATGTAGAAAACTCCTTGTCACCCATCGTGGCGTCCATGGGCATGGCACTTGTGACTGCCGCTGGCTGTCCGTAGAAGGGCGGCTGCTTCGAGGCGTCTAAGGAATTGCCATTGATGAGGAAATCTCGATTGATCTCCGGACTGTAGCGGAAAAGATTGCCTCCAGTGAGCGGAGTTGATGGCATTGATTTGGACATGTCGTACATTTTTGCATAGCTTGTCGGCTGACTCGCCACGGTGCCCTGCACAGTGGTTCCATTTATCGGCAAAGGAGTCGATGGCACAGAGCGAGAATTACCTGGAAAGTCACTTATATTCAGTTCGCCATCCAATACAGGCGTGACAATACCTGCAGCTGCGCTGGACGACGCAACAGGTCCGTTGAAGTAGTCCAGTAGACCCACGTCACTAGTGAAGTCTGTGTAGTCTGGCGGAATGGGGGTTTGTGCCACGGAGCTGCAGGCCGAAGTGTAGGCCGAACAGTTGATAGTTCCGCCAAAGAGAGGACTTCTACAGTGCAGAGGAACGCTCTGTGAGCGCATTTCGGGCACTGGTGGCACTTGTCCCTGACTAACAGGCTGTTTCATGACATACCCCCCACTCTTGCCTGTCCAGGAGGGTGGACTAGGCGGTGCTGATGCAGCCTCCGTTTTTACAGGTGCCATCATTGTGCTACAATGCCCTCTGAAAGATCGCCTAGTGACTGGAGTTACCCTTGGACTAACAAAGGTCTGTGTTTGACGACAGCTAGTTGTCGAGCTTGTACGAATCTGTGGGCTCTGCGGCCCTGCTGAGATGGGAACAAAACTGAAGTTCCTACGACGTGTATTGGGACTGTGAGGTACGCTGTTTGTGGCCTCTGTGGTTGCAGTAGCGATATTCAATTTTTTTCGGACAGCATTCCTTCCTAAATTCACTGCCTCGCGCGATGAACCACCTGGTACATCTGTCGACATGAGACGCTGAGACATCATTGCTAAAGATGCAGACGCTGATCCCGGGTACAGATTCAGGGAATTTCCTACGGGTGAGTCTGAGGAGTTCTTTCCACTTGTCTGCAGACTCTGTTGCAGATACTGGCGCAGTTGATTAATCTGATTGGATGATCCTTCACCTTTGCCATCGCTGAACAGTTGATAATTTTCCAACAGCGGAATGCTCGTCTGCAATTGACCCAGATCAGCGCTCTCACATTCGCCACTCTTTCCACTAGGCGCCTCCATCTCCCCCGAGAAGTACTGCATTAGTTCTGCTTCAGGTTCCTGTGAGTTGTCCCCACCGTTGAGGTAGTCATCAAGAGCATCCTTGTCCATGTTGCAAATACTAATGACACGTTCACGCGGAAGAATGAAATCTCCTGGGATCTCACTTCCATTCTCCGGCATATCTTCTGAATATCCTGGCAACTTGATGCGCTTGAATGTGTTTATTCCATCTCGCTGCATCATTCTTCTCTCGTACTTGATGGCATTCTGCGGCAATTGGGGCTGACTGAAGCAATGGCCATCTTTCAAGTCATCCGAGGTGCCATTTGGTGGCAAATTCGTTCCCTCTGCCGCCGAGCCAGACTGTAGTGGCCACAATCCCTTTGCTTGTTGTGCCTGGCGCACCTGCAAGATCCATAATTACATTTAATCTAATCTCTAATAAGACTCTTATTTATAATCTATACCTTCTTGCAGAAGATATTCTGATGCTCAGCCACGTCCACTTCTTGCTTTACACATACCGTCTCAATTGCCTGACAAAATGGGCCACTATCACAGGATGAATTTGTACCTTGAATTGATAAGTTTGGCTCTTGATGGCCCGTGAACGGTTCCTCCTTGCCGAACGGGAGATCTTCACACACGAACGGCTTCATGTCCTGGCTGCAACTACTGTTGCTGTTATTTCTCATGGACTTCACCTCAATTTGTCGGCTCTCCTGACAATTTCCATTATTGTTATCCGTATCCGAGAAAGGTGCAGCTCCAATGGATTCAGTCGAGGAAGCCGAATTCTTGCGTCTTCTTTTTCGGCGTTTCTTCATTGATGATCCATCGGCGTCCTATAATGAAAGCAATAAATTCTACATTAATCAGTGAAGTACGAATAACGGAAAGTAACGGTTTTTGACACATGTGTAGATTTGATTAGAGGTCACAAGTTGAGAAATGTAAAAGATATCAATGTATTTTTAATAGGTAAGTCTTACTATAGTACTTCAGTCTATTTTGCTTAATAGATCACACACGCGACACATGTGTTATTTAAAAAATTATTTTAAGATCGATTAGAAAAATGATAGTGTAAGGTAGCTGAGAATGAAAATCTTAATGAGCATTCTTTTTACTAAGGTAACCAAGTTTTCATGGCATACTTAAACCCTCACAAAAATTATCTTATGTTCACAAAAAACGCCACTTCATTACAATATGACATTTCTAAGCAATCCCCCAGAAAGTTACTACCATCACTAGCACATATGTACAGCGACATTGGAAATATGTATATCACTTTTACTAATCTTAATTTTTGTCTGTAGCAAAAATATTGGCCTCTGATATTCTAATTTATGACATGTGACAAGAAAGACCAATAAAAAATGCTGCTATCAGCTTGTCGAGACGTTGGCTTGCTGAAAATCTCCCTGTCCAGTCAATTTTCCAGTCCAAATCGTTTTTCTTTCGCGAGATCTTTTCATGTTTTGAGCGATAGGAGAGATATTTTAGCATACTACGATGAAAACATTTCATAAATGAATTCACGATTTCACAACGTTTCAGAAGCCACACGAGAGCACCTCTGTTCCCACAATCAATGAGATAAACACAATTAATGAGTATTTGGGTATATGTCGATAAAAGCATTCGATGATTTTATAAAGTGCTCTCAAAAACAAATACAATTTAAATATCACCAGTTAAAATTAGTGAAATACACACAAAGGACTATCATACAAACTGAATGCAAATTTTCTGTATATTAAAATTATTTCTGACTAAACAAACGGGTTTCATTTCAGGCGTTCTGTTTTGATTGTAAATCTCTAATCAATATATTTTCATATTCGTTCTCTTTTTCTGTTAAAACAGCAGCTCTTGAGTGACTTTGTGGGATGTAAAATAGACGAAGAAATTACAGTCAATCTTTCGTCATGTTGATCCATAAGAAACACATCACAAACTGGTTCAATATTTGCATAAATAACCACTAACGTTTATTTTGGCGAATTTTATAGTTTCATATTTGTTGCTTCTCCCTTGATTGGACCAGACGAAGAAAATAACACTGTGATGCAAATATATCGAAACAATGAAACAATCATTATACTTATCAGCATACTTCATCATTATAAGAGATTCTTCTAATGTTTGTTTCCTATATTGATGATTTAATGTTTTATTCAACGATGACGAGAAAAAAACTCTAAAAATATTTTTCTCAAATAACATTACTTTTAAGAGAATTTCTCTTCGATTTCTATTTACTTCAATAAAGCGTAAAATTTATTAGTTTTTTGCTAGGTGAACCTAAAATATGTTTAAAATTATTTGTAAAATTTCAATATAAGCTAAAGAGTTCAATAAAAACAGAAAAGTTTTCATTTCCTGTGCAAAACTGACTGAGAGAGAAGGTGTGTTTTCTTTATCTCCACAACATCCACCAAATGATTCACTTATCGTCTCCGACACAACTGATAAGACTCACGAAAGGTTGTAGATTATATTGAGCATTGCGATTGAGAAAGAGAATTTAGCAATCGAGAGAATCTCACTAATCTGAGAGTTTGCCCTGAGATTAGGAAAGAGTGTGTAATATGTTTCAATTTTTATTTCAAAATTTTACTTTCCACACATGTTCTATTCTCTCTCTATCTCTCTCTCTCTCTCTCTCTCTCCCTCTCTTTATCTCTCATTCGCACAATTGTCATGTATCGTGTTGAAGAAATTAAAATATTAAGCAGAGGTGAAATGTTGGGGGTCATTCAATTAGCTTTGTGGCATACAAATAAGAAAAAAAACATGACAAATTTTATCTTCCTATATCAATATTAATGCCCAGCACCGTGATTGAGGGGCGTGAGGAAAACATGGGCTAAGAGAGTGCAACACTTCTGCATGCCACAATTGTGATGATATATGCAAATTTATTATCATTTGTGGCATGAAATGCACTTACTTGAGCGGCACGTGTGTGAATATTAAGTGAGTGGTTCAAGTGCATCAGAGGGGGAAATATTCTGCATCATGTTAATGTTTATCATGGCAATTGATAGACATTTTTCCTTGCTCTTTTCACGACCATTCTGGTCACTTTTTTACACACAGCCCCTCTCGTGCCGTCTCGGGACTCCCTAATAAAACACGGGCACTTTGATAAATAAGAAATCTATAGTAGATACCCATGAGAGAGGGAGAAAAACCAAAGAAAAATAAACTGATAAGAGCCTCTCGAAAATATAAGTAATACTCGACCTCTAATCGTAGAACAGTGTTAACATGAGATGGACAGAGAAGACTTACTGTGCACTTCTTTTTATCCTTCCCATCGCGCTGCAGCAGCTTTTTCTGTAACAGGATGCGCGAGGCCGTGTTAGCGGGTAAATGGAGCCCGTGGCTGTTAATGTGACTGGCCAGATCTTTGAGTGTATCGAAAGAGGTGCTCAGGAGACTTTCGGCCCAGCCTTTGACCACACGCCAAGCCTCGCCATCTGTTGCTTCACATTCCTCAACGACCACCTGTTAAAAATGCAGATTTACATAGTTATTTAGATACTCTATTGATATCCTTTTTGATGTATTTTGAACCTTTGTAGAGCCTCCGAGCTCTGGCAGAACCGGCGGACTGAGTTTTGTGGCTTTTCTCATGGCACTGTAACAGTAGCGAGAATGACCTCTGGTCCCAAGACGACGAGGGCGCACATTAGGGAACACCTGTTTCATCACCTTGCCAAAGTCCGCCGTCGAAAGAGGTTTTATGGTTGATCTTGTACAGTATTCTCTGAAGAAAGAAAAAGTGTAATGACGGCACCGCGAAAGGCTTCAGATACTCAAAAAAATATGGAAGCCCCTAAGCGAAGTAGCGCAGAAAAAAACATATTTTTCAATAAGGCTTCGCCGAATAAAAAAATGTATTGCTCTGAAGGTTGAATAAATGTGAATTCGTAATTTTCTCAGGAATATCTAACTAATACGGTAGGTATATATAACATTCTTTTTACCTGTTCTAATTAGCTCAATAGAACTTGAATAAATAATAAGTTTCACCAAGTTTTTCTTGAAATACGAATATTTAGAATAACGTTATTTTCATTTATATGTATGTAATTTCTATGGAAAGAAATACTTTATATCAACCTATTAAATGAAAGATAAAATGTTTGTAAAAGATGCATCTAATTTAACAAGATTCGACTACAAAATCTACAAAAACACTCCAATTTTCTATGTTTTTTTTACTACATCATACAATTATTTTAAGATTTTCGAATTGTGTATTCGAAAAAAATAAAGCCCAAAATTTTAAAATATATATTTTTTATGAAAATTTCTTCTTTTAAATGTGCAAATACTAAATTTACAATAGTGTAGATTCAAATCCATTACTTTTTTCCAAGGATTAAATTGAAAAAGGGTGAGTTTTCATTTGGGAAATTATCTTCTAGAGTGCTTTTTCTATACTATTTCTTGGAAATACGAGAAGGGCAGTTTATGCACAAGCCCTTGATGATATTCATTGTGTGATAATTTTTCCTCTCAGGAGCAATAAAGCAGGTTAGTATGACTCACATATAGTCGTCGTAGACGTCCTGCTTGGGAATGGATACGGCGGGGTCGTGCTCTAGGTGGGACCTGACCCAGTTGATCGTATGTGTTATTTCGCTCCGGGTCCCGAGTGGGTTTTGTGGTTGCCTTAGTGGATCTGAAATAAATAGCTCAAGTAAGTTCAGTTGCAATAGAATTAGAACAGGATGTTTTACCAGTCTCTGAGTTGCCGCCAGGCATTCGTAGGTACAGAAAAAGTCTCTCAGGCGGTTTCAGTTGGGATATCTTCTCGACCAGTTGAAATATCTGCTCTTTCGCACAATCTCTGTAATCAGCGCATTTTCCATGGATATTCCGGGGTAAGGAGGGAGCATTAGGCCACTTTTATTTGTTATCAAACACACGCCACTTGAGTCTCTCGCTCGATAGTTTCCCATCTGCGGAGAGTGAGAGTGGCTTCCGCAAGACACTCACCCAATCGTGGCCTCGACAAATTGCTGCATCTTCCGGGTCTTCTCTTCATCCGCCTCCGTCCAGGCAGCGGCGTCCTCGGCATCACGAGATGCCTTGTATAGCGCCGCCACCTTCTGCAGTCCAATTTGAGTGTACAGGTCCAGGGACATAGATGATGCAGCGCCTGCCGCCGCGCTATCGTTATCAACTTTGCCATAGAAAGTGCCGCGGACATCTCGGCTGGCCGCTATCCACGGCTGGAAATGACTCGAGTTGGACATGATGGGTTACCCACCATCGAACACTGACACTGCCGTTCGCACCACCGATTCACACCTACCCTTTCTCCCACAACTCAACGCACTTTTCACACCAAGCAAGGACGGCAAGAGCACAAGATTCTCGCGATCACCATTTTTCGGCAATGACAAGCAATCAGCTGTCCTCGTTTCCGACCGATAGCGCCACCCGTCCACGCGGCAAAAATCAGCGCGCAAGCGATGCATGTGCGCCATCTCACGAGCAATTATACACACATTTGAATGTCAAGGTCGACGTGCTCAACGGAAAAATTTCACGACCTGTATCAAAGAGGAGGGAACATGCGTGACGATCACGATTCACTCTAGAGGCTAAGGTTTACCATTTACCATGAAAAGATATATTTAAAAATGGTTCATCCAGTGTCAGCACATTTCTTAGCATTTGAAGATGCCTGGCTTTTATTATAGCGAAGCTGATTCAAGCAATGACACCGAGTGCACGTCTCCAAATACATATAGAAAACGATTATTTAATAAATTATGTGTTTATTGATAAACCGTTGTGTAAATAAAATATGTTGTTAAAACAAGTATTAAATAATAATAATAATGTTCCAAATATGTAATACCGATTCCATAGATAGAAATACTCTTTTGGGATGTTTTCTGAGGAAGTCTATGAATTCCTCAATTCTTCATTCTACTCATGTAGCTTCCGTCCTTCTAAAGCGATGACAGCAAATTTTTGTGATTTGAAGAGAAATTAGCGTAACAATACCAAGACAGGCTGCTCCTCCGCAGGCAAAGGAGAGGACTTCCTTGTAGTACTCTGGACAATCTTTTTGTCGATCGCATTTCCTAGAAAATAAATATAATAGCGATAATAACGGATAATGAGATTTCATATGATGCACTTAATAGAGATAAGGCACTAACATGGCTTCAATAGCGAGCACTGCAACTCCCGTGATCAGCTTATCAGCAAAGGTCACAGCGGAATAGACAAATCCACCTAAATCTGTGTTCTCTCCTACCATATCAGCGGTGATGCAGAGGCTGCTGATCATTGTGATTGAGCTTCCGGTACCGAAAAGGACTGCTACAACAAGAAGGATTAGCAATGCAGCTGATGGTGAGACCAGGATTACGAGTACACAGCCAGCGATGCCAACGAGTGAGCCCACGAAATAAGCCATTTGGTGACTAATAAAACGATTCAGGCTCTTAAGGATTAGAGATGCCACAAAAGATGCCACAAACGACACTAAAGGCACTATTGCGATATGGTCTATAGATTTATCCGGAGAAGGTTCTCCATTTGCCACTGGGATGGCTGATCTCTCATCGATCCATAGAGGAATGTAGATTAGCGCTGTGGTCATGAAGAGCCGAGCAAAGACGTACAGCAAAGCATTTTGGTATAGAAGTGGATTTCTCAGAAAATCCTTTCTGGCCCTCCCAGTAATCACAGTTACATTATGATCATCTTCATTTGGGTTGGATGATGTGATGAGACGATCGGTTTCATCAGGACTTGTCACAGCCGTTTGTCGCTGATTGGGAATTGCTTGGAGACGTCTTTGCTCATAATTCGCCACGGCCAGTGAGAAATGAAATAGCACCGTCATGGATACTCCGACGAGGGTTATGATTAGCGATAGATCTCTAAACCTGAAGGCATCTGCGGGTCCAATTGCTGTGCTGGATGAAGTTCTATTTTGTAGAACGGCCCAAGTGACTCCATAAACTATGAGATTCGACACGATTGCGCCAGAATAACGTAGCGCAGTGAGATCAGAACGATCTTTATTACTACGAGACATCTCGGGAATCATAGCGAGATGAGCGATCTGCACTGTAGCCCAAGCCGATTGAAAAATTAAGATCACAATGGCAAAGTAGATGCATTCCCAGATAAGATTGGTATTATTGCACATTGGGCAGACAGCAAAAATTGCCGGAAAAGAGAAGAATACAAAAACACTGCCTGAAAAAAAAGAAAAGGTATATAAATATTATTGTTTTGCTACAGTAGACAAAGGTGAGATTACTTCAACATCTTTCTGATTATTCAATAAAAATGAGGTGAACTGAATGACGTTGTAAAAGCTTGTTATCATAGTAAATAGTGAAAAGATGTTGTATATCAAGATAAAAAATAAATATGTAACAGAATTAAGTTACAACATATAAGAAATCTTGCAATGAAAGATAAACTAAAAATCCTATATTTCTTAAAAACTTTTCATATACTCAAAAATTTATTATAATGGATTCCAAATGCTTTTTATATTACAAAGAATTTGCGCAAAAAACCAAATGTGGCAAAGAAAGCTGATATTATGATTCATACAAATATTTCAATTCATATCAACAAAGAAAATGTAATTCGTGAAGTTGGTTTTTTTCAGCTTTTTAAATACACATTGAAGGGGAATTTTTGCTTACCAGAAATATGCCACTGTCTTTTAGAGCCATACTTGTCGCTAAGGTGGCCCACAATGGGTGTCGCTACAGCGTCCATGACTTGGCCCCACATCACGAGTGCCCCCGCAGCCGGTCCTGGGAGACTCATGACACTATGCATGAAGAGGAGTGTGTAGCTGAACCATACTGCAGCCGCTAAGTCGTTGTACACGTGGCCAATCCCGAAGGCGATCTTATGCACTAACGGCAAAGATGGTCTCATCTCGTTCTCCTGAGTGATTGCCGAAGCGCGGGAATCCTCACTACTAACACTACCGTACTCTTGTGACGTACTTGGTTGGCTACCTAGAAGCGATTTTGACTCCTCCGACGACATCGTCAATCAGGTTCTGGACGTAGGACAGTAGATTGGAAGCATCACTGGTAGACTGACGGACCAGCCTCAATCGGTCAATCGATGATTTTATTCGAAATGTAGGAAATATGAGTCCATGAAACGCACAGAAGCCATATGAAGGGAGGTCTTTGGCCTCAGTTGGAAAAAGTGCCTTTAGAAATACTGCTTTGTCCGGGATTCGCCGAAAAAAATATTGGTTGAATTGCGTCGCAATACGTCGAATGGAGTGTTGTCCTTATCACTGACACTATTCTTCAACTGATTTTAATACTTTCGAGGCAAAAAGAACTCCGCTTTGCTGCGAACTGACTCATGTTTTGGTACAAAGATTAGGAATGGGTAAAGTTGAAATTTTCAGTGAATGTGAATTTGAAATAATAGAAAATGTTTTATTATTCTCAGTTGATAAAAGTTGAAAATTTTGAAACGTTACAAATTATATATATTTTTCATTTTATTATCCTTTGAACAGAAATATAACTTACTATAGGAAAAAACGAGAAAATAATACGAAAGATATATGTAAAGGATGTGGATAAAGTTAAAACAATTTTAATTAATTAAAGGTGGAATTTTTATTTGTATGTTTTTTTAATTTTATAACTTTTAATTCATAAGAATTTATTCATAATTTTATTGAAATACTTCCATAAATGTTAGATTTCACGAAATTTTGTAACCATATATATATAGAAATTTGACATGGGGAAACCAAGCAAATGTCTGCCAACTGTTAATAGTCTTTTCATTTAATATAGAGAGAAATACTGTTTGAATTCTGCGTCAAGAGAGAGAGTACAACGGCTATGGGACACGTTCTCCATGAATATTCATATTCTGGCAAATAAAAGTGATTTTGCAGGAGAAAATTTGCAATTTACGGAACAAGAAAATTGCTTGGGTGTCTGTCTTCGGGAAAATTCACGCATTCCAGAATCATAAAACGTGTGTATTTTGTCCACAGAATGGAAATGGCGTGCCAGGAAAGTCCTCACCACATATCACAGAAGATGATGTTTGGGATTCGTTTCAAGTGAAAATAGCGCAATATGTTGCAAATTACTCATGCAAAAAGTGATTTACATAAATAATATTACGCCGTGTGTGTTAAAGTGTTGGAGGAGACGCAGAGGACATAGAATTTTAGAGTTATGGATAGGGGTTTTGTGTGGTTTTGCCAACAGCAAATTCAGGACATCCTCGTGTTTCCCAGGCACAAAGGTGTGAGTAAAATCTGAGGCTAAAAATTTTCAGAATATATTTCAAAAACAGAGAATGGCGAAAATGGGAAATTAATCTCAACTGTATATAAAATTATGAGTAAATTCCACATTTCATATATATTTTACTACATGGGAAATTGTCAATTATTCGCATTTACTTTGTGGCAGGAAAATTTCCTTTGAATTGTCGTTAAGGAAATCAAAAAGACAATGCAGTCATATCTATGTAGGGACTTATGTTTATCAATGAATTATGTTATTTTATATAAATGAGGGGTTGTGTGTATTCAAAGTGAGATCGAAAGGGAAACCGAATTGGATAATTCGGCGAATTTTCGAAATAAAGTGGTAAATATTTAGAGTAAATTGTGCACTGTTTCGATGACGACCCTCGAGTATACAATGGGGGGGGGGGGGTGAGAGACATTAAATTTTTCAATTAAATTGCCTGTATTAGCCTCAAGCTTAACCCATAAACCATTTAGTTATTTTGAAAGGGTGTCGCAATAAAATCCAATTTGCCTCAATTATGGTGAAATTCAATAAATTGCTGTGAATGCACATCAGTGTGAATTTGTTATTTAAACACTATGTCACCTTTTTGGCAAAAATCCCTCGCATTTCGCTAGTTCAACAGAAGTAAATTTGTGTATTTGATTTCATTCCCAGTGTTGAATTTTAAGCGAGACTGGAGGTGGTGTGCCTGCAAAAGTTGTGCGTTGTATAATTTCGGAAAATAGGGTGACAAAGTTTCCATGCATGGACAATTTTCGCATTTAACTTTTTAATTAGCGTATGTATGCGACAAGATACAATTCATTAAACCGATGCTGTCCAACATCGCTATTAATTTGAGTGCTAATTAATCCGGACAGATAGGTGTACGTAAATTGAACCATTATTACAAAGATATATATACAACTAATAGATAGAGACTTTGCAGTTCCAGAATATTTGATTTGGCACTTTCTGATTAGTTCTTGTGATGTACTATGTGCAATATGTTGTGGGTTTTTGACATATATTTAGCACCATTATATTGATTTGTTATTTGATAAACATTCTTAATATCGTGCGTAAGAATTTTTGTTGTAATATCATCAGGCTATAACGATATACTTTTAAATGACCCAAATCATTAATGTGTGATCAAATTATTGCAAATTTTCGCCAATAATTTATTTTATGGCCTCTTTATTTTTCGGCACGAATTTCTGGAAATTTTCTACGAGAGTTTATTGCAAAATGTTATATGAATGAAATTGTATATTTTAAAGAGCTTCATAAAACTTTATACATGCATACATACATAATGTGCCTATCGGAATAATGTTAAATTCGCAGAATGGAACTGAATTTTTTTACAGTATAAAAAATTTCAGAAAACAATAAAAATTTTGATATAGAGCAATTGCTATAGACTTTCTTCCGTGAATCGTGCTGATTGAATAGCACTAAGTGATTTATGACACTTCTCGGCTCAGAGCTTGATGGATGCAATTGAATTTGGATTTGAGGGATAAGTGATGCACATAAATATTGGGTTGCGAGGGGAAACCACATATGCAGTCATACAATTAAGTGGGATTTTGGGTGGGTGGGCAAAAAGCGGCACAAAGGCGAAGAGTGAGTTTGTGAGTGGTGGAAATAAGGTCGTCCAGTGGATGCTCTCCTCGTGGTGATTTATCATCATCACTGGAATAGCCACGAACAAGGACAAAGCGCTTTCTGTCGTGCTTACACGAAGTTTAGAACGCCAGGGCAGTCTCCAGCTGCTTGAGGTGGTTCAGAACCTCGAAGGCATCCGTTTAACTATGATCTGGCGGGGTTGTGTATACTTGGAGGGATGCTGTATCTACTTTAACCATATAATGTCCTCCGTGTCCTCTTTGTTTTGCCCCGGGCCACCCACTTTTTCGCTATTATTTTCGTGCTTGTCCCCTTAACAGTAAGGGGCTGTACATTTCAAAAGTGACACAAAACAAATAGGATTACATTGTATTTATAAAATACAAATGTACATATATGTGTATATACTCATATGATGGGGCATTTTGGAAGACAATGTCATTTAATGGTACATAATTTTAAAATATAATAAATTAATTATTAAAATGCAGGAAAAATTTGTAGGGATACGTATTGAGTCATGTTTAGGTGTTACTCACTGCTCATAAAGAAAATAAATTTAGTCATAATATAATTTACTTAATGGATAAAATTTCTATATTGCAAATTATTCGATTGGATTATTATTTTCCTTATTGTTAGCTAGTAGCCCTTCACGTCACAGTATAGATGAGAATTATAGACACACAATACACATACCCAATGCCTAAATAGTGGCCGTCATAAACGGGATATGAAAACGAGGAAGCGTGTAGATTAGTTCTGTTAGCCCCGGAATTGTCTGCTTTGTGTTCTCTAGTCATTTGGAGCAGCTTTTCTGCCAACCCCACATTGTAGGGTTAGGGTGACAATTTAGCCATGAGACAGAGGCCAAATTTGGTGAATGTATCAAAAGATGCTCATTTCCTATAAATGAAATGTTTGTGTTTCTTTTTAGCCTCATTCACTGTGGATTGTACATATGTGTCGTTTCGACAAGATAGAGCGTGCTAAACAAGTTCGAATGATTTGTATCTGCCTTATTTTCTCTTGCTTTTATTAACGGAAAGTAACAAAGCTGCTCTTCTATCAGAATAATGATAAGCCTGTAAGACAAACAGAATAAATTTTAAAATTTCATTTTGTGCAATTATTGGACGTAAATAAGATTTTCCTGTAAATATTTCTCTAAATAAATTACGATGTTTGTTCAATTGAAGACCCAAATGCATTTGGCTCAATTACATTTTTATGCATAGAAAGAAATCTCAAATATGCAACAGCACTAATTGATTTAGTACAATCAATATCAATTAGATATTAGATAGATATATGTTCTAGTTGAAAGAAAACTAATACTATGTATGTAGATTAGCTTGGATATATAGTAAAATATAATAATTCATGGATTCTTTCAGCCACATTGCTGTAAAAAGTTTTGGGTTTACTCATCCACAAACTGTACATAGTGTATAACATTCATAATACTGGCGGGGGCGAAGACGTAGAATATGGGAATGTGGGTGTATTGCTGCCGAATAGTGTTAGGCAGAAAAGTCCATAATTCACTGCCACTGATTCCCACAGAGCCATAATTTTTGTCCATCTATTCACACCTGACGGCGTGTTTCAATGATTTCTGGTGAAATACCACAGCATCGGAAAATCACTGATCTCACTTCCACCATCCCTCCGTTCTTTGTACGCTGCTCTCCCGGAAGCAATCCAGGATACACCGTCAGTGGAGCAGAGTTCTTGCTCTCCCAGTTGCTTGTGGTTTGAGGTTTGTGGTCTATTTGTGAGCCCAACTCCTGGGTGCCCATAGTCATGTCCTCATTTTGTCACACCCATCTGAGAGATATTTATATTAGTATTCACTCGAATAACAAGGGTGGAAAATTCAATATAGCGTTATTCATTCATTTCATTCACTTTCTTCTTCTTTCTCCCACCCATCCACTGTTTGCTATTCATCGTGATACACACTATCGGGTCAACTATGGGATGAGCCAGGAAGTTTTTCCAGAGACATACACACGAAAAAATCAACCATGGGAGTTGTGAACTCTCATGAGGCTGCCTCGGAGAGCGAAGGGTGGACTCGAGTGGATTAAAGTATGAGAATTGTAGTATATAAAATCTCTGCGAGAGATAATCTGAGAATTGCTCCACAATTTTCCGCATCATTTAATCAGGAGCGAAACCTATATGAGACTGAAAAAAGCCTGAGCGGCTACAAGTGGGATGCGTATTTGTGGGGACTACAATCGTGGGTAGAATAGTCAAAAGCAGATGATATGTTTGGAGACCCTTCACAAATGCCGACATGACTGCCCTTTTGTGCTACGCGATGACCACCCTCGTCCCTATTCAATTGAAGCGTATATATACTTCGAAATTGCAGAAATTCTAGACTGCAAATTGCGATTGGACAAATATGCAAATCGCCCACACTCGACAGATTTCATACTCACGGCTTCCATCCTTACCCACTTACTCAGATAATTTCCATCACGGCTATGGTGGCAGTAACAATATAGATATATCATTATGTTTGATGACAATACATCGGTTTCAGTAAATGCTCTTGATGAGGATTTACAATCTCCGTCGTTGCGCTGACAAACAGTTGCATAGAAATATTTAAACACATGGCATTATATTCCGTGATGTTAAGTGTCGAACATCAGAATTGTATGTTAATTTAGCTTCCGATTTATATTATTAAGAATGTGATTATAAGGTTATTTGGCTAATAAATAAAAACCGGCTTTTCATCATACTTAAGAGCTTTATTACTAATTCCTAAACAAACAGATTTTAATTATTATTTTCCCCTGAGAAAAAGGAATTGTCGATATAATATATTTAATATATATGTATGTATAGCATTAAAATATTTTTAACGAAATATATACATAGTTATTTATTATTAGACATTCTCTATTTTGAAAATTCAATAAAATATGGGAAAATAATATGAACCCTGATCAATATTTAGGTCTTGGCACTGTACACTGTTCTATTTATTTTAGAATGTCCCACATGTAGGAGGGATTACGCGAGATTTGTGACGAGGAATTTCATGTCGGACCTAAAAATGGCGTATTGATATGTAAATTTCTGTATATAATAATATATGATTTACTTTTTTTATTCTGCTGTTCGACTATAGAGTATAATAGGAACTGAATTGTGCCGTCCACATAATCCGTAGTTAATAAGCATAGTTATTGAAGTATTTTTACCATACGAGTTGCTGTCCAATTACTAAGCTAATAATGGGGTAAAGAAAATTCTCATATAGCCCTATTTCAGTTAACACAAAGTGTAAAACTTTTGTGGAGAATACTTTTTAATTCAAAGTTGAGTGTGTTTTCCGGTAGAAAAAGGGCCTCTTAGAGTTTCACTTCATTTCTTAGTGCAATCCTTCCGGTAGATTTGCATGCAAATAAAATTATAACTTTCAGTAAGTGTTTTTTTCTACTTCATGGTCATTTATAATGTTTTCCACATTGCAGAGTTTTCAACAATGAAAGAAAAGTTTCCTATGTACAATGCTAGATCTGAATAAACTATTGAATTTTATATAAAATGAGCTTGTTAGTTATTTTATGAAAGGTACGTGATTTGGGAAAATTGTTTGTCATTGATTTTGAAAACTTATTAAGTGAGAAATTTTACTCAACACTGTGTACATATAAAGCTTTAAGGTAAGGAATTCTATTGGCAACAATTTCTTTTGACTCTCAATTTAATAATGCTATTATTCGCATTTGTGTGCAAGTCCACCGCTTATACAGAAAAGTTGATAATCATAAAAATTTTATTACTTAATAAAATTTCACTCTTGAATGAGTTTATTTTCCTTAACGGAAAGATATTTGAGGAATTCCAGTGGCAAAAGTGTTTTAATATTATCACGTGCCTCTGCATGTGAGTGAGGTTCTTCTTTACTTTTTCCTTCTTTGAGCAAATGTTGTTCACTTGGGAAAAACACGTATACATATGTGTATATATTACAGAACTAATAATGCATTCTACGTACAGAGAATTGGTGCAGAAAATCCTTTTTCTCGCAAACCTTACTTCTTCATCACTTTTTATTACTTTTTAGAATCTCCAGAACGGGATGTGGGATTTGTGATATGACAATATGGAGAAATTACTTGAGGATGCATTCAAATTCCGTAGTATTAATTCGTATAATTCGAGAGACTCTTTAGTGTAGGAAATAATCATAAGAATGGGCCCCCGAATGTGTGGACTAATAAACGAACTTTAACCATTAAGAGAGACTGGACTCATATCATTGAAAGCTAAGTGAAGCTTCTCCCGCCGTTCGCGTGATAGCCTAACCCTCTGGTGACAACTTATGCCATTGCAATCGGCGGGTAGTCATTTTCATCATTTTCGCAGAATTTTATGCATAAAGGCAGAATTGTATAGAGTTTTGCTTGCGTTATAAAATTAGAAGATTGATTTAAATGGTATAACACAATTAGACGAGCGGCAAAATAATAATTATACACAATGCGGAAAAGTCACAGAATAAACATGGTGTGGAAAGTGGAAGAACAGAGTAATTCCACGGGGATGAGTTTTCACGACGTTCGAGAATAGATGGTGAATGTTGAGGAGAATCATTGTACGATTCATCCCACCCAACCCATCAGCATCAGTCAGAGGAGACGTGAATTGCTTGTGCTGTTTGCAGTGGTTCTTGTAGGAGTTTTTTCTCTGGCTTCTCCAACTGCAAAGTTTCTTCCCAAGAGCAAATATTTAATTTGTCCTTTTCATTCCATTTTCGGATAAAAGATAAATAATGACAAAAGGTATCTCATAGGAAAATATTTAGCAAGACAGACATCTGAACGACAGAATTGCGGCAAAGTTGCAATATTGTGCAGGCTTTATTGGTGTGTCACTAGAAAGGAACGATTTTTCAAATAAATTCTTGTACTTCACGTGAAAATGAAAAATGTAGAGTATATATATATATGTATATATATAGAGAACAAATATGAAAGATATATTTTAGAGAAATTTACAGAGGATTTCATAACGCAAATAGCATTAAATTTTGCTGTTGCCATATTATTAAGTTTTGCCCAACATATGTACATGAGAGCAAATGTCTGAGAAGAATAAAAAGAGATATAACTGAGCCTCTTCCTGCCGAGGTTGGTAAAGACGGTAACCGTGAATAGAGGTGGGCTAATTGAGGCAAACCGTGGGCAAGATTAAGAGTCATCTGCATTTGAGTCGTGACCATTCAGTGCCACGGAACATGATATCTGTTGTGAGAATTGGTTTTAGCCTGACTTTAGGCTGGGCCAGATCTACAGTATTAGGAGGTTGATGACATATTTCAATATGTCTTTCATTCATAGAATTCAACACAAGATTAAATGCAAGTTTTATCGTGCGCATTGTAATCATTGTGACAAATTGGAAGACGATGAAACATTACAGGAAAAGTTTGTGTAGCATTCTTAAAAGAAGTGAACAGTTGGATGAAAAGTATTAATTATGTCTTATGTGCAATTGTAGTTTCATCTATGGTCACTGATCAAATGTCGTGAGAGAGAAGAAAGAGCATTGCGATGGCACCTCCCCAAGAGATGAAAAGTTGAAATTAGTTTTTCCACCCCGTGGGAAATTTAATAAGTGGTCTTGCCAAAATCATACTTTCAGTTATATATAAGGCCGTGCTCTCGTTTTTGTAGTCTGACGGTTCTACCTACACAATGAACGTAATGATTATGTACATACAGTGATATTCCCTATGGGTTTTCTCCTTTAAATGAATACTACTGAGGCAGACAAGGCGTGAGATTGCTCTAGCTTCAACAGAAGAGTGAGGAAATCTTTCCATTAACGAAAATTGTACCCACTTATATTATAGAACATATTCATTTAAGTCTTGTCAACTGGGAAATTACATGAAGGTGTAAACATGTATTACATCCTCATAGTAATTCCCTATATGCGTTTATTAAATTAAGAGAAAAATGGAATATAATGATCGGTAAGTGAGATTGTACCAGTTGATACTAATTATTTATATATAATCCAATATCGGAAAAATGAGGATTAAATTTTACTGAAGTTTGAATGAATCAAGCTTCATGATGAGTTTGATCGATCACATCGTGTACAATTACACAGTTCATAAAGTTTTAGATCTTTCATCATAGACGTGTTGCAGAGCGGGTAGTGTTTGTGTTTAGAAGGTATACTATACTGTAGGTTTTGTCATTGGGGTGGAAAATACTGTTGGAGACTTGAATTTGAGTGTGGATTTCTCATTCATGTATATAATGGAGTGTGCTAGAAATGAATGCGAGAGATGAAGAACATCACATAAAGATGTACAGAATGCGGTGTTGTTGTGATGTGGTTCATGACTGTGGAATGTCGTAATTCAACTCGTCTCTTGAATACATAGTCATGCTCCCTGGAATAAACTCATGCTGAAGAAGCATCTCCATCATGCAGATGGTCCACTCTATGTAAATTTGGTTCACCGTTCGAAAGGTACAAGGCAAAAGTCAAGCCCCCATGTAAAGTGGTCATGTGTATAAGATAGGGTTTTCTAAGCAAATCAGTTTATAGCTTCTGCACACAGTTTCTCAGCATAGATGAATTCTGCAATCCTTAACAATATTATGTCCAAAGTCATTAATGTACAATATTCTCCTTTTGCAATTCTTTACCTCCAGGCTTTTGGTTGTTCATCATCAATTTATTTTTCATCCATTCCTAATAGACGTTATAGAGTGAAACAACATTTTATTCTAGACTTTACTGTTTCTGGTCAGCTCCGAGAACCCTATAGCGGTTAAGATGTGGATGTGCGTTTAGAAACGTACAATTTGAAATTCTTTGCTCTTTTTTGTAATATATCATTTACTCAAATCTATCAGATTTGAAAATTCTAAGAGAACATCTACTGCATCCTCTGATTGAAAGCCGGTAAATTCAAAGTAAGTATGCACGAAAATTGAAAGTATAAATTAGTTGGAAAATGTGCTTTCCATCACTTGAAAATGAATAAAGAGAGCGACACAAATCATTATGAAGTATGAAATTATTGCACAATTGCACCAGTTGCTATTATAATCTCTGTTTGTAACATTGAGTTCATCCCCAAGGATAGTAATCTGACCAGTCTAGCGTTAATTGCCGTTGCATTTGCCACTAAGGATCCATAATATAATAAAATTACACTCGAACCGTTCATAGAGAGCTCTTTACAATTTATGTAGGCAGGCTACTTTCATCTGAACCTTTACCATCACGGCACTGTGTAGCAAAAAAATGTTCAGAGCCTAAGTAAATTGGATCCCTCGTGATAAATGATTTCATTAGTTTTTTTAATTAATACAAATATTTGTTTCCTTCCTACATAATAACCATTTTTCGTAATTGAATGCCATTTTAGCTACAATTTACCAGTTAATACTGTTCCAACAAAGAAGCACAGAGATGGAATTAGTTATTATGTAAGTGTATGAAGGACACTACATTTTTCATATTACTTAATTAAATGAGAGAAAAAAAATTTGCAGATAGTGAATTTTGAAAATTAGGGTAAACAATATAAAATCTTTCTACTCTTTGGCTATTGTATTTCTAGTCGTAGAGTAAGTACAGTACAGAGTCAGTAGAGAAAGTATAATCCATTCACAGTATTTTTTTGATATTTATAGAAATTATCTTATCAAGATTTAATGCTGTATGCCACTCTTCCAATATCTTATATGGTTGATCTTAAATTAATAATGAGTATTCGTTTCTTTAAAGACTTATGTCTTATTCATTAACACGAACTAAATTTAGAAGGCTTCAGTCTCTTTTTATTATTGTAGACAGTTGTTCTTCCACTAAACTTCCTTGTAGGCTTACCTTTCAACCTTCATTCAGTTGAAAGAATACATTAAAGCTGCATTATCTTTATTTGTTTCATCATCATTCCATTCATATTGGCATTACGACGTAGAAAGGTCACCAAAAAAAACAAAAGAATTATAATAAATGATTTTACTCTCAATGTTGGTATGCAGGGATGAGATTCTTTCAAGCTCTGAATAAATATTATGGATGGCAGTTGTGAAGAATAAAGTGCTGTGAGTAATAAAAGAGCCGACATGCTTCTCATTCACTTGTTTATTCCTAAGCATACTACTTTCGTTTCACACACTCCTTGTTGGAAGAGGAAAGCAGTAATTTCAGAAATTCATTGCAGAATGAAGAGGCGAAAAGCATTCTTTCATCGGAAAACTTTACCTGCTTCAACTACTTTATGGAAATTGTTGTGTTGAGAAAAATTGTTATCTATTTTTTCCCTATCTCTCTCCAAAAGTTTTCTCTTTCATACTAGCCGTTCATAGCAGAAGTTCTTCATAAGAGAGTTTAATGGTATTTCTAATGAAACTCAATTATATCATCACTTCAATTAAAGTGCCAACAAAAGGGAAGATTCTTTATGATTCGTCGTGTTAGAAAGAATTTGAAGTATCTACTGTCAGATAAATTTTATGTTTTTTTTATATCCATATCGTGAAAGATGGAAGGACATTTTGAGTGCCTTACAGCCCGCGACTTCACCAAGGGATAAGCGGAATAGATGATGATGATATATGTATTGTATTCATCTACGAAACTTATGTAATAAACTGACACAATTTATACTAAAGAATAATAAAATGTTTATTCAACCAGAAAAATTTAATGTTTAATTGACATCACAAGTATTACACTACTCACATCTCTTCACGTGTAGCAAATATTACATATTTGTTATTTGGAGATTTGTACAAAAAAAACCATTTTCTTCAGGATTTCATCTCAATAATAAGTTAAAAAATGATACAAATATTCCATCTCCGTTTATTGTATTTTGCAATAACTCTGCAATAATAATAAAAAAATGAAGTGCTCGGAGTGTGGAATAAAATGAAAGGGAAATAATAACACAATAAAACTGAGCGAAAACGCTATAGGAAAAAACACTGAATTTATTATCCACCCCCAATCTGTCTTTTTATCATAAACCATGATGCGGTTTTCTCTTGTCAGTTTCACATGATGGAGAGACATAACTTGCGTTGTGAAGTATACAATACATATGTATGTAATATTTTTTACATTGCCACCCATGCTTGATACCTTTGTGTACTGCTGGAACAATTGTTTACGTAAAAATCTGGGATAAATAAAAAGGAGGGTTATGTAATTTTAAAATAGACAGTGTGACTAAAATGAGAGATAAGAACGAGAATCAAGAAATAGAGAGCTAAAAAGTATTCTTAACACAGCTTTGTATTTGTATGTGTTACTACAAAATTGACAAATATTTCCTTTGATTGAAAATCACAATAAATGAAAGAAAATTTTTCCAATTCACACTTGGATGACAACGTAATCCAATCATATAAACTATAAGTCATATAACGACTATTTTCGTTCAAAATATATATGATTCATTTTCTGCATCACAATAGATGGCCATGGCGTGTACCAATTTAGCACAAACGGCAACAATGAATGTCGGTTCCTCTATAAAATTCATACATACAGTATACATCTATAATAATATTCTTCTACATTTATGAGAAATTTAGATCGATCTCAGATTGTTAAAAAAAAAGTGTTTTATTTTAGTATGGACAGCGGCATAACTTTAGCCAATTTCCATCTTTCTCTGATTCTTTTTTCTCTTCAGATTCTATTGGTTTCAAAGGGAAACTGTCGGACCTTGAATTATGTACTCACTGAAGATGCAGAAATACTCATATTAACGTTTTAATAAATTCATCGTGCTTTGTAGAAAATGGAAAAGTTTTACTCTGTGTTATTTGATTTATTGCTAAAAATTTTCCACTCCACTCAAAATATCTGAATAATGAAATTTAATGAAGCAGTTACGGCAGACTCAACTTGAATTTGCCAGAAGACAGAAAATATTAAAATTAGAATTTATTGCTTGGCCACCACCAAAATAGAGCATTACGAAGTAATGAATGAGTGAATGTTGAATGGTGAAATGGAATGATTAAACCTGTCTCCAATAAAATGAGAGCTATAATTTTTCATCATAGAAAATTTTATTATTTTTCACACATTTTAAAATTTTTCGTTGGGTCTTTTTATTATTATTATTAATGATATGAAAATTTGACGCTCAGGATTAGAGTTCCTAATAATTTTAAAAGTGCAAGTAAAAAATTGATTTGAAATCACCTGTTGGTGGTTTATCTTCCATACCTGTAATTCCAATTTAAAAAATAATCCCTTATATAGGTATATTTTGGTCTCTTAATTTGACTAAGCAAAACTTAACTTCTGTATGCCATTTATATTAACTTTGAAAAATTATTTGCCTAATAAATAGTTCTTGTTGCGAACGTAGCAAACAAAAAAAATATAAAATTCAAATCCAATCTTGTTTAATAATAAATCGTAATTTAAGAACATAATTGGGAAAAATCTGCCATTCATTTAATACTTTCTTTATACCACTGTAACTATACCTTCTTGCTATATTGCTACTTCTTTTTCCGGGCAAATGCTCGGTTTCTGCCTTGTAAAATGCTTTGGTAGGGGTTAAAGGGCGAGTGTTTAATTAAGAAAATAAATGTTTATTTGCAAAATTTATCGCAACGACTTAATCTCAAGTTGAGTTTAGCCCGTGACTTTCATTGTAATAGCGATATGAAAGTGATATTTTTATTGTTGGTATCCGCTGGTGTGGAAAACTCTCAACTATACTCGAAGTAAATAATTTTTAATTGGTCCTGGGGAAAAATACTCTGGTTTTCCACACTGTTGGCCTCAATCATTAATCACTTTTTCATTAACTTTGGCCATGTTTTGCGAGGGACTTTTCATCTAGTTAATTTTTCCATATCATCTTTTGATCCCCTCAATATTCTCTCTTTCTTTGCGCATATAATGTCCCCAAATATTTGTCCTCTCATCATTATTGAATGTTCTGGTCGTGGGAGTCGGACAGAAGACATGCCAGAAGGGCGGTAATCGCTCGACATTTGGATAATTTCTCATCGAATGTCCTTCCGCTTCAATAATTTCTTACTTCCACCTTTTCTAAGTAGACCAAAAATGCTACAGCACGAGCCAATTGGGAGCAGTCACGGAGATTGGGTCTGAGAGATCTAAGAGAAGGGGAGTTGGTGGATTCCCCGAAATGGGGAAAAGAAGTTAAGAGGATAATAAAATCAATCTGTGAGGTAATTATTGTCAACGGTATAAACTTTAGCAGTAATCGTATTTTCCGAACTCGTCACTTGGAAGGAAAGAAAGAAAGTCAGACCCATAACTATAGCTATTCACTTTTTGTTCTCTAGTTTTTTTCATCCATTTATTGCGGATTTCCAGAGAAAAGGTGAAAGTCGAAGGTTAAAACTTTGTGTTCTCATTATAATTAGTTACAGTCTAATTGATTTTGACTCTTTCTACGTTTTTCGACAAAGCAACATATTGATTGGCAATAGAACAACCTATAATTAGAATTAAGGGGAGAATATTATATCCTGAAAGAAGAAGGATTCTTATCATTTAAATAATTATCCGTTTAAATCTATTTTGAAAAAATATAACACAAAGAAACCGTGGAATTTACCTTTGGACTTGTCAGTTCAATTTGGCTAACACGAAATAGCTATTTTTTCCATGTCGTTATTGCTCCTAAAACACCTTATTGGATTGTTAGCTCAGTCCATAGCACCATGTGATTGAACAAAATTTTTTCTTAGTCCTCGACGTATTGTCTCCATTTCCGTTTGCACCATTCACCGATTCATCAATTCTTTCGATCCTCCGTGTCGTAAGGATTATTTATATACCCAGACGGTGAGGATTAGGTTTTTTTATTGTCCATTTATAAATTGTTGGGAAATATTGGGCACGACCGTTTGAATATAAATTGCTTTCGGTAGAGGAGCGCCATCGGAAAAAATGGAGCAACAATTCTCGGAATGCGAATTGAGACGGAAAAATATCTATGAAAAGAGGATGGGTAAATCCCTAAAGTGCAAATTTGATTTATTTTCCACACTCCGTATGAGGCAATTCTAAGTGAATGAATGGTTGAAAAAGTGTATGTATCATTTAAGGAAGTTGCCCTACTTCAGAGTTTAAACGATAAGTGTTTTCAAATCAAATTTCAAATTTACCACAATTGAGATCGGTCATTCGTTAGAAAATTGTCTAAGGATTCGATTCGCCAAAATATAAATTTCTAAGTTGTTGAATTCATTGGAGGTTAATTTATTTGAGTTATACCTTTCCAATATTTTCTGGTAATAATTAGATACAAAATGGTTTGACATGTACGTCAAATAGAGCAATATCTTAAACGTTAAAATTCAAATTGAGATATATTGCATATACATTATAACTATTTTTCTATTGAAGATAAACTCATCATTGATTACCCACTGGGAAATACACCAGCATCTATGGTTGGGGGTGACATAGCATCAGGGGGTGATTATTCAAAATGTGAGAAATCATTAATCACAATTGTGCGTATTTGGGCTAGATAAGCTGCTCTCGAATCTGGACAAATGGCTCAAGCTCATGAGTATCTCGCAAAATTTTGGAATTCTAATTAGAAAACATTCATCTTGCATTAGTACCTTCCGAACATTTCCGGAGGATAAATAAAAAATGAGAGGAATTAGAGAGAAAAATATTTTCAATTTCTTCACTTCATCCACCAATTCCCTAGTAATTTACTCTCCATTCTCAATATAGTATGCTGCCATAGTATTAGTTCCACGTCATTGAATCTTTATAGTCGGGTATACCATTATTTTATCCACTACGTCTGTTATACTTTCCTTTTCAATCCACATAACGATCTGTTAGAGAAATAAATAAATGGTCTATTCGTCGGATTGGACACTGGCTGAACAGGCGGGGAAGCTTGGAGGAACATTGTGTTCGCTAAATTTCTCCGGGGACACAATTTATTAAATGCAGACAAGGAAAATTACATATGGAAGGACATGATAAAAAGAGTAAATCCGTGTGAAGAGTGGATTATACTGTAGGTATATGGGCTCAAAGAATCAATACTTCAGTAAAAATCTTGGAAAATCAGAAAGAAACATTATTTGAATTTTTTTTAAGCGTAGGTATATATTCTCTTATTCTTTTGAAAGAATTTTTTTTGTGATATGTTCAGTAATATAAAATTGAATATATGTATTTTTCTCAAATGTTAATTAGGACGTTTAATATTTTTCCTATATAAACTTGATAATAGAATATCGTGTAGTAGAAGTGGAGCTCGAGGGTAAGAAAAATTATTTGTCATTGGTGAAAAACGTGAGAAGTTCCATCCGGTTATAAATAGGGTAATCTTTAAATTTATTACTCAAATAAAATGTGACTTTTATAAACCTGCACAGCATATCTCTGGTGACAGATTTCAATAAAAAGGGGAAGTGAGATAAACGACTCGACTTTTGCCACCACCATTTTTTTACTGTTCAGTCATCTCTCCTCATGCACTCAAGATTTTTGTGTGAAGGTAACTTCCATCAGTTGGTATATGGAAGTGTTTTATCCTGTTGAAGAATTTTAGGTCCATTTGCTTCTTGCTTGTGAATTCGTATCAGCCCACATAAAATCGATGTAGTTCAAGCCGCACTAGAAAAAATAGAAATTTCGATAGAGATACCCACACAGATCCATTCTCCTGGGAAAAGTTAATTAATTTTGTTCTGTCACCACCAAAAATTTTCAATTTACCAACACTGAAACTCAAAAGGCTCATATAATATCGATATTTTCTACTTTTCACAATGACCAACCATATTAATTTTGACCACAATTTTTCTCCCGCACTTTTATTGACACAATGGTAACATTAATTTTATACTCCCAATTGAGAACCCATATAACACCGAGGAAATGAAAAATCCTTTTTAGTAGATAACAATGTGCCAATTATGTCTGAAAAACAAACAGAGAATTGGTGAAAACAACAAGGGTTATAAATTCATTTGCATAATTACTATTAACCCTATTGCCTTTCGTTAAATACACATACTATATTGATTTGTTTAACGGACAAGTCTATAAATCAATAAATACTAAAGCTATATATTGTGTTTAGAGCAGACAATCTACATACATATGTATTTGCACCCAGGTTTATTTTATTTAAAATTCAAATTCATATACCTAGTATTAATTTATTTTCAATTATTATTATACATTACACTAGCACAAAATTATTTGTTTCCTGTATATTTTTATAGAACAATCAATTTATTGCCAATAAATAGTTTATAGTTAATTATCTTTTGGAATACACATATGTACACGTACATAATTATGATAGAAGTGTTTAAGTGAAACTCAGGACCAAACAAAATTCTGTATTATGTATAAAATTAAATTAAATGATCCATCATATATAAACCATGACCAAAAGTCATTTAAATATACTACACCTGAAAGTTCGCTGTATTGAAAATAACTCCGAGTTCTGATGGTTGGTTTTTATATTCTGTGCATTAAAGTATTCTTCTGTTATTTTCCCAGTTATTCCTTTTTTATTTAAGTATTTTCTTTAATTTGACACATGTTGGCATATGTAGGTTTTATACTTATGGATTCTCTCGAATCTGCTATATACCGAAAATCGACCTACTCCATATAGGCCCCAGTTAAACACCATATACCATCAATTCTCATCTGTGAAGAAAACTCGAGCACTCACGGCTCAACAAATCTTCTATCTTGTGTATTTTATCTGAAATCTCCTTTATATGGCACTTTAAACGTTCATATAAGTGTTTCATTTGGCTTTTCTGGTATGAGGATGACGGGATGTGTGAGTGAAGAGAGGATGAATCTATTCTCTGTCTTTCCTATACCGCCCAAGATGGATTGCATGGTATTACTGAGGGAGAGCTTTTTCCCATCGTCTATCCTCGGCAAATCTTCCCATATTGAATATTGTAATGTTTCAGGCCACCCAACACTTTATGCTTGTCCTTTATATAAATTTATGTCATTAAAATTCAATGAGTACTAGAAGCGATAAATAGAATTAGTAACATGCTTGGCTTTGTTTTCATATTACAAACGTATGTTGTGACAAAGAAGAAAACTTTTTTTAATTTTAAACGAGCAATTATATAAAAATTAAAAGTACATACCTACCATAAGATTGAAAATTTGATAAGTTCATTTTTCAGAGTGAAAATTTTGTGTGCTTGATGTTTCTCATTTTAACTTATTATTGAAAAGATTGCAGACATATAGTTATACTCTTGGGTATAGTAAACAGATATGATTTTTTAGCTTTTTTCTAAAAAAAAATTTGAATTTCTCATGCTTTATAGGAAAATCCTGTAAAGTTTGGGTTGTTAAACTCTAGCTATAACAACAGGCACACTTTAAATTTTTTGCCTTAAATAAAACTAAAACCTGTACGGGTTGTATCTAAAATAATTGTGACATGTAAAATGAATGACTAAGGTTTATTATATCACGCCGAAGAGGGTGTCCAATCTGTCCTGCGGCAATATCCTTTATGAGTTGTTGTTGAGATACTGATTGGTGGGTGATTTAACGGTCGGAAAAACTTAAAAATCAGATCATACCAAAATGAAATTTGACTTCCGTGAAATGAGCTAAAATATATTTTATTACAACTTGCATTTTGTCTCCACAACCTATCAATTTCTAATCCTAATGTCACACTTGCCATAAGCGAACAACATGCTTTCGTAAATATTGTGAAAGTACAGTGTTGCTCGGAAAAGACATATCAGGATGGTGTACACAGATACTAATATAATATTGTATTAATGCAAAGAAAGCAGAAAATTTGTATGAAAGTCACGTTTCGGTGTACAAGACACTCTGTATGTCTGTTTATTAACTTGAAATCGGGAGACAACTCTCTCCCTTTTCTTGCACGATATCAACCCAAACTCTATTTTATTATCTAACATAATTTCTTTTTCCAATTTACTCTTTTCTCGCCAGATTTTTCTTTGGATGATAAGTGGAACAGAAAATTAAGGAAATACAGAGAGCCTGCATATGTCAGGACACAATAATGAAAAAAATTCTTGTAGACTGAAGAACTTACAAATGATTCCCAATATTATTCAGAATATGAAATAAAAGTAATACAATAGTAAACCCTCGCTAAATTATACAAATTTTCTGTATTTTTTCTCAAAACCAGTAATTTGAAAATTTTTAAAAGCCCCCTTGGGAGTTGGAAAAGGTTGTATTTTTAATTTTAACATATTGATCGTCTTTCGTCAGTCTCTTTCACAGTAAAAAGTTGATGAATTGATGCGAGAGGGAGTATGTAATCAATTTTGTATGGTAAGCTGAAATGGAAAGAACGAAGAGTGTACATAAAAGAAAGTATTTATGGGAAGTTTGAAAGGCATTTCTTAATCGATTCTGTACGAGTTTATTGGTGTTATTCTAACACTTTTTGTTGACGGGATGTCTCGGCAGATCAAGCGTCGTTTGCCAATTGTGAAAAACGATGCTGACAAAATCACACTGCAAAGACATGACTTCATTAATAATAAGTGTGCGCTGCGTGAGTGATGGACGCTCTTATCTTCGTGGATACCGCTAAAGTGATATGCTGAGCAACGGGTGGATGTCATCATTTATCATTTCGTCTGTAAACCTCGATATCATCGTCGTTTCCGTGGTCGCAGCTTCATAGAGAGTGAAGGAACGGCATCTGCTGTACACAATGTGTGGGTTCTGCGGGTTATGTGTCCCTACAGCAATTGATTTACATTCCCCGCCAGGTCTCTCAGATAAGGCTAGGCCAACATCCCATGCCATGTGCTTCCTGACTTCCCTGCTTCAGTCAGCCCGGCGGATCATCCCTTTGTCACTAGCTCTGAATATATATACATATTTGTCCTCTCCGCACCGTTTACTAGCAGTGATGATAGAGCTTATGTGGCCGTATAAATGCCATACGTGAATGTCACTTGCCATCCTCTTCAGTGCTTTGATGTATTTCCACACTATGAACATCGTTTTACTATCATAAATTTGCCAAGGCAAAAAACATGTTACCCGTGCAAAAATGAGACTTCTCACTTGATAGCGATATCCTGGATGTTCCGGAAATATAGTATGCTCACAGGAAATGCTTTTGACGTACATATATCTCTATTCCTAAGTGAAGGTTTGTTTTATAAGCTGGAGAAACATTATACGACATTCAACTTCTGTGTAATACATATATTCTGATTACTTGACTTGTGTGTGTTTCTTTGTTTGTCTATCTAATTAATTTTGCTGATGTTCACATCCAATTTAGAGATACATTAATTAATGGTAGAAGTGCGTTTGACAAAATACTGATGGCGATATATTTCGCTCGAATTAAATCATAGTGAGATAGATAATCTGTAAAGTTTGAAATGAAATGTTGGTATAAATGTCTAAACCAGAATGTTGTATTATTTTTTTTTTCCTAAAATTACATATGTCCATATAATTTAGAAGTATGGATGATTGTATATATTTGAAACAAATCAAATCACATAAATTCTATAAATGATCGTGATAAACCAATTGAAGTTAGAGTGTATTCAAAATCAAAATTTTGAAGCACATTAATAAGATACTATGGCGTCAATCTTGCACCCAGGGCCTATTTTTAAAGACCTTCTAATCTGTACTAGAACATACTATTTAATGCACCGTTTAGTTTCAAAGTTTACAGTGTTCAAAGATAATTCAATATGTCGGCGTTCGTCTCAGACTAGTGGTAGATTTCGCCTACTAACGGGCATTGAGAAACGTCTTGCGATCAAGAGATGAATATGAATGATAACAGTTGGTAAATAAGGAGCTGAAACATAAGCCGGTGAATGCGTAAAAAAAGGATTATACGAAAAGTGTTTAAAATATATATAACAACTATTGTCCATGGGAGAGTTCGCATTCTTATACAAAAATGTGAATATTTTGCATGAACGTGACAAAGTAGTCTCTGAGGTATTTCCATACGTATGCACGATTTATATTCCGATGCAAGAAATTCATATATAGGGAGATTACAAGGAAGGGCATATGTGAGAATTCACATTTGTCGGAAATGCCACGGCGAGGGAATTCTTGGACAAATTCGCATATTTTTGCAATTCCACCCTATGCATGGGTGCTAAATTTATCGTGATATGCTGAAATACTGTGGCGACGCCCAATTCACTTGGGTGCTTTCCTATTTAGCTTGGCATCGTCTATTCATATTGATTTTGGTGGTGCACAAAATCCTGTGAATATCGCAGTAGAGCGCGAATTCAAGACGAAGCATTGGATGAGCGGAAATACCCAATTCAGGCCAAAATGAATTGCATGAGTAAGGGAGGAAATGGTATTTGATGGTGTTGTTTTTCAGTGGTCTACACCACTCCGGAAGAAATTGAATGAGTTGAGATGTGCGATGGGAAGTTTTAAATACTTGTAGATTACGAGGCAACATTTATCAGCTATTTTCCGAGTCTAATTACTACAGAGAGTTGACAAAATTTGTGTAATGAGTGCGCTTGTATAGATTGAAATTTGAAAATTCACGTTTGAGAAGACTAGCTTTAAATACAGATAGATTCAATTGCTTACACGCAATATCAAATGAATTAAGTTAGTTCAATAAGCTTACACAATGCATATCATTGACGAAAGGCGAGAGATAGAATTAAAAAAAATTTAATGGGAAGTATCATTATACTAAAGCCACAAAAAATTGGAGAGTAATTTATGTGACACAATGTATTTAACGATACCTTCATATATTGCTTGTTGTTTAATACACATACATCAGTATACAGAATGGCATGATGACCAAGCGGTAAATATTCAAATATACATGTGCATTTACATTACTTCCGTGTGTGTGTGTGTGTCGTATCATAATTGAATATGGGGTTACTAAAAATATTAAGTGAAAATTTTAATGTAATTGCATATTTCAGTGAATTAAATATTAATGATATACCACGCTAGTCAGAAACAAAATTTAAGGGAAATTCAGGAAAGCTATTAAATCAGTTGATTTATTGAAATTCATTGAATTAATTTAATTAGACTTTTTCTCATAGCAACGAGCAAGTGTATATACAACAATTACGGTAGTTGCCCTCATTGTTTGGACGTGCTCATTATCATAAATTTTGCAAATTAACAAACACGCAAATATTGTTAATTGGGCCGTATTATTGTCTATTTTGCACAGCTGAACGTATACTTTGACCTAGAGGTGATTACTGTGCAGAAGTAATTTATTGAGAATCTATAGATTCAGTTTGTTTGGTAGTCATATATGATAGATACAGGTCAATAACATTTCTGATTATATGATAGAATAAATAACGTTCATTTTTACGATGAAGTGACATTCAAATTCGGGTAAATGAAATAATTCTGAAATATAAAATGACAGAATAATATGTAAAAATGTCTGAACATACAATCATCAGTGTTTGATGTGTTATATTCTGAGGATGATTTGAAATAGAATCATTGCAAATACAGATGAGTGTTTCCATTTCCAGATGCAAATAATAGTTATGTCTGTAATGGTCGATTTCATGTAGTGAATAATAAATTTGGGGAAATCGAAAATCATTGAAACAGAATGAGTAGTTTCTTTGAGATATATTATAAATTCAGTAAGAGTCAATAAAGAGACGGGAAATTGGCCCTAGGTACTAATAAAAGTCAAATAAAATTCTCTTGGAAATAGGTTTTGAGAGTAATATTCTCGGCAAAATACCAAGAGAGGAAGCAATTATTTAATAATTTTGATATGTTGAATAATTTATAAATGTTCCTATTAGGCTATTTTCCCATTCCCAGCAAAATGTCTATGGGAAATTATTTTTGCCTTTAAAGACATTATTGAAACCAACATAACTCTATTAAGATGTAAAAAAAATCCGAAAGAACAGTTTCAATGGAGAATAAAAAAATTTCTAATGTTTAACTCAGCTCTGCCAGATCCCTTCAAAAGGATAAGTAAGTTCATAAAAGCGGAATGAAAAGGAGAAGGTGAATTTATGAATGTCGTATAAAAGGGAGTTTTCTCGTCGGTCTGTGCGTAAATGCGGGAAGTTTGAGAGCTTTATGTCCATGCTGGTGCTTTTGGGTGTCCTTTCTTCGGACGCATTTACCGTGAAGCGTGGAATGTTGAAAGAAACTATTAAAAGCACTTTACGTGGGTGCAATTTCCCATTTTTTCGTATTTCATTCAATCCTCTTCAATTTGATTGACTGTTGAAGCTGAAAAAGAAAGCGGATGAGGATTTTAAGAAGTGAGAAAATAATATATTTCTTAGGTAGAATTTAGGTGAGGAACGGAGAAACCCAAATTTTTTGCCATTTTCAGTTTGGCATAAGTGAAATCTGTGGGACACTCAATTCAGAAAGCAATTTCTTTTTTTCTCAACAATGCAATTCCATTTTATTTTGGAATCACGCCGATTAAATGCCGGAAGCAAATTCTCGTTCGGTATTCTTCTTTTCAGCGAGATGGAAATGTTTATACGCAATTTTGTTGCGTCCAATATGAATGTATGTAAATATATACAATGGACCTCAAATAAATAAGGACAGGAAAAGCTAGAGCTTTGAGGCATATCGATGTTCGTTGAACATATGTAAATTTCACAGAGACTGCAAGCGTCTCTGGCTAATAACAACATCAATTGAATAAATTTAGTATATTCTTTTGAATGGGTCAAATCAAACTTTGTGCTGTTTTTCATCAGTATAAGGTTCTGTGTCGGCTGTTGTAAAGACGCTGATATCGTTGTGGCGGGGACGAGACTTTTAGTCTAATAATTAAAAATCTTTTATCAAGGCAGAATTTTAATTAAACTTCTTCCATGGTTGGTCTCCTCTTCGGTTCTCAAGGGTGGAAAATGTTAACAAGATGTAACTTTGTGGTTATTGTGTCATTCGTTCATTGGGTTGCACATCCCACGGATAAATCCCATTGCTGTTTAATGTTTTTCACCCTCAGAACTCAGTATGGAACTTTTTCGTCCTTCCTGGGTAAGACCACACATCTACTGCCTTGAATTCAACATTGTTGTTCCAATTCCTTGAGCCACCAAACGATGTAACGTCGGTGAATTTAGCCTCTTGAATGGGGTGTTGGAGCGTCAAGAGAGAGAAAACCGATGGTGAATGGACAAAGTTTGCATAGTGCAATTGTTAGTGGGAAAGTTATGTTCGCTTCTTCGTTGCACAAGTGCGAGTATTCATGTGAAAAGAGTAGAAAACTTGACCAAAAGTTTAAAACTCTTTTCATGAATATTAGCATTTCTTGTGCCAAAAAAATATATGTGACTAATCATTAAACATAACTTATATTTGATGTAGTGGAATTTTGAACCAAATGTTTATCGACATCGCTTTAAATATACCGTCATTGTTATCATGTAAGTACTAGCTTCAAGTCTTGCCCTATTTTAGTGCAAAAATATCTAGTGAATACATACATAGAATAAATTACGTTTCTCATCTCTTATGCTGTCACATTTGGGGAGGTGAAAATGAAAAGATTTTCTGGATTGTTTAATATAGAGTGCCATCCCAAACAGTGCATAATAGAGAGATTGTGAGATATCTCCCCTTTAGCACAATTTCACACACAGTGATATCCTTCTCAATCTTCAGCACAAATTTAACCTAATCGTGCTGAAGCAGAGAATACACTAATTTTCCATGAATCTCGACGAGATCCTTCAGCAAGACCCTTGAAGTAACTTTATATCCCTCGTTTTGTTCACAACCTTATCCACTTGAAAGTTTCCATGAGAGATCCTCAGTGGGTGTGTAGAGGTTCTAATTGAAAATTCTTTAGATTTATAATTCCATGGTAGATTAATTAACAGAATAGCACCTCATTCACATTATACTTGATGCCACCACATTGAGTTGTTAATAATTTTGGGCATACGCATTCAATGAGGGCGAAAATTTCCAGAATAAGTATACCTAACATATCAATTTTCGTATGACACTTGTTTGGAAATTTTCGACTCTACATACATATAAGTGTTTTTCTTACAAATATGAAATAGCTGATGAATATTCTCAAAGTTTTAACACTGATCTTTTGTGTCTTTGCAAAACTCTTAGTGATCTCATTTTTAATTCAGACACAATCTAATTTTGTTGTATAAACCAATTCGTTAAAAGAGGTTTTTGTCTATTCGACTAAGATCACTTACCAAAATGAATTTCATTTATTTTCACCAGAATGCTCTTACAGAATTGTCACCATGATGAAAGTGTTTGAGATGTTCAGCTGCTCAAATATGCTTCTGTACCTGTCTTTGCCACCTATAAACAATATGAATACACAAGAAATTGTCATCATCATCGATTTTACCATAAACAGAATGCTTGACACGTTCCAAGCATCGACGAAGAATACTCTGCCAGATGGAAAAACGAAGACGAAGTGTTATATATAAGAGGTATAAAAGAAAAAATATCCCTTACATATAGTAGAAAATCTTTTCATATTCTCAAAGCATTTTACATGGCACACTATAGGGAATATGGTGTAAGAAATCAAGGTATCATAGATCTTCACTTTGCAGAAAATAGTCCTGTTTAAATTTTATCACGAACATTAAGAAATATTTGGAGTGTGAAATAGCATACACACGATCGTTATTTGAAATCTATTTTTAATTCGTGAAAAAACATAAAAGATTTGTATTCATAATCCGTTAGTAGACTATAGAAGATTGAGGATTATGTCTTCATTTTGGAAATATAATGTAATGTATAGCTTTTTATGAAATTCATTGGCGGACTCAGTGTAGAATTTCACTTGGAAATTCATCACAAATTGAATGAATGAGATAATAGCTCATGTGTAGTGGAGACAGAAAGAATAATCATATCAAATGAAGAATAATGAATGCATACATTTTTAAACCAACCCAAAGTTTTATACAGATAAGTGAGATGCGTTGTATATTAAATTTTGTTTGTAATTTTTATTGTACATTTAAAGCTATGATGCTTAGTTAAGTGTTTCATCCAAAAATGTATACCTTTTTTTCTTAATATATGCCTTGTTATATGCACCTTGTTATAATAGTTTAAGTGCTTATGAATATTATTAAAATCAATATCATAACGGCTATTGCTCATAAATTTTGTGGAATCTGAAATTCATTTATTGCGGATTTCTACATGTTATCATAGCGCAAATCCGTGTTTCAGGGTAGGTTGATATATCAAATTTAATATCCTTCACTTTCTTCTATAGATATTAATGGTTATAAATCATTTGTGAGTATCCGTATGAGATTAATAAGACCTAACATAAAGTCTGTGAAAAAGATCAATAGTGGTGCGTATACGTTGCATATATATGTTTATCGCACATTGAGCAATACATTTACCTTAGACTAGAATAAAATGATTAGTCACTATGGTAATTTTTGAAATGCTCTGCTTTTTCTTCATGCAGATGATAAAGAGCACCCTGAAATATTGAGAAATAACATTAAACTAACGAGAATACATTGGACTTGAAAAAATGTTTTTATGATGAATAATAAAATAAAAAGTGCATAAATTCTCGAATTGTAGTCTCTTTTTAAAAAATGAGTCGTACAACTACTGAATAAAATATGCACAAGAATAAAAAAAAAGTATTCATTTGCTCCTTCGAAAATTGAGCCATGAAAATATACAGTATTGTATTCTCTGCTTAAATCACATAAAATCAACTGTAGGGACTTTTCGCACTAATGAAAAAGCTCTCATGCACCTAAATTGAAAAGCTGAATTTGCTGACAGCCATTTTCCCGGCAGCATGACGGGGTTGAAGGGTGTGATTTGAGTGTTTATATATAGAATGTAAAGTGAGTGGCAAAAAGGCGCAAATATTTTCCCAGTTAATTGCGCAACATTAACACAAATGGAGGCGCGACGTAAACATGCGTGGAAAATTGGTACAGTTCCTCTCCATTTTTTATGCAATTCAAATGGCCAATCGGCAAAATATTTGATGGAGTACAGATGCGAGAATATATAATAAAAAGAGTAATTTCGATGAATGAGATAACAGGTAACCCAATTATCGCGTGTGATGTGATGAATTACAAAAATTATACTTATGGGAGTTAACTCCTTTAAACAATTACTCACATTTGTTATAGAAAGTCTAATGATGTTTTTGAACTTTTATTTTCTTATTCATGATGAATACTCACATGGAAGACAATTATTACGGAAAATTAGGGCTTGGTCTGATTGAATTCTAATGAAAACATATTTTAGCAACTGACGAAATTTGTGTAAAATATGAAAACGTGCATTGAGATTTAAAGCGTGGATCCTGAATATATTTTTAATAGGAGTTTTTCTTCATTTCTCAGCATGCCTAGATAACATTATGTAATAATTGAACAATTTTTGCAGTTAATATATACTTTGGTGAACATATTTTTACGGACTGAATAGCGTATGAAAAACTGTTTGAACAATCAGTTGAGGAAAATTGATGCACTTTTGATGCGAAATATCGGTCAACACCAAACATTTTTCTCAATTTATTTATTTACATATATACTCATTCACACAAAGTACTTATGATTTATACGGCTCTTATATTACACCTATATGCCTGATGGGTTTCGAAAATTTTCCCAGACAACACCGCAGCATATCTGCATCACCAGGGGTTATCGTAAATGTTTTGGGGTGAGGGCGGGCTTTGTTGAACCCCAATGCGATATAGTGGAAAATCGGCACCGTTAAAAAATCTGCACACGCTGAAAGTGAAAGATCAATTTATTTATGGAGATTTTCCACTTCAGTAATTCACTTTTGCGAGCACTCTCATCCCAGCAGTAATTAATTTTTCCGCCATTAAATTTTCATGTGTGAGAACATCTTGCTTGTGAGTCCCCCATTGAAATCCTATGGCAACTCATCATTACGGAGCCCCTCGAGAGCGACACTGACTTTCAGCGGCTTTAGTATGCTGGGGATGATAATCTTTGCGTGCCCCTTGAGATTACTTTCTATGGGATTAACTTAATATCCTCACTGATTTTCATTTTACCCAAAAGAATCATTTCTTATCTTGAATTCTATTTCTTTCGCCACAACTTTTTTCCACACAAAATTTTTCTCATTCTCAAAAAAAAGCATCAGAGCTTTTTTATCTTGATGAATTTCATGTGATTTACTTAAAAATTATTATTCAGATATTTTGTGAATAATATCTAAAGTCTAAAGTTCACGTTCTTATCATTACAAAACAGATTTGTCAATAGTTGTAATATCTACAACTATGCAGGTAGATGTGTTTATTCAAAATTTAACGAATAAAGATTATTATATTATATTATTATTATAATATTATTATTATTTGTTTTAGTATTTGAATGAAGTCAACCGTTGTAGTATATTTCGTGGAGGAATTGTGATATGAAATATTTTGTGAAAAAAAATATTGAAGGAAGATATTTTGCGATAAATTTAGAGTTCACAATATAATACAATCAAGGGTGACAACAAAAATGGTATACAAGAACTTTAAAAATAATTGAATTTCGTTATGTGTGACAGTCCTTCACATGTGAAAACATTTATAGTAAGCATTCTTCCATCCAACTGTCATAAACCCCTATCAGAATTGCTTTCCTTTCCTAGATTCATACATAATATGTATGTATGTACTTACAAAGGTGTATTGGGTGCTTATGCAAATTGTACAAGAGGTAAAAGTAAATTTCGCGTATATGGGAGTAAGTCTCAGTGAAGTAGTGAATAGCGAATAGAGGCAAGAATAGGGTGAAAAAGAGGTGTGCTTACTTGAGACCCAATGGTGTCCAACTCCTAGTCTGTACAATTTCAGCAATTCACGCATTATTTGTATACGACATTCCACACCAACCCCTCCACAATGGAATCCTCATAAATATGCAAACAACCCATATAAAAGCTCTTTGAGGCATCTGCTTCAAAATTTACATTGAAAATGTTTACCAGGGTCATCAATGAAGGGAATTATCACATTGTTTCATGATTGGCTTAATCTGTAGTATTTGATTTGTTTTGCAATAATTCCTACGACGGACGTAAAATATGCAAATATTTTGAAATACATTCTGTGGTTTATTTCACAAAGGCGCTTTCCATGTGGTTGTGTGGAATTATACGGCTTTTCACTATTATCTGAATCAGCAAATGTCGCATATGAGTTTTCAATTGGTAAATATATATTTTAAAATTCACTCTTTTATTCTAAATAACCTGTAAAGAAAAGTGTAAAAATTTAGTTTACGCTTATCCGCAATTTTTTTTTCCAAAAACGATGTGATAATTTTTAGTGGTCTTTCAACGGGTTCCTGGATTGCTATTCTGACATGCCATATTTCATTCGCGTTTTGTTTCACAGAAATAATATCAGTCTTTTTAAAAATAGATGCTGACTGAAATGCACGACAAAGGAACGCCGATGGAATTATTCTTAATATATTTATGGTGAACTCATTTAAAAAAAATATCATTCCATTGTTTTAAACTTTTTATTCTCAACGTATGATATCTATTTTGCAATTGTGTCTTTTCATCCTATTGCTCTGATGAAATCCAGTTCAGTGATGGAAAATGCAAAATGCAAAATGTTCTAAAGTATACAAAAGAGAATTTCAATATATACCTACATTGCGAGATATAAACACACAAGAGTCATTTCCTGAAATCATTCTCATAACCCTTTGCATTGTTAAATCAAGCATGTAACCTAAATATGCTTGAGAATCTGACGAGAAATAATACAGACGTTTGCGCTATATCATATACACTGTCTGCGTGTTTATGATTGAAGAGTTTTGTATGTGAAGAGTTCGAGAAATCAGAGAACAGAATGTGAAAATTCTATAAGCTTTAGATTAAAAATGACAATGAAACACTTTCTCTTGTGTCAACACAGCAAAAACTATGAACAGAATTTTCTATAAAATGGTTTTATTTCCTTGAGAATTGAGCTATATATATTTTTTGTTATATATCCGAGAATTGAAGTTGGCATTATCGGTAGACTTCTGATTGTTGTACTTTCTATAATGCAATTCTCAACGTGCACATGTGTATAAACCTAAAGCTCTATCGTTTGAAACTGCATTCTACAGAAAGTTCCTGGCAAACAATAAGAAAATGCAACCCGAAGTGAAACTTACCACCCTCCCATGTGTTTCGTATTTAATTCTCTTCTCATGTTTTACAAAACTCTATTGAATGCGCATTGAAGACACATAATGCAATAAAATTTCATTATCGTCGTGTCGCTGTGTTTTATGAGAAAAAGTATTTGTATTGATATTAGACAGGAGGATGAATCCTTGTTTCTTTTTCGTTTTATGTTTCTCTCAATTGCAGCTTTTTTTTTAAAATGACAAAACTCACTTAGTTCTTACGTCACGTATTGTCTCAGAATACTCCTGATTTGAGAAGATATTCATCGACACAATTTTTTTTAATCTTCACAGCTCCACTGTTAATATGTAGTTGAATAAAGAGAAATACAAAAATGTTGCAAATTTCCCAATCAAAGTATAACGATTCTTACAAATTTTAAAATTTAAGAAAACATGAGTGTGATTTTTATCTGTTTTACGTCCTAAAGAAAACATCTCTTCTGGGCTGTTTTATTTTATTTTATGAATAACATATTACATTTGTGTGTCACTGAAAAAATAAAAATTTTTTGAATATGCAACGAAAGTATAGTTTATTGCGTTGAGAGTTAATAGTAATTTGCTAGCCGTCACCATTAGGAATGTGTACACGATGGTGAACCGAGAGTTTGCATACATGGGCGATATAGGACGAGTAATTTTGTGCTTGGTTGCTACTACTCGTCGAGGCATTTAGTGTATGTATGTATGTACATACATTACATATATTGTATTTAGATATCGTGATGATGTAGTACATTATACATCGTAAATCAGGTTTACTACTGAAGAGATTCATGTGGCTGTGGCGTTGGTGGCCATTTATATTTGTGAGAGGTTGTTTGAGGGTTGATGAAGGGTTCAAGCACTTGTTCAGATGGTAAATTCTGCGTGTTTTACGTCTGTCTATCTGTCTATCAAACTTTCATCTTACAGCATCAAACTGTTACCGTTATAGAATACTAATTTACTGACTGCACATATTCTTTAAACTTTTTGTTTCACTTACTCTACTATTTTGCTACAATGCTATTTTGCTAATATTGTCAACCAAATTAATAATTTTATTAATTAATTAATACTACAAATTCTACAAAGTCAATTTTATTCTCCATCTATAATAATAATAGGCTTCCTGATAGGAATTGAAGTTGAATCGAAAGCAGGTATGTTATTGCTAATGACGTTTCGATATTTTATGATATACGCATATATTTTCATCAGATTATGTAAAACAATGAATTACGATATTAACTATGTGAAGATGGAAGCTGTTTGCTCTATAATAAACAACATGTATTTAATACAAATGCTACACACTCTTTACACCTTTGTAAGTATAAATTTTATACACTTATTAATTCTAAAATTTTTAATTATTACAAAAACATCGATCGTTAAAAAAAAATTCTAGTGAAACTCTTCACAATTTTTTGTAAATGACTGAGGTGTCTTGTTGATAATAGTTAATGTCACTTCGTGGAAATAAAAAATATATTACAAAAGAAGCAATCAAGTAAATTTCCAATAATTTCTGACATATCTAGCTCATTAAAATAAATTCACATTTCCTGAAATTTATGAATATATTTTATGTGAGTTAAAATTTTAATTCAACGTAATTGACTTCCATTCCACTTTGTGTTAACAATTGTATTGAACAATTTGGATAGGTAAAGCAATATTTTAGTCTTTTGCAAGCAAAATGGCATCAGATTGATTTCAGTGAGAATTAAAACAAACTGTATCGCAACAGTGTGAATCGGAAAAGGAGGATAAATGGACCAAATAGAAATTGCTCCATTCAACAGATATCACAAATATAGGCACATTCCATCCATGTAAATAAGCGAGGGTTTAATTTTTACTCATAGCTACACTTGAGAGCTCAGTGGATAAAACTTCATCGAAATAGGACTTCTAAAATGCTCTAGAGCATTGTAACTGTCGTAGAATTTTAAACATTTGAAGTTATGTATGTAGCTAAGGTCTTGAGCTTTCGAAAATTTCGAATAATTTTTTTGAAAAGAAATGTTAATAGCCGTGACCCTTCGATATTTCCGGAATGAGGCCAATTTAACTGTATACATACTTTCGATGTTTCTTAATTTTTTTTTAACAAGTTTAATAAAGACCGATGTTTAATAACCACTCTCATGATATGGTTTGAAACAGAAAGGAGAATCAAGAAAAAAAGTTGAATGTATTCAGTCTCAAAAATTTGTTCTGGTCTAAAGTATTGTGCAGCAACCTATGTACATCGTGAAGAGAAAAAGTGAGGTGAGAATAGTTGAACTCATGCCTAACTATATATCCATTGTAATGGTTTATCAAGCTTATCGACATAGCAATAAACTAGCATAAAAGTACCAAATAGCGAGTCTGTTAAAAAGTCGTAAAAATCATGATTTGTAAATAAAACAACAGCAGGATTGGGAGAGTTGGAATGCAAAGGATGGGAGATGGGTGGTTGATGTAGTTTTAAAAACTTTCAAATTGATACAGTTGAGAGTAAATTTATTATTTCGTGTATTACTGTGGCATGTTGTGTAAAAAGCCGTCATTTTGATTGATTGAGCGTGCAATGAGTTCAGTAAAATCAAGTTTTCATGTCCATTCGTCGTCATGTCATCTTTCAACCACTCGCCTGGATATGTTAGACTATCGAAACAACACAAAACAAACGAATGGGAAAAAATAAGTCCAAAAAGCGTGATTTATGAAAGTCAATTCGGTATCTCGGAGGGAATCGTGCTCGCAGCAAGGAGCTCGATGGAATGCTTTGGCCTCTGTATCTCGAAGACACCACATTTGACTTCTTCTTCCAACTCGAGTTGACACCGCGTGACGAAAACTTGCCGTATATTCAAGCTCACACACATTCATGCCATTACAGACTTGGGGGGTGGGGTTTTTCGGTGGAGATTGCTGCCAAAATAGCATCGAGAATTCGAAGACTATATAGTAATGCTTCAATATATACATAGCTTTCGACGTACAATAGAGGAAATTGGGATAAGAAATACATACTTATGTGTGCGAGGTGGTGGCTCTAAAAATCGAGGGTGGGTAGCCTATTGTGAAGTTTCGAAACTTTCTTCTTAAGCGCCATCATTCGGAGGATGAAGTGGCATTGTTGGATGGGAAACCTTCAACCTCGACATCGTCATCTTTGCGGGACAAAGTGTTTTTTTCACCCACTGTCACGGTAGAAGATGTGCAAATTCTCTTCATTCATGCCTTTTCTTCGGCATACCCATAGCTTGTACACGCACAAAAGTGGCAAGTTGATCTTATTCATACCTACAACCACCCGTATCTACTGACCCACATTCAGGTGAGTAATCAGATTGAGGAAACCACACACCCTCGCAAACACACATACAAACATATAGTCAAAATAATTGGTCACAAGGGTCGAAAATACTTAAATGCTAGCTTAAATTGAGCGGTTGTTACGTGTTGACCACAGTGGCCTCTTAAGATTCCACACTCAATTAAGAAAAATATAATGTTTGGACTAAGTGGTTTAAATACGATTTTTAATTAGAAAAATATACCTAAAGTGATTTTTTTTTTTAATATTTGTAGCATCTCACTCCTACGCCCAGTGCAAAAATAGGCGCGCATGAGAGTACCTCCTTCTATTCGTGGCCCTCGCTACGATTCGGCAGTTCGCCAGAGAAGGAAGAGACAAGACGTCTTCTTCACGCGAGAGTAAGCTAAAGAGGACATGGCATAGAGAGTGGGGTTTGCAGGGCAAATGCGCGATGACAGAGTCATAGTGGTTCAGCGCCCCATCATCCACGGGTCTCCTTTGCGTTTAGGTGGTGTGAGTATTTATGCTTCCACATAATCACTAAAATGATTTTCATAATTCAGTAATGTAAATGCTGAGTTTTTGAAAGGAAAAAATAAGCAAAAACACTTAAATATGCACTAAATAGAGAAAGTATACAAGCATTTAATCCTAAAAGAAGCTTGAATACTTTCGCATTATTTAGACTAAATTAGTAGACTGTTTAAAATTAGTCACTATTGTTGGTCAACTATCTTTTTTCCCATATAACTAAATAAACATATGTTTCCTATGGTTTTTTGTTTTTAAAAACACTCGTATACATACATTTGGTCTTTGGAACCTAATTTCGGAAATAAGTTTATTGAAATGTCAGAATGCAAAGTTGGGAGGTAAAAATGATAAAATTACATGTAAAATTGCGCAGATATGATATCACTTAGGATAAAGGGATATTAAAAAGAATTTTCCAACCTGGAATATATGATTTTCAGCTCGGCTGACAAGGTGCTTTTTAATTATTATCTCTAGTACCACACACAATTCTTCACAGGTAATCCCATCATTATCACTCTGCCAGTTGACATAAGTATGCGTCTATAATTAACAGGTGCGAAGTCTAATTAATTAATCGCCCCGTCTTATCACCCAGTTTCCCTATAAGCCAAAAAGTGTTATTATTTATCCTACATACATACCTTCGGCTCTGACACCATTCTCAGGTACACGGGAAGAGGACGTCGTGGAAGCGGCTTTTTGGCACACATTATAAATTTATCCAATTTATATTTATATACAAGTCAAATTTGTTGAGATTTTGCGAATTCTGCACGTTGCGTACACACTTTTGCCTGTGTTCGATGGTGTGATGTACTCCGTGGAAGGGTGTACAATTGCTGCGGTGGTGATGAGAACCCCAGTTAACTATGCGCAAACTCCACGAAAAAGCTGCGTTGGGGTGATGATGGGACTAAAGTAAGAAATTTCCACTTCACATCCAGTTGGATGCTGCTCGCGCTTTTGTCGAGGTGTTTTCGTGGAAATCTCCGCTAGATTTTTCACTCGTAAAATTACTTGTGTATCGTGAGAAAATTTGATTTTCCAACACCATTATTGACTATATTTGATCCCCAATACTTTCAGTGATCCTGTCCCCTCACAATTATTGAAAAGAAATTGCTTCACTGCGGTTCAAGGAAAGTTTAGTAAATTTATGGACATTGTGAGTGACAGTGCTGATTAAGTGTGTGTCAATGATTCAAGTGTGAATTATCATCTCAAAGTGCTGAATCACAGGGGCATTTTTCTATCCATTCAATTTTGCCAGACTGCACTTAAAAGGGTATGTTGTATATTTAGTCATGTAATAAATTATTTTGCGGGATTTTTTACGGGCAATTCAATAATTTTTTCCTACAAAAATAGAATTATTGAAGATTATTCGTAACATTCAATAACAGTGCATAAAATATTCCACTAGTAATGCTCTCACCACAATAACGACGTAGAATATTGCATAATAAGCTGACATTTTTCAAAGTTGTTGTGTAATTGCCCAGATTGATGTAATTTTCCTACAAGTATAGTGATGTAGCCGACGGAAATTTTGGGAATGTATCGAATGTGTAGAAATTGATTCCGATAAGATACACAGTACAAATGGAAGAGTAACATAAGTATGCTGGTTTTTAAATGCTATAAAGATTATAAAGACTCAGTCTCGAAAGCAAAATATTCCTAACTAAACCTTGAAGTTGGCTATAATTTACATTGGAATGAAATTTGGAATAATTTATATTAAATTAATTTCAATTTTCATTCCTTTAACATTATTATCCGTTTTCTATTGAGTACTTAGGTGAACAGTTTAAATTATTCTTTTTTTTACTTTGTGAAATAAGTATAGATAAAGACCATCCCATAATGTAAGTCTTTTTTTCTATCAACTTCAAAAATGTATGGTAATTGTATAATGGCAAAATCAAAATGGGAATTTGTATTCAATCTATATAAAAAATAGCAATCAGCAAATAAAAATTGCAAGCACAAGTCTTGGTGATATCTCTGTTTTTCTACTTTTCTGTGTCACAAATTCTGTCTTTTATTTTTGGAAACCAATTAATTCAAACTATCTTCTTTTAAGTGTATCTAATTTTGCTCTCTTATGAATTCTCAGTACCCGACAAAGCATATTCGGAATTATAAGTAAAAGATTGGATTGAAATTATAGGGAGTTTTTGTCTTTATAAAATTACATATAACATATTCTATACATATATATAAATTTTCCTTGCTGTTGAAATAATTTAAAACCCACCCTAATTATACGCATGGTGTGAAGCTCTCAACAATATCGACAAGATACTGTGCTTTGGGTTTCGGTGGGTGTTACTTGGGATTTCCACACTGAAGCTGCTAAGTGTGACCGAAGAGGATTATCCATCTCATGTGAATTTAATACCACAAAATTCTCCGGTGAGTCGAAATTTGAAAATAAGACTCTCTTCTTGTCGTTTTGCAGAACATAATGTGATCAATTAATTAAAGTTGGGGTAATTATACCTTACTATTTGCATGTGGGCGACACCCCATTCTCTTTGTCGCCCACTTCCATATTCGGGAAGGGCACAGAATTCATCATGCGGCAACGGTAAACCATTTGGGAATGTTTGGGTATTAGATACTTTTGGCGCACGTTTCGGGACGACAAAGTCCGGGGTGGGTGTTATCAAACTTTCAAATTCCCCAATTTAACTTAATAAGCTTGGAATTGAATGGAAAACAATTTTTTATCCTTGTGAAATTTCATATTCATGTCTCGTGGCAAAGTCACTTAATTTTTTGTCACGTTTTAGCATCACAATTTCTGTGACATTGTTTATTTATTGTAAAAATAATCTTTATGGTGTGCCATTTAAATATTGCAACATTAGGCATGAAAAAATTTCTTAGAGAAAAGTTCCAAAACATAACCATTTTAGTCCACGACTCAACGTTTCAGCAATTAATAAGGCAAAAGTTTTAGTATACATACGCCAAAATTCCGGAAATTTGCTATTTACAAATGTGAGGCGCCTTTTTCAAGTCAACTTCAAATATTCAGTGTGGCAAGGTCATTAGTTAGGAAAAAAAAAGATTTATACAAATATAACATGATTGAATAAGGAGGCGGCTCAAGGAGAACCCATAAAAACAACCTTCATTAAATTTTATACCACCCCATTTGCCTTTGATGATGACAACATTAAACCATCCAATGGATTCCACCTTGTCTCAAACCATTACTACCAGTTCAACTTCATCAGCACACACTTCATTTCCTCCTACCGGTTCGGAAATGATTTTCGCGTCCTTTTTTTGCCAGCAAATATTTCAGAGACAACGGCAGAAAAAATTGTCGTGAAACTTTGTCAATAAAAGGCTTGAAAGTTTCTGGTCGTTCCTCGCAACGCCGATGGGGAATTAATAATAAATTCGCAAAAAGTGGAATTCAGTCAAGAGCTCAGAGGAGAAGTATTTGGAATGAGGCAAACTTTGAGCAATTCTCAAAATGTGGAGCACACTTTATCACTGGATATTGAGTATCGCGGGTGGACCTATTATTATATTAATGCGAAGCATGAAACAAAAATCACAATGAACTGTTTTTATATTAAAACAAATAGTTTTGATAATTGCGATTAAATTATCACATTATATATGTATGTTATTGAAAATGCAATTGGATCCAATGTCATGCGGAATTTTTATACTCAAACAAATTATTTTGGCAAGTGTAATGATTACAATTGAGATAATATGTGCTGTTAAAAGAATTTCAGAAGCTTCTCAACCTACATTTAGACAGTATCTGTTCAAAGTGACGAGTAGTAGCAACTTTAAAAATGCAATAGAAAAGTTTCAACAATTAACACTTCGAAGATGCTTCTCGGATACTGATTGTTCTCACCGACTAAAGTGTTCATTTTAATTTGAAAGTTTCCATTAGAAAATACTCCTTGTTTTCTTCTATCATTTTCCCTTTATACTAGAGACCGATGGAAGTGAGAATTTTGAATTACTTCCAGAGATTTCTGCAAGCATTTGGACATTGGTGTTTTTCCGGGTTTAATTTCTTCTCGTGTTCTTTCAGTGTCATTTTATTTCAAGTGAAAAGAAGAGAAAGTTTTTGTGCTCGCTTCTCCACTTCAATCCACCTATTCTCATATCACATTTTAACACTTTTCATTATTTTTCCAGGAACTTGGAAAATTTTCAAATATAGTTATGTGTTACTTAATTCAATTTCCTTCAGAAAAGATTCAATTGAGATTTAAGAATGATAATGACTTTTTAATAATGTTTTTTTACGCGATTTATTATATATTCATTATAGTAAGTGCAAAAAAGTCGTTTAATTTTGGGTAAATGTTACGAAAAACTATATATTGTAATATTTCTCAAAATAAGTCCATAAAATTTTTAGTTTCCTAATTGGAACAACATAAAGTAAAGTTAAATTTATTGAAAGGAGTGGGTTTAGACAATTTAGATTTTTTGGGGTGGAATTAATGGTTGGTAGAGTCACCCTTTTCCGTTAAATGATGGTTTATCTGATATAAAAAAGTTATAATCTGGCGAAGCTGGAGAATTACACGGATGAGGGATAACAATTCACCGTGATTTGAATTAAAACAGCCCACAGAAAGTGACTGTCCCACATTTTTTCTCACCAAATGAGGGCCCATTAAGTGGAAAACCGACGAGAAAATTGTGTTTTTCAACGACTTAAAATATATAGAGATTAAATTCTTTTATCTCAGATTTTTCCTAAGCCACCCATCTTTGCTTGACCATCCATGCTTCTATAGAGACCGTCACCATCTATGTCTCGCCTTGCGTATTGCTCGGAAATAATGGAGTACTTGCTTTGGGATGTAATTTGCGTGGCGGGGAAAAGGGCAACACGTGACGTGAAGATGAAAGACACAATTTTTCAATTTTATTAGCTATATAATGTAATATAGAGTGGTGGATGAAAATCTGTACTTCTATTAAGAGAAGAAGAAGGGGTGGTAGAAAATTGTTCTTTTCCTTCGCAACACTTCCAGTTAAAATGTGATAACATTAAACACTTCACTCCATTTCGAACATGTTTTTGCTGGTCTTTGGCATTTGCATGCAGTCATCTGCAAACGAATCACCGCATTGTTTCCTCCATTATCTCTGTGAAGCAGCAGTGCTTCTTTTGCCTTACGTTTAAGAGCATTTCGACGTCGTCAGTGTCATACTATGAACGTGAAATGAGTTTGTGGTTCAGTGCCGTCTTCCCCAAAGCTCATCTTCAAAGCTGGATTGCCATTCTTGGCGACTGTCGCAAGAGCGAATCGAAGAAAGTGACATAACGATTCTATGTGAAAATTCATTTCTTTCTTCTTACCACACCATGTTTAGCACAGACGACTCTCACTCAGCAGATGAGAATGGTGTGAACGTGGCGCGAGGAACATTTTATTTGTAGTCTTTATGTGACTGTAACGATTTTAGTTTCTGAGAAATCTCATACCACAAAAATATCATATAATATTGGGCAAGTGAGAATTATTTTATTTCCAGCAACTAAAATATGTACATAACAGCATCTCTCATATTGAATTCTATGTACGGATAGAATTAGAAGAATAAATAGAGGATGTTACGTAGAAATATCTATGGCTTGAGAAAGTTCACTGTTTGGTTATAGAGTCATCGGTGACCCGTGATATAAAGACAGAGTGATTTCGGTCCTCGTGAAAAATTTCAAAACATATTCCAATTTTCATTGATCAACAAAATTACGTATGTAGAATACTTCCATTTCACTCATGTAGTGTTATATAAGGATGTAAATTTGTGGTACATTACAAACATCATGATGTTTATGAGTACAAGCAAGGGAATTGACCCCTCAGTGTCCTATTAGGGATGGGAGTAGAAAAGTTTATGTGGGACAGGAGACTCAGATAATTTGAGTTGTCTGTCCTGTACTTGTCCAATGTGAAAAGTCACACTCTGAGGGCGAATTATCATTGGCCCTTGAGGTATTCTCACCTCATATTTACCTTTCGAATGGAGTTTGTTTAGCAATAGCTGTCAAAAGTCTCCTGAATATTTGTTATGTTTATTTGTGCTCATCTCCACCCTCATTGCCACATGATTACCAAACATTATATCCTTAACTCTTTATTTTTCGACTTTCATGAATTATTAGAATTTTTTGCATACGCAGATACGTATCTATCATATAGAGATGAAAATTTAGTGTCTCTTTTGCATCTGCTATTCGCCGTGATAAATTGTGAAGTCAAGTATACGGAACTTGCTAATGACAGTCAGATTATGGGTGGTGAAATAAGAAATAAATTTAGGAAATTCCTTGTTAAACGATGAACTCCAGCTGAGACAACGTTTCTTTTAACACGGAATATCTCGCTTTCACTGGCACAATAATTCTTGTCAATGCCACATTGAGCAACGATATCGTAAAATGGTCTTCAATTGAGGAAAGTTTCCCAAATTACTTTCCACTCTGCACAATTCAGAAACGAGATAAGCCCATTTTGCTGTGAAGTGAAGATGTGACAAAAGCCAGCTTTAAAAGTCATCAACAGGCACCCAATTCTGAATTGAAACCGCCCCCAAAGTGTCTGTTTATTGTGTGAATTTATTGATTTCCAATATGAATGACGCTGCTGGGAAAAATTCATGGAATTATCATTTTAATGGGTTTGCTTTCATCCAACCGATATATATTCCATTTTTGATCCCACAGAAGATATTGGAGTATTTCTGCATGTACGGAATTTCACTATTGGATCCATTGTGAAAATTCTATTTTTCACACAGTCTTTCTTGGCATTACAGGATGTAAAATATATTATATGTACATAGGAAGAAATCTTTAAATACTTTTATTTTACACAGTTTTGGTTGCTAGCAACCATTTTTTGGAATTGAATTTTACTTGTACATTATTTCGTATTTTCTTTTATAGTACCTAATCACAATTAAAGTCATATATACAAATTTAGACATACGTATATGAGTTTTATTATCATATGAAAAAAGTTGAATTACATTAAGAGGGAAAATCAATCAATGAAACACAGATTGCGAATGATTTTTTTTTTAAAAAGATATTAATTTTTTCCTTTTTCATTGAAATTATAAAAAAATTAAATGCAATGGGTTCCTAAATATAAAAAAAAGAAACTTTGAACTATTTGTACGATATTCAATGTTCAGAATAAAACACATTTCGCTTGAAGGTGAGACCTAATGTGAGAAGTAAGCTTCCGTATAAGTTTTCACCGTATAACTCCAGAAGATGTTAAGCATGTAATCGCTCATGTTCAAGCAACTCCTTCACTGTGGAAGTCACTCCAACTGTGGTGGTAACCGGATGGTCGTTAGATTGGCGGAAGGGGGTTCCAGTCGCGTTTTATCAAGTGATATATGTATAGTTACATTATGGGCTACAACAGGCAGAGAGTGAAACGTGAATAATTGAAATGGGGTTTAGATGTTCATTTGCTCCTCCACTTTTCGTGTGACACACTATGAAAGATTAAACATTTCAATGGGATACATATATTCGTCACGGCGTTTGTGATTTGGGTTCAAGTAGAATCAATTAGATGATTATTTGAAGGATTTCCTAAACTTAGCTACGCATAATCATTACATATAAATTATACTAGGTGATTCTGACATGGAATTCGGACATGTCAAATATAGTATAAAACCTAGATATTACAATACTTACGCATAAATGATATAAAAGCTCGAGTTTTTGAAAGGAGTTTATAAATTTCAAGTTAGCGAGTGTGACTTTCCGATCCTATAAAATTTGTGAAATATTGTAAGAGAAAATTGAATTTGAGCCTCGCATCGGTGAATGTTAGCGGCGTGATTCTATAAAAATGGAAATAGAAAGCAATTCAACTCATCAATTTATTCGTATGCAGAGAGTAGAGCATTCAAGCGATCCGATAACGCCAACCCAGAAAGAAAACAATCTCTCGTGTAAGCGATGTAGTGGCTTTAGGATTTATCTATCTTATATGTGCTGTCTATTGAAACTATGTATAGAAAGATATGTTGATATTTTATGTAACACAATCTTTTATATGCGTATTTTCTAGTTAACTCTCATTCCTCTATTCATCCGGGCTTTCCCCCCCTGTGCTATGATGCTGTATTATATGATGTAGTACATGGTAAATCTTGAATGGATTGCTTCATCTTTTTAGCAGTTTAGCCTCTCTTTAAGTAGATTATCCACATCTTCACCGCACATAGTGTGATTTATGTATGATAATTCTATTTAATAAATATATGACTTTCTTCTTGCTTACAGTTTCAAACTTTAATAACATTAAGAATTTTTGGTTTAAATTAGGTGCAAGTTTTCTGGGGATGAATAATTCTGCTTTTGATATATACGCACATTTCAGCGAATTTCATTTTTGGTTTTTATATATGAATAATGCAGATACGAGAATTCCATTCAGTTTCGAATGAATGGCGCCAAATCCATTCCGTTCCGATCAATTTCACCGAAATAAGGTCACGTTCGTTTCGGAATGAGTAACAAGCCATCATTTCAATTTTGGGATTGGATTTTAAAGACTTCCAATTCATTACTTTGAAACCCTTTTAAATGAGCGTATTATCAAAATCTCGGGTATTACAATTAAATTAAAATCTTTTTAGTAGTTTATATAACAATTCTAATGATAATATTGGCATTGCGAGCAAGAAGGGACAGAGTAAGTCAACGGAAATTAGATCAATTCTTTAATCTTCAGCATTTAATTATAACTGCTAGGTTGGGCAAACGTGATGTGGAGTCTATCAGACGGAAATGGAGAAAATTTTTAGCTATTGGTACTTATCATTTGTGATAAAATTTTGATTTTCTTCTTCGTGTTTTCTGTATATTCCTTTTAAGTGGATGAAGTGGATTCATACAAAGATAAAATATAGAGAGTAAAAAAATCTTATTTTGAGAAGATATGAATAATATTACAGCATATTAGATATATGTATTATAGATACTGTGAATATATCAAAGAAAAAATACAATAATATAACTCCAAAATGAAGAGAAACCCCTATGCACTAGTCTGTACAGGGTGAAATAAATGTTGTATTATTATTAATCTACGTACAAAACAAAATTATTTATTATTAGTCATATTGAATATATTTGTTCACATTTCTTTTTTGGTTTGGGAATATGAAAAAGTTCCGCAGTAACAATGTGAAAAAATATTATGTGTACGAGTAACTATTTATATTTACGATTTAGTGAGTGTAGTTACTTCCTGTGATTTGGAAATGTGTGTGCGAATCGGAAAGCATAAATTTTGTAAAAGTGGGAAGATCTGATTTAAAGGTCAGATGGAGAAAAAGTCGAAATCTCGTTGGATTAAAACACATGATGTTTCTCCAAAAGTTCGTGCTGATGCTTTATTCGGGAACAATCTATTGATTCCGCACGAATGCCGAGGAGATTGTAGCTAATGTACAATTGGCAAGGAAGGCACCTTTTGCAGCCCGGAACTAGGGTAGAGAGAGATTGAGTTCCAGCCCCAGGGGTCCCACAGACACACTTTCCTTGCCATACTAGGTTGGGGGAGACACACATAAATTGTGCAAAACTTTGTGGGTGAAAACGATTTTGGGGCTTAACATGGAGGGGCCCGATTCGTGTCTGTTTCACACACGAAATCCATAAAATTTGCAATATTTGTATTTCTCAGTCGTTTTCCCATTTTTCCACTGTCTCGCTAAGGCAGCAATGTATTTCGGTAAAAGACTCGGTAACCCCATTAAGGAGGAATCTACGATGCTACCGGATTTCGATTAAGTCAATTTTGAAGAGATTTTCACGCATGCCACTCTGATTTTTCAACGTTGCGTATTGTAAATTCAGATTAGGAACATTATCAATAAACTCTCATTTCATTCGTTTCTCCTCGATTTTCCTATAACAAATTTTCGGGTCAGTTTTGCATACTGCTTCCTTATATTAAGACTTAATACATACCTATCAATAAAACGAAATTCAATTGAAATTGAATTTGTGTCAATTGCGATTTAATTTTGAAACAATTCAGTTGACAAAATTGGGTTACAAGTATTTAATGCAATATCATGTATGTAAATCCGGAACCCGACGGCCATGTGTTTTCTATTTTTGAATAAATTTCATGCCCTGCGACGACCATGCTTAAGTATGTTTTCTCTATAAAAAACTGCTGAGAGAAATTTGTGCCATTGATGTAATAGCTAAAGTATCTAAAGAAAAGATTTAATGATATATATATATAATATATATATATAATATATATATATTATATATATTATATATATATATATATATATGAAAAGTTTAAATTATATTTTTTGCCACTTTATTTCCAAATCGATATTCTATAGCGAAAAACAATCCAATTTTTTATAACTCGTCGCAAAATTTAAAAATTCTTGGGTAAAATTGATAAAAGTATGGAGGCATCTTAAAATATGTTGATCAATACGTAATAACGATTCATTGTTTTTTAAATTGTATTATCCAGGCAGGTTGATTTAATGAAAATAATAACTTTCTACCCAGAGTGTTCGTTGCCTTTAGTATCGGTATTCTGAGTCTTCTTCGTTGAACGAAAAAACAGCGAGGGGGGAAATGTATAAACTTAGGCCTTTCTTTGGTCTGCTGGTGGGAAGTAACGATAAACCTTATAAACCATTATAGAAACTTTCTGTTCTCATCTGGCAAATGTGGCTCACGAAATTTCATTAGGTACTGCTAATAGTTCTCCCTGAATTACGCCTAATTGCTCGATTTTCATTTAATTCAATCAAATATTAATGTATTGTTGAAGTTCGTCGGTTTAAGAAACATAAATAATTTTATACGGTAGAGGATGTTGTCTTTTGTCACTTAAGTTTCATTGATATTTACGTAATGCTATCGAAAATATTGAGTATTTAACTAACTGTGGTGATTGATTGGAAGATTATACACGTTCGTTGTGACCCAGAATTGAAATCTGTTTTGTCATTCTGTTGAATTTTGTGTTTGCATCAATAATTTGGCATAAATTACATGTTCAATCCACATTTCCTGAACAGAAATGAATAATTGAGTTGTATTGTTTCAAATAATGCACCAGATATTAATGCTAAATTAGCGTGAATATCATTTGAAATACAAAATTTGTGCTAATAAAGTAGTATTTCAATACAGTAACAATGGAAAAGTCTATGGTGTTCAGTATAAATAGAGACTCAGAAAATGCATCGAAGAATTTTAATTGCGTTTGTTTTTAACGCAGAACATAGAAATAGAAGTAGCCACTTTAGAAACACCAAAAAAGTAACTTTTGAGAAATCTTATGTTCTTTGTATTGTGATAGCAATTTTCACTATCACACGTCAATTAAATGCGGAAACTTTTTCATGTTCTAATATTTGGGTCAAGATTACCTATAGGTTACCGCTAAGTCACCAAAGCACACAAAATCATTCAAAATATTTTTGGCGAAGTATAGCCAAGAGTATAGCTGTCAGATTAAGACATCCTCTTTTTTATACCTTTGTTAATTTCACGGAATTAACATAAGATTCTTTCTTTGGAGCAGAATCAGAATATTATTTTCTAGAAAATAACAATACAAATAAATGATTTTCATACCTTTCTTCTTAAGATTACCATGTTTCAAAATTCTGAAAAATGAAGGTCATTTAGACGTTTAATCTTTAATTAAGAAAGGGTATTTTTTGCACAGTCCTTTAAAGATATAAGAAAAAAATTGGAAACAAAAGTGGCAAAACAGCCAGGATTTGAATAGAAAATAAGAAGGAAAATTGTCAATGTGTCTTGTGAGAATTATATTAAAAAAGTTGTGGACGAATAGAAAGTTTAAATTCAATAAAGTTAACGTTTGAGACATTTTCTGTATGAGTGAGCTTGTATTTTTTTTGTATCTATTCGTTCACAGGTTACAATGTGTGCTTGAATATACCACTCGATTTTGGCAACAATCTGTCTTGACTTTTTCAATACATTTACTTTCAAATTTACATGTACATACGGTTTTAAAAAGTCGATTTGTTTACAAAGCCCTAAGACGAAAGTTGAAGATGTTAAGTGTTGCTAAGAAAAGTTTTTTTTATGATAATGGGAGAAAATTACATTTTAATAATATTCTTTCATATCCCACCACAGCAAAGAATTCTAGATATTGAGACCAAGAGATAGAGTTGCGCGAGAGTATGAAATTTAATTAAAATTCTTCCTTGGCATACATACGGTAAGGACCAACTTTATATTATGTGTAATTAGCTTTTGGAAACACATGCTGAAAATTTCTTACTCGGCAATCGATAATTAAACGTTAATTATAGAATGAAAATCCAATTATAATCCTCTTTAGTGGTTCTGTTTAGAACAACCACTGACAAGCTCAGAAATGTTGTCACAAAATTTTAGTAAAAGCTTCTGTCAAATTTTCTTTTTTTCAATATGGAGGTAACTACAAAATATTGCATATTTGATTACAAAAAACATAGGAAAAATATAAAAGTTTGTAAACGGCTCAGAAATCACTGGTAAAAAAATAAAACAACTTTCATTTCAACTTGCAAAGTATAGCATAAATTGATTAAACTTATTTGTCAGATTGGATACAAATTATATTCTTATAAAAATTAAATTCACTGCCATGATACGAAAGGAGTTTAATGGAATTCTTTCCATGTATGGTCAGTAAATATCACTCATCCTGTTGAATTTCCCGGTTAAACAATTGCTCACTTGAAAAATTGTAGAGTATGATAGAATGTAAAAAAATAACCATCAAAATATAATCTGCATTTTCAACTGAATACCCAGGAAGTTTGCATGATTCCTTCGCACCGATTTGACTTCCAAATCAGCGAATTGTGTATGTGAATCTCTTATTTCTCAGCACAACGTACTTACCATTTTGGTGGAAACTCCATTCACCCCATTGCCGGATTTAAAATGTTTTCTGGTCTTTGAATTGTATATCATCTCAGCTCATGTGACTTCTGCAAAAAAGCGAGGACAGAAAAATTTATGTAATATTGAAAGATCTCAATTGGAAAAGAAAAGAATGTTAAATCATCTTAACAAGAAACATTGTATTGTAGTAAAACGCAAAAAAACCAAGCAAAGAACTCTAAAAAGACAAGAAAATCCTTACGTAAAATTGTCGGTTTAGAAAGTACTCTTATCGTCAATGTTACAAAATTTTTTGATAAATTCTGACCTATATATAGTAATATTTGCCATGCGGTATAAATTTATGCATATATTTTGTTATTGGAAACCAATTTAATGTAATTTAATATTTAATAAAATGTTGGCTTTAATTTTGAGAAGCGTAATGAAATTCACGAGAAGAAAAGTGTGAATATATGACGTGAAATGCTTCAGGCCAAACTGTCATTAGCAAGTATTTTACACTTTGCTTCCTCCAACTTCAAGCTCTTATACATATGAAGTAGCTTTTAGATCTGTAAAGAAATATTTAGTATCTGATGTATTTCATCCGGTTTTAATTGAACAAAGGTATTTATAGCATGGAAAATGTGAAGATTTTCAATCTCAATTGCTCTCAATGCACTATCCCTTTTCTCTGTGGTAGGAGCTGAAATACATGAGATGCTTTGGGTGACACAATGTTTACCCAAACAGAGATTAGTTGGATGCGCTGAAGCTCAGGTGAAACCATAAAGTTCGTAGATATATCACTATGTGTTTGTATTGATGAAATCAAATGCCTCTGTAAGGGGTTTTAGAAAATTTTCAAACTGGTACTCTTGGTGAATTCCAGAAGAACTAGTGGGTGTTTAAAGGAGAAGTTCATCTAAATAAAAATAGGCTGTTGGTGTCAAAGAGTGGAGAGAAAGAAATATTTATATGAGAATTTGGTCTGTAATAGTCAAAATACGTAATAGACCAACTTGAATAATAGTTTTTTGTCACCTGTCTGTAAACCCTGGCAGTGAATACATACTTCAAGATATAAAAGCTAAATATATGCGGTTTCTAGGGATAAAACAATAAAACACATCTGATCCCAGTTTTGTTCCTTTCATAGGAAAGTGTCTGAAAGGAATCGGATTTCTCGCTATGTCGCTTCGGGTGAATAAAAATGTTTCTCGGCTTGTTGTACTTGCTATCGATTAGATCAATTTTTATGATTTATCTCTTCACAACGAGTGAGCACACAAACTCAATTTATCATCATTCTTTATGCATGGATATATGAGTGTATTGTAGGAGCTTGAGAGACACACTCACGATTCCACTCCTTATAAAAATTAATCATATCGTAGTCAACAGTCCTCTGGCATAAGGTGTGATCTTCGGCAAAATGTATAGTACCTATTCACTAACTGGTGTGAAAGCTCACCTGGTTGGCAATAAATGCGAATTAGAATCCTTGTTGTGATACACTCTGTGTGGCGAGCAATGGCTCGCTTAGTCAATAATGGGAAAACCACAGTGTTAGAACACCGTGAGATGTCGTCTGTCTTCCAAGTGACAATTAGTGATCCCAATAACGCCAATCAACTTTCGGACTCTACTTGTCCGTCGACATGTCCTTCACCAAATACATATTTCCAAATTTCATCCAATGCAAATATCTGATGCACACACTATATGAATAGTGTATGCAGGTTGTGTGTTGTATAATATACATACATATATATAGATAATTTTGAATAGCAAGAAAAGACTCAAAGGAATAATACTGTTCTCATTACAGTCGGAAGTTGTGAATTGAGAGGCGGAATGATTCATGACATGACATCGTATTGAATTAAATCCTCATTTACGAACACTGGCATTTCGAGCTTTCATGTGTTCAAGAATAAATGAGGCGTGATAAAGTCACATCTCGGTAAAGTGCTTAAATTCAGAAGAAATGGCTGCTTGGCGCTTCTTTTATTGTTCATGGGCAACGTTACAAATCAACTCAGAGATTTATTGTCATTCCTCAATGTGAAATGATGTGGTCTGGGATATGAATTGTCTGCGTAGAGTCAAGATTTGTGTGGTGAAATGGCGAGAAAAGGAATCATAAAATTGTCACGCTCAGCCTCAAATTGAAAGGCAGGAGAGAAGATATTATGAGAATCAAGAAGCTTTAAAGCTTCTCCTTCCACGTTTCTTTTCTAAAGTTCACGTCACATGATTTAATATAACTTGTATTTATTCCACTGTTGACGGTGTGCAACAGCGAAAAGCTTTGCCATGGCATTTGTAAAGTGCAACGAGCGTGGATGAAGTTAATGTGTATTTTTTTTATGTCATATTCATCCATTGTATCACAAACTCCGTTCTTGTGTTGAAAAAAGAAAAATACTTCACGGGATGACTTGAAGCCGCAAAAAGCGCATTTTTGGCGTGAATTCGCTCTCCTTGTAGCCACGGGTGTTGTGTGCGAGGCTTCACCAAAAGTTGGACCTAAAATTAAATTTCATTGCATCTACAAAGAACCACAATGAAGGCTCCCCAGTGGTGTTATTAAAAATCGACCAACACCACATGACAATACACAAAAAGTTTGTGAAATTCCATGGTATTCCAAGTATTAAAATAATATAATTTAATATTAAAAGTACTGAAATTAAAATGTCACTGATTTTTTGTCTTAACACGTATAGGGAAATATATATCAGAAAAGAGATAAATAATAAAAGTAGTATTATTATTATTATTATTATTAATTATTTAGCACAACAATTGTTATTTAGGTCCTATTAGACTAAATTATTTAATTTCACTATACTTAAATTATTCAAACATTGCAGATGGGAACTTAAAAAACATATAATGTCGGTTTGCATGTCGAATATGGTTATAATTTCCGAATATATAAATAAATATTTTTCCAAATATGACAGACAATTCATATTATGGTGTTTCGCGTTCTCATCATTTCGTATAAAGACAAGAACTGTGTGAAAATATTCATACTCATCCTTTTTATTGGGCTTGTGTAATTAATTAAACAATTCTTAAATAGCCCCAGGTGTAAAGCTATTTTACCTTATTTCACCAGAGATCATTAATTTGCCTTATTTGCTATTCTCTCTTTTCAGGTCGTAAAATGCACATCTAATATTTATGAATGAGGCTGAAACATCAAAGGTACACCGCTGATTTGACGCCTCGTGAAACCAACGTAAAGGGATTCGAGTTACTGAAGGACACATAACTTGCTACGAAAGATTACAAAATAAGCATAAGTGAGTGGAGAATTCTTTTATAAAAAAAGAGTGCCGTGAAATAACAATATGTGTTGCCTCGGGTGAATGTCCTGCAAATGTTATGCAAAAAATGTGTGTAGTGTCAATGAAGTATACCAAGAATATGTAGTGCGAATTGATGTGGTCATTTGCACTTCATGTGACCCTGAAGAAGTTGTGATGAGACGACGAGAAAATTTTGATCACCGACAAATATGCGCTGTCGCCCTTGCGACATTCGCACTCATAGTTTCCACTTGTGGTAAGTTCTGAATTATTCACACTATTTTGTTACGAACATTTCAGTATTTCTCACTCAGCCTATGTGCTATTCTAAGATACTTAGGAGTAGCTTTTAGTGCTCAGAGTGGCATTTGCATACCTATATATTCATAGCAATTACGTCAATTTATGCGATAACGACACAAGCTCATCATGTTTATAAATTTTATGCTGTAGTCTGTGTCTGAAGTTACTTAATGCAATACAGCTTCCTGTATCTCTCAGTCATTCAAAGTCTATGAAGAACAATAACCCCGGCAAAGAGTTAACAAGAATTTCATATACATACATACATATTGCGTACATCATATTAGCCATATTTTGTTATAAATGTAGAGAGATAGTCTATATTTGCCCTTAAAGTAAATCTCAACTTCTCTCATTGAGTACTTAAATAATTTGTATAATTCTACAACTTGAATATAAATACTCAAATCAATCCTTCATTTGCCTCATCTTACTTATCCTGTAAGATAAGTGACCATTAAAAGAGAGATTCATATTACTGAAAATCGATTTCTTCATATCGTATAATATGTATTTAACTTCAATTTGTATCAATTTTCAAGTCATTAATTCAAGTTAAAAAAAAAATTTGTCAAGCTCTAAATAGCACACCACATTCGACTCTATGAGATGCCTCTTACGAAATTGATTTAGCGCGACTTGTGTTCAGCGTGTTAGGGTCCGACTTCTAAACACGCATCGTATGACAAATGGCCTATGTGAAGAGTCAAGAAACGTGCACAAGTTGCTTCTTAAATTTTTACATAGGGTGAAAGAATATTACTGGGGTAAGGAAGCATGAAAAAGCCTAAAGAGAGTGTGTGCTCAAAGCTCTCTAACGTATAACTTTGGCATAAAGGGTGCGGCTTTTCACTATTTTTTTGTAAATAAATTCATTTTACACCAAGTTTTATTCTTTAAACATTTATAGTGATTTCTCTAATTTCGTTAATTCAAAATTTCCAGGCACGTAAACGTTGCAACCGTCTATATTGATTTTGTAGTCTGCAATATTTTCATCGCATCTAAAATTCCCAACAGCCAAGGGTGTAATATCAATATCAAAAATCTTTTTCACATTCGAGAGCTTTTAAAGCTCTCCCTCATGCTTTATTTGGTGCCCTATTGCTTTGAGAATGTGCATAAAAATTTACACAACGCTCCATTTACTTCACCCTTCTCATAACCATTTGCTGAGGGTAAACTCTGAAAGAATATCACTATTGATTTTTGCAAAATCTTGCGATTTTAGACTTTTTGTGCTACTTTTGTTGAACATTCCCGTAAGATGTGTTGTCATGTCGAGGAGAAATATCAAATGTGAGTGATGGAATAGGGTTAGCTGGGATGGGTACTGAGCAGAGTGCATATTCTTTTCATGTAAATGGGTCGAGCAACGTTTTTGCCTTGACTTATACTAAGGGTAAGAAAACCTTCTAACCGAAGATTGATTTACTATTTTGTATTATTTTGTCTTAGATTTAAACTTCAGTGTAATATATAGAATTTACTCTTCTTCCATGTGTGGTGATCTGTTTCGAAGGATTTTTATTAGTGTCTTTGGCGAGCAAAAAGCATTGTTCTATGGGTTATATGATGCTTTTTATGGACCCACCCAAATTGTGTGTAAACTTTTTATCTTTCGTCATGGACGAGGGTGCAAAAAGCACGAAATCAACACGACAACACTCAACCGCATCAATTAACTACATGCCGAGGGATGGTTTATTGTGTTCTGTGTGGGTGAGTTTAGGGAGGGGAAAAACTATGTATGTCAGTGGGGACTGAGTATAGAATTGAGTGAGGTGGTGACGAAATCTGCTTTTATGATACTTTTCATACACACACACATATATATATATATATATATACACATATATATGCAAGATGAAAATTCCAAATTACGACAATCTTGATTTCTTGCCCGCCATGGAAGACAATGTTTCTTATGTGTATAGAAGAGTCAGCCACAATAAAATGGTTAAAGTTGTTAGAAAGTTGCTACATATTCTATTTTCTCAAGACCCTTCCTCAGTTATTTGGTATTCTTGTTCAGAAGAATAATAAATGCTTCAATGGGGAAAGTTTTCGTCTAACACAGAGCTTTACAAAGTGTTGACAATCTTGTTTACATTGCAGTTGAAACCGAAGATGGATTGCATCGACATTTAGGTATTTCATGGTATTCCAAAATTGCTTGCGGAATTTTTAACTCTTATTTATCGATCCGTCAAATAACTATAACCTCAAGTTTTAAAAATATAATTTAAATCTTGTGCTCTTTGCAAAGTTCAAGTGGAATTGTAAAAGGATTTGTAGAACAAAATCGTATTGCCAATATTGCGTTTAGAAGTAATTTTGAAGGAAATCTTTTACACTATATGTGAAAATTCAATTTGCGGCATCCGGAATATGATATGTAGCATATTTTCATGAGAAATTTTTATTTTAGAAACTTCTTCGTAATCTATGTACATTAATAGGTACAAAAATAATAGAAACTAGATTATTGGTAAACCGCAGTCCTAATTAATATGATTGCGAAAAATATGTTTAAGACACTCAGGGTTATTGTAATAGCTTCAGTTTGCATTCATATAATAGTACATAAAAGTAGAATTATAAACTTAATCTTTTTATTATCTATGTGGAGAATCACAGGTATTTTTTAAAAAAACACTGTTCAGAATATCAAGAACCAAAGAGAAGTTTTCAACAGTTTAAAAACCTTGCTAAAAGGTTACAAAAGTACAAATTGTTGCTGAAGGGCATGATTTTCCGTGGAAATACTTGCACATGAACTGAAGGAGAAATGTCTTGAATGTTTTACCAGGAATGCCTTACCGGCTTGTATTGTTACTGAATGGAATAAAAAGGATCTCCAGTATGAGGTTTTCTCTCTCATTTTTAAATCCTGATAATGGTTTCCACCCTGAGAAAATTCACGACTCTTGTTTTATTATACAAATGGAAAGTTAGAGAATGTCTTTCCGGTGAATTTGTTTTGTTCTTTTCTCCTTAGTATTTCCACTCGCGTGCCCTCCCTATTAAATGTCCATAGAGAAAGGTAAAACGACGAGGTGTAGTATGAGGTGAAAGAACAAATGGTAAAATGAAGGCAGTGTAGAACATTTAGCTGATTAGTTCTGTGTTTGGGGAAATTTTGTGCTATTACAACTCTTGGTGTGTTTTGCAGAGTAAATTGAGTTATGTATATGAGAAGAAAAAAAAATTTTATATGATAGTACATAGAAAACTTTTGCAGTCTTTGCTCGAAAATTGCTGCATAAGGATATTGAAGCATTTCCCTTCTTATTGATTTTTTGCCATATTTCCTGAAAAGATATTTCTTGGCATGAAAATTTCCATACGCCAGTGGAATTAGAGGTGGAAAAGGGACAAAATGAAACCATGAAAATCTATCAGCACTTTTTTTTCCTATGGCTAAAAAGAAGTAATATTAGGAACTTCTTCCTAAAGCCTTTGCAGGAAAACGTGAAGTTTCTATTTGCTCTTAACTGAACCTTTCGGATAGCATGGACGAAGGATGGGAAAAGAGGATTTTTGGGGGAGTGTTCTTGTTATGGTTCATGGAAGATGCTGAAATAATTGGTGGATAATACATAGAAATTGTCAGGTCGTCTTCGCACCCTCAGAGATATGTGACGAGGAAATAAGTTTTCTGGAAGAAATTTTCGCCATTGATCAAAGTTTAAGAGCAAATCGAAAAAGTAATAACTAGTTTATTGGGATGCCCAAAACTTTTCATATAGCACAAATTTTTTCACTACGTCTTAAAAGTGTCTCAAATTGGCTATCATGAAATACCATTAGGATCTCTATTTAAGCCTTTGTCTATGTTCAGCATGAAAATTTATAACACCCATACTGTCTTTGCCACCCTCCGGAGTCTCTCAGTGTTTTACCCTATCATTCTCCTGAATCTTCCTTTCGTGATATCTTCGAAAGCTCTCTCGTGGATCCTCTCTAGAGGTGGCATGTAATGTGTCGTGTAGAATACATTCTTCTCCACTCACAAGTTTTTGGCCACCATCAACATCAATGCACAGCACGTTTTCAGTCATAAATTGTGAATGCTTTATTCGGCACAGATGATGACACGGAGGAAAAGACATTTTTCCTCAGCGCGAAACATGAGCAGACGACATCATATCCATTCTTCATTTTTCCCACCCGCCAGCAATGGTTATATTTCAATAGAGCAATGCGTGCCAAATTTGTAATCGCACTCTTGTCGCATATTGTCCGTTTTATGTCTTGTCTTGCCAATTGGAGGTCAAGGTTCTCTATATTCCCCTTTTGGGGAAATAGTGCCAAGTCGTAGATACGAGGAATAGGGAAACTCATGCCCTAATTATGTGATTTCAGTGATAACACTTCTTGGCTGAGATCCATCTTATGACGGTAACATATTCAAGGATGATTTCAGTATTATTCACGAGCAGGAACGCAAGTTGAACGAAGCACCAGAACCGTTTATAAAATGAATGAAAAAATTGATATTCAAATAAACTCTAAATTGAATGAAATAAATTTATTTTTATCCGTGTTTTATACAAAACATAGTAAATCAATTCGCATATCAACATACATTTTTTACACATACACACACATGCAAATATATATAATATATATATATATATATATAATATATATTATTATATATATATATATATATATATATATATAAAGCTTTTTCTTATCCAATGCGGTCACTATTTCTCATAATGAATCGAGATGTTTTCTTTTCCATTTCTGTCTCATTCTTGTCATTCCTGGTCACAGGCGTCTCCCTGCGTTGTCCCTTTTAGTCGATTTTCCACATTCTTGTGACGACAATCCTGGGGTGATTGGGTGCTGCGAAAGAAATTAAAAAGCCAAGCGGGTGTTTATGGGTAGAAATAAAAATTTTATCTCGTCAATGGTTTCCATTTCCACCGTAGTATGTCGTGAAGGAGCAAGTGAAGAAGAGTCATCAATTTTTATTATATGTTGTTGGACGGTCTTCGGGGGAATTTTCGGCATGGATGGAACCAGGAGAATGCCTTTCGCCAAATAGCTCACATATGAAGTCGTCGATTGTCAGGAGCGACGAGCAATTTTATAAATTTCCTCATAGAATTTTTCCTCTTCAGTAGAATTTAGATAAGTCTTCAAGGTATCCTCCAACCTGCTTTCCACACCACTACGGATAGGAATTCATGAGAAAACCAATTTTCACAATGCCACAGAGATAAATGTCTGTGCGCTCGTTGAATGTTTATGGCTTACCCGCCAAAAAGGATGAACGAAATGCCATTCCATCTGAAGCTGAAGGTGGTGTGATAATCAAGTATGTATATGAGTCTCTTCTTGGCTTATGATGGGAGCGACGGCTGGAATCTGAGATGTTACACTGAGATATCAGGCATATACATGTTCAAAGATATGCTGCGCGATTTTACGCATTCTAATGAGTTTCATCCACACCAAAAAACAACACATGAATTGAGATTATACATACTCATGGTGCAGATCTCAGTGTTACGAGTATGTCTTTTCTTTATTTTAAGCTGCATGAGTAAATCCTTATGCGATATACTCTGTAATACAAGTCCTGCCATTTCCCCTTTTGGATTGATATGACTGTCTGAACTTTAAATATTTTGAATACAATCGAGAGAAAATTCCGTGCTAAATTGAAATGGAAATCTCTTGTACTGAAACTACATATGCATATGTATTATGTATAATAAAAGGACGTAATACAATCATGAAGAAAGTTTTCTAAATCAGTCTATCAAAATATTTAAAATTATGGGAAAATATTTGAATAAAAAGGTTCCTATTTATGAACACATTTATATAGACCCTGCATTTATTTTATGATCAGAAATTCTGCTAAAGAAATTTTAAATTATTCAAAACTCTTCAGTGGTGGCAAGTGCATAACACAAAGTTGAGCTTCAGCTTACAAACATGCATGTTTAATGGCACTCCTCAACAAAGTGATCTCAAAAGTAATTTATTGTTAATTCCAGTTTAAAATCCTTTAGGAAAGCCAGAATTGCTCTAGAGATTCTTGATACAAATTTTTAATACGCTTGAACGAATTTGTTTTTGAATATCAAGCATAAAGATTGAGATTTCCGGGATTGGGGATTTCATTCATGCTTTGCTGACTTATCGAAAGAGATTGCTTGAGAGATGTGAATATATTAATGCAATATGGCTGACATTTAGTCGTGTTATATCTACCTTTTCTTCTCACGCAATCGCATCCCTCTTTCCTGTCAAGTGAAATAATTAATGCCAGATGTATGCTAACTGATAGCAGTGAAATGGGATTAAGCCCTGAGCGTAAATCCTGCACCTACACCATGGCTCTACCATTAGATTCCGTAGTCTTTTCATTAAAATTTTGCCAAAATGCTCGCTTCTGAGCGTGCCCTTGGTGGCGGTAACTCAATCAAAATTTGGCAAAATCTTGAATGAGGGAGGATTTAAAAAAATTAGTATTCTCATCTCGTATCTACAGGCAAGGTTAGCGGAGCTCCTGAATGTGATAGACTGTGCGGAGGCCATCATATCTGTTGTGAGGGTATGGCTTGAGGGTGAGATGAGGAAAACCGAGTGGCAAAATAGGATTTTCTGTGCAAGTTGGGTCGAGGAAGATTCTCGTTCCATGTGTCCTTATCCATCAATCACATTGGATGGTGGCAGCATCCCAGATTCCCGCTGACATCTGAACTCCCTGTGAGTGCCTATCGAGATAACAATAAAAAATCAACACAACGATACAGTCGGCAATATTAAAGGAGGTGGGGGCGATAGGAGCTTCGGGAGATTGAAGCTCATCAGTGGTGCTTCAATTCCTCACACCCATTGTCTACCCAGGGTCTTGATTTTGAATGCTGGGAACGTGGAAAATGCTGCCGACAACCGACGGACGTTAATGGGAGTGAAATTCTCTTGGCCACTTCCTCAAATATACTTGCGTGATTGTCTTATAAAACTCTATGGGGTGTGCTATACAATCAACAGAGGAAAAATCCCATGAATAGTAAATGGCAATATTGTATTCGATGTTTTTCTTTAGACTCCAAAATGAATGCCAATTTGGATGAAATTTTTATAACACCCCTAACCCTGGGTCCACAAATTTTCCCATCTTGAATTTTCAGGCAGAGGGATTGAAAATGGCTATGCTCGGCAGTGAGTTGATGATTATACAGTGTTATGCAAACTCACTTTTCAGTTTAATTTGTTGACGTATTAAAGTTACGCTAAAAGTAACCAATTTTAAAGTGTACGCTACTGCGTGCTCAATAATGAAAATTATGGAATATTATTTTGGAATTTTTTTTATTATATAAACCAACATTGCAAATAACATTGAGACTTCAAGAGTATATTAAAAACGCATAATTTTAATTAAACACATTTGTTTTAATTATTGTATTACCATGCTTTGGAATAAAAATTAATTTTTGTATGAACAAAGTACAACAAAATTGCCTCTTACCAAAATAAAACCCCAAAACTTTTCTAGATATAAAAATTCAGTACAATAACAACAAATACATGATAAAAATATAAATACATAAAATATTAAACTAACTAAATAACAGACATTTCAATGTGATTCGCGTGTAATATGCAATGTGTTCTAATTATATCTTGTTGGTTTTACCGTAAATGAGATGCTAACAATGCCAAAAATAATTTTTAGTCCTTAATTGAAATCAATGAATTTTTCCAATTTTATTAATTCTACATACTAAATATCATGGTTCTTACAATTTTTTTGTAGTTGTTTAATTTTTAAATATAGTTTCTCTTATAACCCGTATTATTAGAAAAAAAATCTGGCGAGTTCTTGGGGTTAAGTCTTGGGTTAAGTAGACTATTGGTATAAATATTTAAATATTGAATCTCTATTCACTATTTAATATTTTATATTCACCATTGATTTTTTCCCTCCAAAGAAGATTAATGTCTTGATCTAGAGGCATCAGCGAACGAAATAATGTGTCTTCATGAGACAACCCAAGGCATGATAAATACCAAGAAAATTCATCTTGACAGTGAAGAAAGGATTGTGTAGAAATCTGGTGAAAATATGGAAATTATATTGTCACGTTCTAGACTGAGAGACGGTGTAGCCCATAAATTTCTGATAAATGATATCAAATTGCCACGCTAATTTGAATGTGAATCGATAATTGACTACGCCTTGTGTGTATGTGTTTGCGAACGGAAGTTCGAGTGGATGGAACTGGGAGATGCTAATTGAAGATAACCGTCTTGAAGCTGTGATTAATCTTCTTCTGTGGGTGGCTCGATGGGTGTGAGGGTGACCCCAAGTTTTGGGGCACAATTACGAGAAATTACCGAGTATGAGTAGGAATTTCTCGCCTTCGGTTTCATTATGGTTTCTCCCTGGACTATCATCTCTGGAAATCATCATCAATCAGTCAAGAAGCTTCAGTATGATACGATGAGAGGAGAAAGGTTTGAGTGACCTCATGAGAGTAGATGAATACTAATTAAAATCATTGGAATTGCAAAACTTTTCAATTAGTCAATTAGCTCAAGACTCCTACGCCAGAGGATGCGGCAAAAACACATAAATTTCCCAGTCCACTTTTGTAACTGGTGCGATGAAAATTATTATTGGACTCTATGACCGAATGCTGGGACCATTATAAAATCCTCCTGGCATTCAAACCAAGTCAAAACTGAACGACCAAGATGATTTATTCATGGAACTCCGTACATACGGTTTGATTGCAGTTTCCAAGGACTTTACATAGTCCTCAGATTAATTTGCACCATCACTTCTTCTACAAATACAATCAACAGACAAAAATAAGGCGATGAAGTTTGATTGAATGCTTGATCACTTTAGAGTAGAATTCCGATAACCTTCTACCTTTTCAATAGCTGTTAAAAAGTTGATGAATTAAAAACTGATGAAATTAAAAGGAGTGAAACACTTTGTTTCGTTTAATAGTCACATTTATGAAGTGATTTTGAAACAGAAATGTATTCACTTTTTAACATACAGAATTGTCTAATACTTATAAAATACCTTTTTAAATCATTCTCTAGAAAGATTAGCAATTCACCCCGTTCCATGAAATTGAATACCAGAAAATTGATCACGTATATAACTTAGAATTTTGAATGTATTCACAAAATTATATAAAAAAGGTTTTCGTACTCTCCATTTTAGAATCAGAAGTTTTGCCTGAAGTCCAAGTCTCTCTATCGCTGTTGTTACCAAGTCAAATTTCAGCGGTAAAGTGTTAGATACAGGCAGGCAGAATTTGTATTAAATATGGATTTTGATAGAAGTTATTGTATGGAGAAGACTTTGTTTGTTCTAATAAATAAAACTATGCGGAGGGGATGTTTAAAGTCACTGATTAAAGCGAGTGGTTAAAGCCATAATAAATTTCCGCTCAATTCTTAATTGTATATGGTATTCTGCCCTAATATCCAAAGCATGTACTTGTGCGTGGCGAAAGGAGATTGTATTTTACGAAACATTAATCGTTTATTGTGTGTCAGACTGACGCTATAATGATCAGAATAATGGTCGTTAAATTTCGGGGACAATCAGATTAGCTGTTGGGATGTTGCTGAAGAGTGTTGTGGTGTGACAACTCAGGAAACACTTTGCCATTCCCAGATATTTTATTGCCTTCCCGTATACATAAAAACATTTCGCACAAATATACAAAATGACACCATAAATGTACAATTTTTCCCAGGATATCAACCACCCCTTCCGCCTACTCAATTGTCCAAATGTGAGTGGAAGAGAGCTCAATTTCTTGTCGCGTGACCAGCAAAAGTGAACACAGAATAGCCGCATTCCTCTTACTACTTATATACTTGCACATCTAAATTGATTTTAATTTCCTCTTGCGTGGAATGACTGGGGTTTTCCATCAACGAAATAACTGTTGATTGTTGAAAGTGACTGGAAAGAGGCAGAAAAACGACAGTAACGTTTTATAGGAGGAAACGGAAAAATCCACCCTCTGCACAATTGAATGAAAGAGGGTGATTTTATCCAATTAAGATATCAAATATTATTAAGCAGATCAGTTCTGTTTGCTCTTGGCTTTTGTCTGCAGCTAGACTATGAATACAAAAAAAGAAAATATATTTTGATAGGATTCTTTTCCAATATTTTATCAAAAATAATATCAATTATAAACTTGCAATTTCTCTATTTGATTGGTTTTTAAATTAACAAATTGCCATTCTGTAGATTGAAAAATATTACAATAATTCAAATCTCCAGGGGAAACTACATTTCGTCAAAAGATATACATTTGAAATTTATCTTTTCTTGAAATTGTCTCAGATAGTATTGCGATTAATATATGGTCGCTAAATTCGCATACGACATCAAGAATTGTCCCTCATTTATCACCGATCCCTGCAATTTTTCGCCAAATTCACATTCATTTTTCTTTGCAGGTGATAACGTCACGGATTTAGCATCATCACATCCCATGGACGGTGGCTGGCTGGAGTTGGAATCAGGGGTGACCGACAGGGCATCGTGGGATGACTTGACGCCTGTCGCCTCAGAGTTGGCCCAGACTGCGTCTGCAGAAGTATCCTCCAGCGATTTATCACCGTCTCAAGGCGAGAACGGCAAATCGATGGGAAGCTTCTCCACCACATCCCAGATCACCACATCAACCACCCACTCAACACCCACCACCACGCGGTCCAGCCCTACTACAACGGCTACCACAATTCGACCATGTAAGCCTCCCATGCCACTCAACTGCCAAGCTTTTGCCTCGGAATTACATTTTAATTAGGGAAGCGAAGGATAATTAATGTCTCACCCCTTGCATTTTGTAATCAAACAAGCACTTACACTTTGTAAAAATATCCAGTGAAATTTTAAATATTGCACGTAATTGCACGGCAGCTGTTAAATTAAGATTAGACTTGAAAATTGGGTCGATGTTAGTACTTATCTAAATTCATTATTAACTAGTGGGTGCTGGAATTTCTGGTAAACTAAGTTTAAGTGCATTTACATATAAACGTGTTTAAGCTCTACTTAGGACAATGGGCATTGTTCAGAAATAATTTAAGCAGACATTTTATATATTTTCGGTTCGGTATCTACACAATCTTACGCAAAATTTTCAGTGCTTGTTCCAACATTTCGGCCAAGAGTCACCCACGTGCGCACATATCCGTCGAAACACCATCATGAGCATCATTGGGGTCCATTCTTCGAAGAGCCTCTTAATGCTACCTCCGGCGTTTTGCAGGTCGGAATCCACGTAGCTACAGAGGCTGTTCTTAACTGTCGCGTTGGCATGTTGAGAGACAAAACGGTGAGTTTATACAGAAAAGAATTTATCGCTACATGCATTACAGAGTGAAGTTAATTTAATAAAAACAAGCGTCGAACAATGCTTATAAAATATTCTTTTCGTTAATGTGTATATTTTTAATTTAAAAATTCTCAAACATTACGCTTAATACACATAATAATTATTGCAGAAATTCTTATGACTTCAATAATTTCACAGTTTATAACCGTTAGCGTATTTATTCGGTTATAACTTAAAAGTATATATAATTTATGTTTTCAATATTATTTCAGAAATTTTAACGACAAATGAAACAGAGTTTGTAAGATTTTAGTTGTATGAATGACGAGTATGTGTATAAAAATGCATTGTAAATCAATATCAACGTTGGCATGAGTTGAAACTGAGAGAAGAATCAGTTCTTGTGCTCTTTTTAATTAATACATTCATTAATATTTTAACTATTCATTATGCAAATGACTGTTTGTTTTATTCAAAGGTACATTCTCTCTTAATTAAATGCTATGGCTGGGAACTCGAGAACCTGCAAGCAAGAGGAATGTCAATTACGAAGAATAAACTAACAGTAAATTCAATTGAGTTGATTTAAGCAAAAAAGTGGATTGAATTGAGATGAAAAATTAAGTGAAGCGGAGTTTGTGCGTGTTCAGGAAACACATACGGGGAGCTTTCTTTGTTGAAGATTGAGTTCAAAGTAAATTGGCAGCGCCCTTCAGATTTCCTTCAGGATATACTGGAAAGAAAATTGTTTACTTTAATGAGCACAAAATGTTTCCTTCAATCTCATACTGCTTCCCATGCTACGACAAATCAAAGACAAGGTTTTTCATGGGTAATTTCTCATTTGATGGTGCTGGTATGTGAGGGGTAATTTTTTATTGATTTTTCAAATGGTATATGATTGGATTCAGAGTTGTACGACGGAGCATTTAAGTATTTATATTTATCATCATACAGATTATGGGAATACCTTGTTTACGTGATCCTCTATAGCAAATAATACATTTAAGTATGAGCATTGAGTATTAATAACGAATGAATAAAGCTCTTCTACTATAGCTTTGATGAGGACTATGGTTGAGTTTGAAGCATACATATAACTCGCTGTTATTTACAGGTGATGTGGGTGAGAAAGACCACAGAGAAGGTCTCACTGCTGACAGTGGGCAACGTGACGTACAGCGGGGACCCAAGAATAGCAGTGAAGTTTCAGTATCCTAACAATTGGCGACTCCACATAAATCCAATTCAGCGTGAAGACGCTGGCCTCTACATGTGTCAAGTTTCCACGCATCCACCACGAGTGTTTGCCACAAATGTCACGGTTCTTGGTAAGCACCACCGCAAAGTCCCTGGCGACATGCGATCCAAACTCAACTGATTCTATACTCTGCCCGGCGTTCTGTCTCATGCAGCTCCAGCCATTCGGGTCGTGGACGAGCACGGTCATGAAGTTCATGACCGCTACTACAAAATGGGGAGTGCCATCGATTTAACGTGCCAAGTGGCTGTGTCATTTCTGTCTGTGCTGCCAACTGTGATGCCTGTACCCAGTCCGCCACACTACTCGCACCAGCGTCAGTTCCCCTTCATCCCCAAGTTAGCGAACTTCAATGTCACACCACTCATCATGCCAAAGACATCACACACCCATCATACAATGTCCAACCATTCGGGTGCATCCACTACAGCTACATTCCCTCACATTCCGCAATTGTCAAATTTGCGGGGTCACGCATTCACTGGACATCGCGTAGACGACGCGCGCCAACTCGAGTTCTTCCATCAAAAGCTCACATGGCGGAAGGACGGAGGACCAATTCCCAAGGATGTTCAACTCAATTTGAGGTACAGCACCATCCAATATCGCCTTTCCCAGACGAACGCTCCTTGACTTCTGTTAGCTAATTGATTCCCCTCCATTAGCATAAGAGCGCCTTTCGCCTTCAGTTCTGAAATTCAAATTTTATGCTAAACACCCTTGGGGCTTTCGGGCCACTTTGTGTTCCACCCGTCACTCCATTTCATCCTAGTACTCGCGAAATCTTCTGAATAAACCCCTCCAAGCACTAAATCGAGTCACTTAAATAGGTTTTTCTCATATACTATATTATTACATAGTACTCTTGCCCATTGCAGTGCTATAGATGAGTGGCGGAACAGCAGATTATCGATCCCAGTGGCAGATCGGAGACACAGCGGCGAGTATTCTTGCTCAATTCTTAATTCATCTGCTGCAGTTGTTCACGTGCAAGTATTAAATGGTGAGTGTGAAATAAATTTTAAGAGGTTTGTCATTTAACTGTACCCAAAGACAAATGGTCTAAAAATCAAAAATGACACTATGCTTTATCCAAAGAGGAAGCGCGATTCTTAAATGTGAGATATTTTAAAAGTGTCATTTTAACATTTTTGTAATTGAAAAAAAAATTCTGTTGTAAATTCCAGATTAATTAAAAACTGAATTTATACTTTATTTAGTTTTTGAATTTCAGTATATTCAGTTGTAGAAAAAATTGTTTATTTTTCTATGGCATGATAAATAATAGTTTGTGTTTTATAAATAAAATTAAATTTGGAAGCTTTACATACGAAATAATTTGAAATTAGGCCCTTACAATTCAAAACTTTGCGAATAAAGGGTTAAACATTTGTCAATGTGAAAATTGCGATTTCAGTGAACCATGATTGTGTCACATGTTTACCCCTTGTTGAGTAATTAAAAAATAAATTTTATAAAAAAATCTTTGGTGAAATCTTATATAGTTTTTGCGATTTTGGAGTTTAAGAACACACAGTATCAATGAAGACACTTATGACAAACCTCTTGGATCTCCAAGTACATTTCCTTATCATTTCACTCAACTGCATGAATAATATTCCACTTGACAAATAGCTCTTCTTCCAGGCGAAATGCCAGCTGCTGTTCAACATAACTCGGCCACCATTAGAAGATCCATTCTCTCCACGTTACTTCTTTTCCTATTCTTTTCTCCTCTGGTTCACATATCTTGCTAATAATGAATTGATTTTATTACTAAAATTAAGCGACGGGCAAGTGCTGCTCGAGAGGTTGACTTTAATCCTTTATACGGAATGATATCAATCCTGGTACACTGGCATGGGCATCGATCAATGATGGATTAATTAAGTAAACAACTTGACCACAAAGTGGTGCCCAAATTTTAATTGGCAAAAACCCCTATCTCATTAGTGACCAACACGAAGATGTCGACTTTATGCCAAAACTCTCAATCACTTGTTCGAAATTGAGGAAAATAATTAAATTTTCAAACATGGAAATAAATTGGGGGAATTTTAATGAACAATGAGTGATGAATACACATTTTATCCAACTGTATATAATTAAAATTTATATGTAAAAAGGATAAAACAAATGAAATTAAATTGAGAGAATAGATAAGAGGACATCATTAAATGATTGATCATTCTAAAGCGGGGAAGTCAAGTATAAAACACATAACACTAACTGATTTAATTTAAATATAAAATAAAGTGAAGTAAAATAAAATATCTATATATGTAAAATTTGATGATTATTGAAAACAGAAACATATTAAATGTATGAAATTCTTTGATATGTTAACATTACAGAGTATGTAAATTATATTTCAAAGAAAGAAGAAATAAAGAACACTACAGAAGACATCACTAAGTTTTTTAATAAATATTTTCAGGATTTGAGTTGAAAAGAAATTTTCAGCATCTGCTTTAAATGGTACTCAATTACCATAAGATTTTTTTTAGAAAGATTCATGCAATCTACTTTTTACTATTGTTTGTGGAGACCAACAGACCAATCTCTCTAGAGTAAGCAATTGAATAAAAATTTATTTGAATTTCTCTTTATTGTTATTTTTGCATAGTAGACAGAAAATTCCATTCTTTTTCAGATGAAATTATACTAATTTAAACAACTCAATTAAATTGTAACGTTGGGACAAAAACGCATTTCTGATTCAGGATCGTATGACTTGGGAATATTAATGTCGATAAATAAACACACCATAGAGAATGATAACTATAATTTCATTAATTTACATATTTTACATACCAGCTGAATTATAATCTAGTTTATACATCAAATCACAAATTTTGCTTGCCATAGAATATAAATTTCTGTGAATGAATTTCATGTTGTTTTTTCTAAGTGGTTTTTATTGAATGCCTGCATATGAAATATTTTCCGTGATTTGAATTTGGAATAAAATTCGTAAATTATCTGTAATTGTGTTTTTCTCAACATAACTCACAAATGAATATCTGAACGGGGAACCATTTCCATTATTATAATAGAAGTACACTTTACTTGATTAATTCTCAACTTTAGAAAGAAGTGCATTAAGCGGATTAATCCCGAAACACATTCAAAGCCATCAACAGCACTAATTATTCGGTTATGAGAAAATTCTTCTTGTGTGCCATTGGAAGAAAAATTTTCTTCATGTTCGATTTAAAGCACTAAAAAGAAAAAAAAATGGGATTAGCAGCAGTAATTCTGACATCTTATAAAACAGAAGAGAAAAGTCCTAAATCACTTGACAACAAGATTGACAAACATATGTACGTATTTCCTACTATAGGTATATCTACCTCATCGTAGCAAATACTGAATATTTAGATACGAAAGGATTTTATTTATACCATCTGAGTTCCTTTTTACCAATTTGTAAATTGAACATTGTAGAGCAACAGAGTAGGTTGAAGTAAATTTCTCAATTTCTGTTTTTTCTGAGTCTTAACCTGTACGTCAAAAACTCTAGGATGCATTTTCAAACATTTGACGCTCCATATTACTTTTATATATCATGCAACGCATTTCCACTCTCTTTGTGATGTTGAACAAATTAACAGTAACCTTATATATTTATATAGGTTATGTGAATTCAGAAGAGAGAACTATGAAACCAGGTCAAACGTAATTTTCATATCATATATTTAACTAAAGAAACGTGGGATTTTTCACTGGAAACTTTTGGTATGAAGAATATCTACTCGGTTTTCAAATTCAGCATTGCTCTTAGTGGTGTTTGAAATTAATTTTCGTAATTGCTCGATAATTTAATGTTTTGGAATGTGATTATACACTGTGGTAACATTTGTCATGCGATCCTGACGAAGTGGTCACGTAGAGAATTTATGACCCTTGGGGTTTATATGCCGCTTCTAATCTTTGGACAGCTCCACGTGGATTTATCTCGCAAATTTGACATAACAGCGCACATAATGGGAAAAGGGACACAATCAATAAGGGATTGGATGGTGGTAACTTTTATGACTCTTCCCATAATTGCTCCGCAGAGAAAGAGGAAAATATTGTAATATGTATGCAATTGCTTTTTAATAAATTTGCTACAGTATGTATATAAGGATATATATATATATATGAACTGAAAAAAATTCAAATAATATCATTGAAGTAGTAATAGAAATATGTTTATATATATATTTGTGTGAAGTCGAGCACTATGCCGATTCTGTTGCCATTTGCTTCTGTATTTTTGTCCTCAGAGTGTTTAATGTTTTCCAAAAAGGCCTCAACCATAGCACCAGCTCAATTAGCAGAAAGACCGCCAGATTGAGTGAAATTTAACACGGTCACGGGATATTGAGAGGAAACAGTGTACTATACATGCCCGCCTCTTCCGGCAGCGCACTTCATTCTCCGCCCCACATTTCCGAAAATTGTGGCTTCAGTGGCAAAGACGGATAATTACAGCGTATTTTCTCTACAAGTGTAGTAATAAGTTGATTTGCATTTTGATGTAGAACTGCACCACCGAGTTGTTTCGGGGTTAAATATACTTTGGGGTGGATTGTCGGTGAGAAGACCTAGGACAAAAAAAAATGAAACACAGAACAGTGTTTGTGTGCTGAATACTAAACATTCATTGCAAATAAGAATCGTAGAAATTTTAGCAAAGAGTACAATTTCAATTTAACATATAAAATGGATTAAAATTTTTGAATTCAGACAGAAATATTATGTCACAATTCAGAGGCTCTGTATGTTAATTAAATATTTCCTTCAGCGATATATATCTTCATTTGGAGCAAATACATATATTGTGGATATTGTGGAATTGTAAAAGTTTTCCAAAGGGGGTTTGAGTGTTAAATATGTTTGCACATCTGGGTAGGCATAACGTTTCTGAAAGTAACGAAGAAGGTGTGCAAAGGTAGATGAAAAGTTTTCGGATACACTCGTGTTTGAAACAAAGTGTAATGTTAAATAACCATATGGATTTTAGTAAAATTCCGAGTACTTTTTGAACGACTCTGTATGACTTATCGTGATATTGACGGTGACGAAGGAAAATTCCATAAATTTTGTTTATAAATTTTCCAGTGGAATGGAGGCTGTATGTTGAGAAAGTTTCTTCTGCCTTTAGCGCAAAACTCTGAAATGTACTCGGGAGAGATTGGATAGCAACTGCAGCAAGGTCCGAAAATCTTAAGGGGGCGAGACTTGAGTCTAGCGGGATTATTTAGATCGCAGAGCAAGTGGAAGGCAAGTTTTCATCTTCCACTCACCTTTGGGGATAAAAGTTGGATGAGAAGTTTAGGCGGAATTCAATTTGGTTATTAACGTTTTCTACAAATTTAGGATATATTCAACTTCATGTGCTCTACTTTGAAAAGTGGCTTGGGCTACATAACTTTGACATTCAACGCAAAATTTACCAATAGCGACTGTTGATTGTCACTTGTAATATCGTGAGGAGAATGAAACATATGGACTTGGGAAAATACTGAATTTATGTATTTTCTGATGATTTTGATCAATTGTTAACTTCAGAATTGTCATATGATAAGTACGAGTCATGCTGCAAGAGCTAAATCTCAAATGCTAAAACTCAATAGTGAGGTAACTCTATAATTCTGACAAAATGATCTCAGTAAATTCATTAGGTTTTCTAAATCTTGGGGATCATGAAGGTAATCTTGCCTACATGATTGAAATACTCTATAAAAGACCTGAAAGGAAGGAAAGATGTAAGAATTTCTTTATTACGTTTCAACATATGTGTGTCTCATCGTTCTACCGTCTCCTGTCTTAGTCAACTTGAACAAGTACCAATATCAACTTGTCCGTTTATTTGGGATTGAAAAGAAGGGAAAAGTAATATGTTGGCACATGAGTATATGGTAAAAGTTATATCAGTCTCTTGTTGGACTTCTCTCATTGATAAAATGTCGATAGTATACTTCTTGAATTGAATGGAAACGAAGACATGAATTCGCTGTAGACATCCTGAGAAATTGGATTCTGTAGCTGATTTATTGAAAGTCTTCGCGTGTATGCTGCATAGTTTTCTGATTGGGATAGAAGGCTCAATTTATATCCATCCTCATAGTTCTCAAGAGAATTGACATATAATGTAGATATTTATATGTGGGTATAAGCGCATTATTTGCGTAAAAGCATTCATGAGAAAAACAAAAGTTGATGAGGAATTCTAAAATGCTCATAGAGATTAAAATATTATTTCGATACAATCCTTGTATTAAAAAAAATTCAAAGTCCACAATATCTCTGTGCAAATGTCAGTTTCCTGTGCCTCCTGGCAACGGGGAAAAAAATTTCACTCGGAAACCATAAGCATAATTATTTACAAAGCTGTCAGTATGTATTAAGTCATTTACAATGCACAACAATCTTGCTTTTCAGTAAAAATTGTTTGTAGTGAACTGCTGTACACAGATGGTTTCCATTTAGTCTTTAATTTCGTGATGTAAGAGGTGCAAATCTTACGAAACTATTCTCGTCGGTCCAAACACTCGTTCCGGTCGAGATTCGTTGGACTGTCCAAGGACTCTACTCATTCAGAACGTGAAGCTATTGAGCGCAAGACTCTGGCACACTTCCCGGATAGAATAGCTCGTATCATCACTCTCCACTGCTAGGTTTTAAATGTTTCCTGATATTTTTTGTTAACAAAGCAATAAAGTATATTGAACTCGCAAATGGATGGAAAAGGTTTTCTTCTTGTGAAATAATAGAACACCTGCCGTAACCGGCAAAATGTCATTGGGTCTTTCTTCATCTTGTGTCTGACCATAAACATGAGAGAACCGCATATTTTCCGACAATTTCGATTTTATAGTTTAGCTTTGGTTGTCTCCAAAGTTTCAGCATGCTACCCTATCGTTTACATCTCTGGAATATTGCATGCAAATTAGGATAATACTGGATAAATTCTTTATACGTTTTACCATCTTCTTTCACGAGAGTACGTCGCATTTTATTGTCAAATATCTTTCAGAGGCAAATGAAATATCTCTGCTCCTTTATTCCCCTCATTCAATGCGAATGATCACATGAGCTTTCTCAGGTTTTCATTATGTCACTCTCTTGGTGCTTGACGAAATGATATTGCTCGGAAGATTTTTCGTTTCGGCAGTTTAAGTTTATTTGCTCTTTTTCATTATAATATGAAATGTCTTAGTGGAGGTAAAATGTAAATAAAAGGGAAAGTATTTTACGAAAAGGATTTCACTGGAGAAATTTTTATCGATGTGATTCTTTACTGAATGTGATGTTCAATTTGCAGAAAAATATTGGTCCTCTCTGTCGTCCTTGGCTGCATTCTCAAGAGAATAAACATCAAGCAGTGAACCTGGGAATGATTCTAATCAAATATTTGTGAGATACACAGAATCAGTCATGTGAATATGCTCTTTTCCGATGAAATGGGGCACTCTATTGAAACATGCTTTCTCAATCGTGAAACTTTCCCCCCACGAGTCGCCTTTAAGCAAGAAGTGTGGCAAATGTCTTCCACCCCTGATCGTCAATTCGTGACCCAATGACATGAAAAATGGTTGAATTTTTCACAATCAACATGTAATTTCTCTTCCTCGCTGTATTGAAGTAAATTTCCTGGGTTGGTGAAATAATGACTTCCGCGAAATCCTCAGAGAGATTCAAATCAATCGTGATTTTCAAAAGACGTCCGGATGCGCGATGCAATTCATCGAGTATGATGTATTCTTCAGCACTACCAACATGCATGTTGATGCTTTTCCACTGTCGTGCAGCAACTCCATATTTCTTTCCACCCACGGCGCGCCAATATTCCATGATTTCACTGGGGATGGAAACAAGCAATTTCGAGCTTTAATTTCCTGCCGCACATACATCACTCTTTGCGTTTTACCCCCCAACCGCGACATATGGTGCAATTTCTGTGTGCACAACATGTTTACATCTTTACTGTTTGCCCCTTCGGACAATCTCATGATTCACACGGTGTCCTGCATAATTCTAAGGGAACACATCTCAATTTGTGGTCAAGTAGCAAGAAATTTCTCAGCTCTCACTGAGCAGAGATTTAAGGATATTTGACATAGAGATAGGAGAGCTTCGTTCAACAGATGAGAGATATCCATTGATTTATGAATTCCACTTGCTCTGTATTTATTTGAAGACGGTAGATCTTTATTTCCATAAATATCTTCGTGTGAAATAGGGGTTCCAAAGAACATTTCAAGTTAATTCAAATAGTCTCTCTCCTCTTTATTAAACAATGTATAGCCCTGTAAGTATATCATGAGAAACGATATGTACATAAATATTGTCCAATATACATTATATAGTTTGCTAATTTTACAAAGAAGTCATGTAATAAAAATAAAATTGTTTTAAAAAGCACAATAAAAGAAGATAAGTGCACTTATAATAGTATAAATTTCAGGTAAACAAATTTCTTTATGAAGAAAAATTCTCTTGATATAATTTAAATACAATAATTTTTTATTTAATTACACAAGATAATGCAAACATAATACATGCACGTATCCCGTAATTTGGAAACCCTTCTTTCCTCGTTACACTTTCCCCTATTCACTTCGTGAAATTTAGGGATTCCTAAATATGAGAAATGTGTGATCTTCAATTCACGAATGAGGACTCAACATTTGCTTCTGTACATGTATATCAATGACGCAAATATATGTCTAGAAATTGATAAATAAAAAAATGTTGAATGGTGGAGATTTTATATGTCACCATATAAAATCAGATGGTTTTATTTTCGCAAGGCTTCCACACAGGTATGCTTTTCTGACAGTATAACGCACGATTGAATAGTGAATTGAATTTTTTCACAGCAAAGGTTCTCCAGCACCTACACATAAACGCATTATGCCTCCATCTGGCATTTTTAACATATTTTTCATATCATGTGTAAATATAAAGTATATATATAAATATGTATGGTTAAGAAAGAAATTTATCGACAAACGTTTTCGGTCTCTTAGTTTTTCATGTAGATGTAAATTACGGTGTTTTAGTTTTCCACAGATGTCTTATTACGTTTGTTTAAAGTTTTTCCAAACCGCTTTTAAAGAAACTTCCTTGAAATTTAATTTTTTTTTAGGTAGAGTAGAATTTTTAGTACTTTCCATATAAAGTATCATTAATATCATAGCACATTCTTTTTTGCAATGTGAAGGAAACACTTTTCACTATTTTTCTGCCTTACTAACATATGGTTCTGCTTTCGCATCTTTTTTGCAGCAAAGCACATGGGCGAAAAAGAGAGTGTTCGATCAATATTAAACCACCAACTGTTCGCTTGACATTCCACTACACCGAAACCTCTAAATTCTCTTTTTTCGTGTCTAAATGTGGAGATAAAACCTTATACTCCCTTATCGGTTGAGTAAATTTTACCCCATCCGCTACACTTTGCCCAAGATAGCTGAGTTTAGAGGGACGTGAGACAAGCTGAGAAATGTTGTACCTTGTCAAATTGAAAAGTGGCTCCAATCACTGCTCGAGTTTCGACCTGAAAACTGATATTTATTCAAATGCCCCGTACAATCGACTGTGAAGTGGGCTCTTGCACGGCCCGTTGAAATCCACTCATTTTTCACTGTTACTGCTGAGTTCTCCCAGAACGCTCCACTTCACACGCCTTTTTCTCCCTTATTCAACCACATAACATAATGACAACACTTTTCAATGGGAAATGGTGGAGACAAAGCTTGTACAGCGGAACTACACTCCGACAAAGAAGTGAATATGCCGAAGCCAAAGAATATATAACTACAACTAGATTGTTAAGTTCTAAACGATGAAGCATTGAAAATTATAATTCTTGGTTAACATGCTATGATTTTTTTTTGGTAATAAAGTGGATAAATGTAGGCGTCATCCATAATATGGGTTTCCCGTGTAAGTTTATTTGCTTATCCTAATATTCTTAATTAATTCCATTCCTGTTAAACCACTTTGAAAATTGTGAACTTAGCAGCATACCCTGTGACATAATCGATAAATTGATGAGCAGAACATTCAGTTGACAGGGAATTTGGATGTCCCATGATTAATATCTTCTGAGTGTCACAGGCACACAGAGCACGATGTTGTTCACCCAATTCGCACATATGTAGTCGATGAATGCCTGAGCTATGAGTGGCAGAGAAGCCAACGAGGGCAAAGCATCAACAAACGGAAATGTAGCACATTAATTTTGTCTATTCCGGGACAAAATGTTGCTACAGTCTGTCCACAATTCAGAAACGCATATAAGAGCCATGTTAATTGAAGAGTGCCCGAGGATGGAGAAATGAAAAAGGATTCTAGGCTCTTGTGACCCATATAACTTCGAGAGTGTGACCCCGACTTTGAGTGTACATTGAATTTTGGCAACAGAGAGCCATCTTCCGTGGATGAAAACAGACATGAGGTTGCCTAGATGTTGTTGCCTAAAGTACTCTCTGGGATCATCGTGAATACAAATTTTCCAGCTCTGGTATTTTCCTGTTGTTATCTGCATACGCTTCCTTTTGTTGACTCACTTCCCGCAATTTTCATCAGCCACTGGCTCAGCCAAAGTCCAATTCACCGAGTAAGACTAGTGAATGCTCTCGGCACGAAACATCCAAGTACATATAAAACACACACCGACAATGTTTCGCTTCTCAATGAACACGAATGGTTCAATGTTGCCATTCTCCACGTCATAATTGCATTCGTTTGTTCAAATTTAACCATTATCTACGTCCCTTGTACAACACATGTGAATATATTTGTGTCCAACAAAGAGATCTACTCTTCCACTTCTTTCACTTTTCACCCTTTCAACCAGAATTTTTTTTTTTTTTCAATTTACTGACCCCCATTATCTTTGCGGCTCCCTTTTACTGCAAAAACGACTTTTGAGTCTGGTGTGATTATTTTTCCACAGCAAACACTTTGCGATTTGAACACCATCCAAGTTCTTTTTTGCCACCGGCATCCACTAGGAATGCTTTAATTTACTAGCAGAGACTGTTTGAGCAAAATTCACTGTGCCATGCCATTATGAGCGGAAATTGAAGCAATTTGAAAGAGAAATTTTCCACAATGATAATTGTTGAAGTGTTTCAATTATTCAGAATATTTAGAAAGCTAAATTGTTGTAATTTGCTAACTGCTCCAATTTACATCTACATATGTACATATGCATGTGTTAAAATTATTTTTGATCATTCATGTTAATAAATATATTATATGTAAATATAAAAAAGTCCACATTTAGTTATGCTTTTCCTCCACAAATATTTCACGTGTACGTTTATGTAACATGTAGTGTAACAATAAAGAAGAAATACTTAGAAAACTTCTAATATACATTGCCACAAAAGATTGAACAATGATCCAAAACACAAAATGACAATTGCTCTAAAATAATGCTCTTTTTTCTACGACTCCGACTACCTTAAATTTAAGTACATTCATAAGAACATTGTTACCCTATAAATCGAATTGAAGTCATCTCATGGGAGCCTTCAGTATGCCACAGGTAGCAGAGTAATGTTCTGAAAATAATTCTTTCAAAATTGCAATCTCGAGACAATAGAATTTCAACACAGTTTTCTTCTTCTTTCGCCCAACTCACGGATGAACTTCGCAAAATTGTCTTACACTGTATCTGATGTTTCCCAAGGGTGCTGGAGATTCTATAGCAGGCGACAACAGTGTTTTACCTTCCTCGGGAGGATTAAATAGAGTGAAAATTGGAACATTTGTCACACTTTTTCTGTGCAGGAAAAGGTGAGAAGGATTCTATTCAAGTCAAAACGCCCTCAGTGATGGTTAACATTTAAAACAAGGTGAAACAATAAACACAAAATTGGATGTATAATCAAAACAATACAATGAGGGTATCCTATGATAGTGATTGAATGAGTTGTTTAGAATGGGAGAAGGAAGGAGAATCCGATATGGTCTCGTTGTCTATAGACAAGTGGTATTTGCAAGAGCTTTGTTCTTCCCTAAATATTGCACATGTTTCCCATGATACACACCCACAGATTTTGAGTGAAACCAAATCATCACAGTATATATATGAAACAAGCACAAAATCTTCATCCCGTATATTGCCTCACTTAAAGCACGATAACCTATTTCAACATAATGAAGTTTAACTTACTCTATTTTTGAGATTCAAGTACAGCCAGGGAAACGAGACTCAATTTTACACCCTTATTTAGCTATGAGGTGAAAACTCCCGCAAAGCAATGTCCACAGTTGTGGTGTTCCTGGATCGTAAAACCCAGTGGAATATTCCCGATAAGCTTTCATCAAAATCACATTATTGAAAACTAACTAGTTGGTAGATTTAATTCGCGTATCGTGATGACGTACGTTATCAGTCATTGAGCGACGATTAAATAAACATTTTATATTGATGACAACCTCCCATATCGCAATTTGTGTGAGAAGTGTGTGTGTGCATTTACGGAGCGTTCTGACGAGTAAATAGCGCAATGTAAATGCCAAGAGTTGCATATACATAATATGGATCATGGAGCCAATTCTATGCGCTCCACCACAAAAATGTGTGAATAAATTGTGCATATTTTAAATGTCACCAACATTCCAGCAATAAAAAGCCATATGTGTTAAAAATTAATTCATTTGTAGCAGTGCTACAAATAGACTAATAATGAGTTCCAATAATCGATAGCCCGTGGTAGTAGTGTAGTAGTAGTAATAGTCGAGGCTTCAAATAAATTATTTACATATATATAATTATTTAACTTAAGGTGTATAGTAGCTTTTTTATTTGCAGCTATGACATTCTCTCAATTCAAAACTTCAACTGTCACAAATTGGGAGTCTAAGAGACTGACTAGCAAATCGATATATTTTGTCTATCATATGTAGAAGCATAAATGTTCCCACTTTAGCAATTCGCGTTGGGACCCATGGCAGGATGGGCGCTGAGCCACCGGGTCTCTGTCATAAGTCACTTGTTCTATTAACCACACCTTCCATGCAATGTCCCCGTAAAGCTACACTCGCGGAAATAAGACGTCTGTTTCTTCCTTAGCTGTCGACTGACTGCCCTATGCATGGAAAGATCAACACCGGATAAGCGGTAACTGCAGAGGCATGATCATAGCCTCAAATAAGGAGGTACTCCCAAGCGGGTTTCGTTTTTGGACTTGGGATGGGAGTTTAGGTGCTACACATAGCAATATATTCCGTTTGACAATTATAGTGTATCGAGCATAGTATTAAATGAGAATCCAATAGAGTCAATTAAAAGGTCTATAGGGTTTATCGAGATATATGTGCATTACATACGTGAATTTGGAGAAATACGAAGATAAGCTTTTTAGTATTTATATGGAGACAGACAATGAAAAAATTACTTTTTCCTTACTACGAGCTATATTTTCTATTTTATGAAGTACAATATAAACATTGTGAGAAGAAAACCCATGTCCTAAATCTAACCCTTTTACTTCTCTTCCTTAAATATATGCAGCATACAGTAAATATTCAATTCTTATATATTTTATCGATAAATTTTCTAAATTGCAATGTATATGCAATTAATATGCATAACCCAAGGCATAAGCCGAAGCTCTCGTTGTCACACAATTACCATAATTCTGGATGACAATTATAACGTTTTGTGAGTAAAATAATGTCCTAATAAACTGCAATGACTTTACAGTTCTTCATATCACATAGAAATATGAATAATTTGGCTAAATTGCAAATATAATAAGAAGATAAATAATAAGAGAAACTTTTCATGGAGTTGGTATGATAAGAATGTGGAAGGAAATTGAATTGATTTGTTAGAAAAGTTGACTTTAGTTTTCCAGTGATATCATGATATTGAAGAAAGTTCGGACGTATAGTGCAAGAAATGCACAGAATACAGTATAAAGACATAAATGTACAATTAAATAAGATGCATGTAAATATGTTATATACTATTTAAATTATTAGGTACACATTGCTTGAGTATATGATAGTCATTTGTAAGACAATATTGTCTATTGCATTTATCTTATTGAATTTATTCATAGAGAACACCTATTCCATTTAAGCAAGTGCAATTATATAGTATGATGCGACACTTTGTGCTATAAATTGCCTTCTATATTAGTTATATGTGTAGATGATTCGCAAGAAACACTCAACGCGTTTTAGATAGAATCTGTATTAAAGATAATGGAAATAGTACTGGGATATTCTTACTGACTACTTTATCTCACATATATATATTCCATTTAATTTCATTAGCATTTCGGCGTCGCAGTACAAAGTATTTTGTAGATTCGTAGATTTTTGATGAATGTGATCAGCTTATCTATCGCAGGACCAACTAGGCACATTGAGGCCCATTGTGTTACTGGATTCGATGAATGAGCGGATGTCTGTTCCATTGGCAAGTTTTATTGTTTTTACGGTGGCAGATTGTCAGTTTGCTGACCAACCATAAGTGATTCTATAGCCAAGTTTTATATTATAGGGTCAGAGCGCGCAAGACAATTCCAGGGAAGCGTATGTTTCATCTAAAACATTCAAGAGCAAACCAAATGGGTGCTGCTTTTTTGCCATTGAAAGGCTTTTTTTCACTCTGCTGTGTTCAAACTTTTGCAAGCGATGGAACTATCGCAATTTAATTTTTCTCTGTCACCTTCCTTAAATTACATATTTTATACTGCATTAATCTTTGATAATAGTCATTTCATGTTTGCGAACAACATCGAGATATTCAAATTTGCGCTAAAACTGTCAAATTCTGCTCGGAGCTATGCATTAAAAGTTCAGGTGAAATATTCACCTCATCATGTAAAGAGGCGATGACAATTAATCTCTCAACTGTTTTAATGAGTTCAGATAATTTTCCTTCGAGCTATGCTAGAATTGACTGAAATGACAGAACTGCAAAATGCCTGTACTCAATGTGCTACGGAATACCTTGCAGGATTCTGTAACGATTCTTAAATGTCAATTTTTGTTGGAACTTTTTATGTGACTTATCAATGGAACCGAGATAGTATGCATCTTTAATATCCAGAGATGCCATATAATCATACTTCCGTGTTCGCGCCTTTATCGTGTCAAAGATATGCCACAATCCCTGCAGATTTACCAGCTTCAGCACGAACTCTCGACGCTATGTGTGGTCACTTCACACACAAAAGATAGAGTGAGCTGATATCGGCCGTGCACCGTTAGTCAAGCCGTTCGGCTTAAAATTTTAACTACAAAATGTGTGGCCAACGGCGTGCAGGAACTAAGAATAATCATGAACTGGAATTGCAAAAAATTATTATGAAAACAATCCGTGTTTCAATTAATTTGAAATTATTACATAATAATTTCAATAATTTGAAATTATTACATAATAATTTCAAAATATTATTTAATTATAATTAAAACGTTTAATAATAATCCAGGCCTAAAAAAGGCAATATAATAACCTACGACAAATATACATACGTTTATCTGATGCTTAGACTCATGTAAATACAATTAAATCAATATTTAATAAATATACAATTTAAATTAATACTATTTACTTATATGACTGATAGCAGAAATGCATTCAATAATACTATTCAATTATTTGTGATTGCCCCAATTAATTGTGATGTCAATCTTAACTATATCTACTTGAATTTCTTATACATTTCTTATAACATACATACACAAACTACTTTATATTCCTACAATAAAAGCAATAGTAGATACAAATATTTTCTTTTTCTCTAGGTAGCAATGTAACTGCAAATGAATTACTCTGTATATTCATATAAAAAACCAATATCAAGCAAAAATTACATTTTACAAAAATTAATACATTTACACCAAATTCACATTTCTGGAAAGCATACACAATTTATGCATATTGAGAAGTAAAGTTGATCAATTTTGGTCGCGAAATTAGTGACGACTAATGAAATATTTACAGATGAAAAGAGATCAAAATTGCGTAAAAATCTGGTAATAAATAAATAAATAAAAGTTCTGAAAGCAAGACTCGGGTGTATGCCAAAAACACAATATGAGGTGAATCATAATCGTAAAATGAAATATTCAAATCGGAAACGCCGTCCCAGCCTCCAACAGCGCTTCCATTCGGTATGCCACTGCGGAATGTAGGACGCGGGGTGATGCAAAAAGGTCCACAATTTATTGCCCCATGCACTTCACATGCGGGAGTCCCTGAGGCGGAGCTGCACCCCATTGTGTTACTGGAGGCCCCATTGTGGCGCTCAGTGGCCAACTCATCGTGGACCACATTTCGCGCACTGAAGACGAAAATGCACAACTCAAATTTTTCTTTATATTTACCCATTGTAATTCGTCTTTGCCTGTTATATATATATATATATATATATGTCCTAATACTAAAGATATATGTATATATATATATCCTAATCCAGTTGTCAATTTAGTACTTATTCAGATTAAAAAACTTTTCAAATTTAAGAATCGCCCTATGTGAATAGGAAGTTTCATACGGGTGACAATTACTTCAAACAGAAAATGATAATTGAGGAATTTTTTATTGTAATTTTGAAATATTTTTACAGAAAATTAATCTCATTAATTTGCTACAATGTTTTTTTATTCATTATTTTTTAAATTGTTCCCTAGACAATTTAATAATCTAACCTTCCATGCTGGCGTCGTGATAGGTACTTTTTATGATTTCTAAATTAAGAGAAAAATGGTGTTATGTGTGAAATATGCAAATGAGAAAGTTAGGGAGGAACGACCAAGGCAATGTACATATATAGGGTGAGTTTGGGTCGAAGAGATTCCTGTCCCATTGTCATCCGGAGGAGCTTTTGTGTGGCCCTCGTTCCATAGTGAAGATTTATGGACTTATGTCTCACTGTATGACGGTGTTTATTAATAGTACTGTGGGAAAAGGAATAAAACTTCTCTCTCTTTGCTCATATAATGTGAGTTTTGAATTAAATTTTTCCACACAGCTATTAGGAAGTGTACAATTTATGTGTGACGTAGAGTTAATATTAATGAAACTTTTATTCCACTTGTGTTAATTTTCTGCCTGTAAGAATTCATTGTGGTGGAAAATGTCATCAGGATTAAGTCATACCATTTTGAGAGAGCAATGGTGAAATTTTGTATAATAAAATAAACAACAATGTGAAAAGTTTGAAAAGAGAACCAAAACAATACAAAACTTTCATTTTGTTTCAACACTGGAAAATTTTAGATAGAATTTTTACTTCTGACAACTTTCAACACAACACAATTTTGACATGAAATATCTGTGATGGGGAATTTATTACACTTTGCTAAAAATAGATGAAACATTATGAATTCATTGCATACCATGTTTTGTATTAACATGTATTTAATGTAAGACAGGTGTATAAACATAGTATATAAACAGATTCATGCGAATGAACAAGTTAAAAAAAAATATTTCAAAATATTATAAGATGTATTATAAGCAATTCTTTTTAATTTCCACGGACTTTATATATATATATATATATACGTGTGTGTGTGTGTGTGAAACTATCAACGATAGTGTAATTCATCATCTTCAGTCACAAAAAGATCATATCATAGCTATTTTTTCTGTAATACCTATTCCCACTCGTTCTCCATCACGTACAATTTGACAGCAATAGTCATAAATACCATTTATTATACACAAATGGCGTTGTGACAGTGATAATGCTTCGCCCCCTGGATCATCGACGGTGATGATAATAAAAATAAAATGCTGCTATTTCGTGCGACTGGAGGCTACAGTGGAGAGTGCCTTCAGTTTACGGGATCAACCATCTGGGATGCCACTATCATCGCTATGAATTATAATGTGGGTGGAATACGTGCATTTCATACATTGATGCAAATATCATTCATAGAAGCACTTTCAAGCTTTTGGACACTCAGCTAACCTTTCCTACCGCACCTATTTGGAAACTTTTTAAAGAGATATGTTATGCATATCTATTTCTCTCATGCAAAATATAAGGAAAAGCATAGATACTTCACTCTATTTTCCTTGAAAATTAAATTTAACTTTGATATTTATCCAAACATTAAAAATGTTAACATTTCATATTTTACGTAGGTTAATGAGATTTCCTAATTTAATTACTACAACTATTACTATTTATGAGGTTCCGCACTTATTAATCAAATCATGTATTCTTTATTCCTATCTTGTATCACCTCACTCCCACCCCTAATGTAAAACATGTCAGCACGGAAGTAAACTCCACCTTCGTGCTTTATGGCCACGATTTGTTAGTTCGTCACTTGCTCTGTGTTGGTCTTTTCATGCGTAGGGTTCAGACGACCGCAAGAGAAGGACTCTTCCTTGTCTTTACAAGCACGTCTTGTTTCTACAAGATATGCTCTTCTCGTGAATGTAGTGTACACGACGACAGTGTTTCCGCTACCTATGAGAGCTCAGCGCCCATTCTTCACAGGTCCCCCTCGAGTTTTTAATGAGAGCTTCTTAATGCTTCCACAATCGTGAGCTCATGAATGCAAAATGATTTTTTTTAAACAGCCTATAACGTACTAAACATTTAATTCAAACGTATGGGGTTGATTCGGAGTACCTGTGAATTAATTTCTCACCATTTATCGAATTCATAAATTGTTTATTAGTTACCTGAAAGCGAAAACTCTGCACACGTGGTTTGTTCAGTACACCTTCCGCAAGGTTGATTCTGATAATTTCCCCCTAAAAGCGATTTAATTTTGTTTTATTATTCACACGAAGTGATGGAATAATTTCCGATTGGCCACAGAAAAAGCACTCGATTCGGCAATGGAAAATTTCTATTAGGGCGAAAGGATGGCTATGTGTGTTGTGAAATATGATAAATAATTAAATTTTAGAGATCACACAGTGTTCCGGAGTTTAGAACCGGAATTGATGCACCATCGGTGCCATCCAATGATCATGCAATTTATTAAACGAATATTTAACATTTTAATCAATGGTTTGAAGCTGGTGTTTTGCATATGTGTCTGCAAATATTGATATTATGCGCAATTGCCGACAAGTACAGCGGTTACATTTCAGTATATTATTGCTCATTGTGTGCAGAAATAATAATCGCTTGTTGTTCGATTAAATAGGTACCTTATTTAAAACTATAATATTTCTGTATAGACTTAAAAAAAATAAGTTACGAACTATTTAACTTTCTAAGTAAGGAAAAAGAATTTCTTATTGCACTTTGCTTGTGCGGATGAGTACGCAGTAATCTATAAGATGTCTAAAATCAGCAGTACACTCAATACTTAATTTCGTCTGGAAAACCTATTGAGTTTGTGATGATGTCTGAACACTAAATGAATCATTTGGTTGAACGTTAAACACATTCTCATGCGAAGCAAGGATCCACCTCTTGCTTGTTCCCTACACTCACTTCCGCTTCAGTAGTACGCATTAGGTCTCATTTAACAGAACCATATCTATTTCATTGAATTGGTTTCTAATGGTGAAAACACAGCATTTGTAATTTGTAATTTGTCCACGATCATCTCTTTCTTCCCCACGCGTATCGTGTATTTTCCTTCCTACTCGCACAGTGGCTGTCTCGACATGTCAGAGTCAGACGCTGACAAAGTAGGAAGGAAAATACACGAAACGCGAGGGGAAGAAAGAGATGATCGTGGACAAATTGCAAATTACAAATGCTGTGTTTTCACCATAAACATTCCCTCTCTTGTGTCGTTAAAGCATATTAGACTGTTTTCATTTCGTGTGTTTCGTAATGAAATTTGAATTAAAATGTTCTGATGAGAATTTTTAAAAATTAGAAAGTAATTCAAGAAAAATTATGTCATAATCTCTTTATTTAAAATTTTCGTATTATATGATGATATTATTTGTAGGTATCTTGAAAGTTCAAAAAATACTACATCATGTAAAAAAATCAGACCGTATTGTGAATTCGGGAAATCGAGCATTATTCCGATGAAATTGGGCCCGAGTAGCTTTAAAATTTGTGTATTGCTCTCCATAATGATCCTCTCATTTAAATCATACTCGGTATTGCAACGAATATGCTGTTGAAATTGAGCGACCACACGCAAACTATCTCAGATATTTCCCATTCACTAAGAAGGAAAAGAGCAGGGACAGTGTATTCATATGATATTCTGTTTTGAAATCCAATAGATTGGGTGCCTCATGAAGTTTCTTCCTGTGAATGTCGTATTCAATTACAAAGTGTATCCTCGGACCAAAAAGAAAATGCGCAAGAGGAATCCAGACATCGAGATATGGTTAAATTGCGTTGCAAACTTCTTCCAATTCGCACAGATTCACATTCTCAATCTATACTTCCAATACCCTGCAGAATCTTCCGTATTAACATGCATATATGAAATGTGGAATTGACATAAAAAGAAGATTCTTTTCACATAACTATCAGATTCATCCATTTACCGAGAATGCCGAGAATTGAAATTCAATAGAGGAACGCTCATGGCAATAGGAAGTGAAGGAAATATCAAACTTCATTTCATCGGAAGACCGAATCAACTTTTTTCAATCTATAAGAAAATTTTTGCACTACTTTTCTGTGCGGAAATATTCTTCAATGAAATATTTTTTTGTCATATATGTACATATTTCGTAAGATGTACTCAGCGTCTGAAAACAAATCTTCTGAATAGCAGACATCATTTCCTTCCTTTCCACAATGAATAAATTATTAGATTCATACTTTAATTAATTAAGTCTGATAAAAGGAAAATGAATATATATCATGAGCTTCTATAGTGTTGTAAGTGCTGTATAGAAAGATCTATTTAGTTCTTGATGCGATTCATGAATGATTTAAAGGCTCTATTCTTCATCAATGCATATTTGAGTACGTTTTCTTTCATCCGTCCCATATAGTCCATTCTCAGTCGTATAAACAATTCATTTGAAAATCAATAAAACCCATTCAAAATAATCCCGTTCCCATAGACTCTCCGGCCATTTTTTATTTATTTTCCCACAGGAAGAGTGTAAATTGGGTATAGTAAGACAATATTGACACGTTCCTTTTACGAGGCGTCTCATTTTTACGATCTAAAGAGGAATTATTCTGATCCTTTGGTGGAAGGGAAGGTTAATAAAATTGATGAAATACATTCGTTACATAATCATATATAGGATCACATTCAAGATAGACAACTGGAATGTCCACTCTGTGTGTGAATTCTAAGGAAGAACGTCAACGTGGTATACGGAAAACACGATTTTACACTTATTTAGAGTAGCAACAACGATTTCTGTTGTCTGCCCTCACAGAATCCACGGGGTTTCTACATTGTTTTTGTCTGAACTACTTTATTTTAATTATGTTACCTATATGTATTTTCAGAGCGAAATCGAAATCGAACGCCTACACAGTGCATGTGCGCCGTGGGTCTGCCATTTTAGGCCACATGCACTGATGAGGCTCTTTCAACATTCATGAAATTTATCTAACCTAAAAACAGATTAACATTGAAAAGATTAATTTATAAATAGATTTTATATGTTTTTGCATGTGGAATTTTGCGATTTAATATATTGTAAAACATGGGGGTTTGCGTATCTCAGGAATCCATTAATAATGATTGCTAAAAAAAATTATATATACATACAAAGATGAAATATAAGATGAGGGTTCATCAAAGCCACGTTCCGTGTTTGAAATGAAATTTTTCATGTAAAAGTTCCATCTGTCTGTCAATTTTTCTTGTCATACCTTACTAATACAGAAGTTGCTGATGCAGAAGGAATGATTAAATGTTTCCTTTATGACGGGTCAACAAACACTACCTACACCCACTCGGATCGCTATTCAAACTGTTCGGCAACCCATACTACCATTTATCACGTCTTTCTTGTGACACTCTTTATATATTTATATGTATATCAGAGATATTTTCCTCCTTATGTGGATGTTTTTCTGCCTATCATGGAATTATCAATTTTACGCAATCACTGAAAATTTATCACTCAATTTACTCCGTATTCAATTCCCGTATGAAAATTTTATTGAGAGAGGCCTTTGCAATTGTATTTATATAATTTTCTCCCTTTTATATAAATATCTAAAATTTTCTAGGCGCAACTATTGAACTACATTGTAAGCTTCAACATTTCTAAACGCCAAATATCCTATTTGCTTCTTTTTGGCTCAAAGTTCTGGACACTTATTTAATTTGTATTTCGTATATTTGTACAGTGTAAAAAATTCAAGACGTCTATAGGAATATTTTACTAGGGAAAAGTTTAATTTATATTTGCGTCTTAAGTAATTTCCAGACAACGTTTGAAATATTTTATTCATATTTGTGTATACATATGTATGGATATGAATGTACAGTTAGATACATATTTTGTTATTCAAATATAGCATATGTAAGCAACTACCGTAAAATATACCTATGTAAAACCATAACAATATGTATAAGGAAGAGTGTGATACGAATACCTCTTATGCAAATTTTAAGACTATAACAAAATATATAATAAATTTATTATTTCATTGCATGAACCGCATGTGTGGGGTCTTTTATTGCTGCACGAGATACAATTAATTAAGCAAAATTTAGTATACCATTTGTTCTGGTAAAATTTGATAATACAGCACTTTAATTTCAGCTCACGCAATTCCCGTGAAAAATCATCACAGATACGACTGTCAGTCAAGCTCAAAATGTAGCTCTTCTCTTGACGTGAATTATTTTAAACTCACCTCCTTGAATGAAGCCTGATGAAGGAAACATGCAGTGAAAATTGCGAATGGAGTTTCTTGTGTGATGCACAATTTTCTGCGTCATTAATTCAATCAGCAACTGAAAATTTACCTCGTCACTAACATGAGTTTGGTGCATTTTGTTACTTGAGTACCCAGATGGAGTCGCCAGGCGAAAAACAGCGAGACCATAAAGCAATTTCCAACTCATGGGAGAAACATCTTCATACTGTGTTACATGAATGTTAGCCGTGGAACAGGGATCTGTGCGAAAACATGGAAATTCACTGACTGCGTGTTGTATGGTGGGACGCAGTGAAGAGCATACCATTAGAGGAAAAGGTAGGCATTCTAGTCTCGGCTCTGCAGAGCTCTCTATATGGAGCAAATTTGTTTACCGACATATTACAAGAGCTAGTGGGAGCTAATGTAAAATTCCGTCAAGACTTTCCAGCAATTCTCCCCATATTTCTCATTCGGAATTTCTCTTCGTTAACACCTCGGATGCGTGAGTTTCCGTCAAGGACACGTAACTTACAAAATGTGGTGTACATTTCAGAGATGGTAATAACAGAATTTCCATTTATTTTATATCTCTTACGTTGGTTTTATATTGTAACCAAGTCATAAAATATGCTATTACTTTGAAATTCTTAAAATATGAAGTTGACACAACTCAAATTACGGAATTTGATTTAACGGAAATGCAACACAGCCAACAGGGTAAGCTAGTGAAAAGAAATCGTATTGTTTGTTTACTCTCGAATGATCAATTGAATCCTACGCATAAAGAGATAGACACTGTACAAGCAGCAAACTGCCGAATCGTGGCATGAACCGCAAATATGAAGTTTACTCTCGTGCGGACATATTTTGCACTGGGGATGGGAGTAAGGTGCTACAATTATAATTAAGGATGAAATGTACGTATATTCCTCATCATTTTTCCCTTGATTTCTTGCTAGCCCTTTGTTGCCTTTTCGAAAAGTACGGTAGCTGCTGGTGAATGGATGCTAAAATGAGCAACTTTAATGGAATGAAGCTATCAATGAATGTGGGAAAGGATGGTTAGATGGATGGGAAGATAGAGCGGCAAAAAAGCTGCCCGGAAAAATCTCAAACACATTATTATTTTGCTGAAAAAGGAGCTTCCCTACCAATTCAAGGGAAAAACTCTGCAGTAGACTTTCCATCCATATATACATACTTTTGCTGGGGGAGAAAGCTTTTTATGAATGTAATTTCAGATTTTTCTCAATCACCCACAGCCTGAACCTTAGCACACTCCTGACTCGAGGTTGTGGGATTTTGATTTAATTTTCAAAGTTTGTTTTATAATACATCGATATTGATTTTTCCATGATGTGTTTTCGCTCCATCTGTGCACAAGGTTCCTCATATCGGGTATACCCGGGGAGAAGCAGAAGAAGAGCCGAAAAAGTGATCCAACAGAGCAACTCTTTAGTGCACTTTGCCAGTGAATGAGTGGCTGGTGTTGAGATCTTGAAAAGTTTTCACACATGCCTGAGCAAAAGTGGGGTGAAAGCAATGCTATATACCATTATCCCGTCAATATTAGAAGATTACGTGCAAGATTGTGAAATGCACGTGCTGAGAAAGTGAATTGAAATCTCAGCTGTATTTTATCTCACGAATAATTCATTCGACAGAAGATAGCTAATAACATTCGCCACAAATGTGAATATAATTTCAGTTATTATGCCTTTAGACCTTTTAATATTTCATTTCAAAAAGAGAAAAAAAACACAATAATACAATAAAATAAGGAAGAAACATTTATGATACAAATAGCAGAGAATACCAGGAAAGTCAAAAATATGAGTTTTTGCAAGAGTTTAGAAGTTCTTTTGGCGTTTAATAGAAAATAATGTATGAGTTTACTATCATAAAATTTTTGGCCTACTATTTTACTTGCATTATATTGTCACTCTTATTAAAAAATACTGCATAATGCAAGAAGCATTTTATGTCAATTCACCCAAGGTCATTTAATTATGACGAATATTCTATCCACATATGTATGTTACTGCTCTTGATATATTGTATGCTTACATGATTTAAGGATGAAAGATCGCAACAGGATGATTATTTTGAGAGAAAAGAATATTGAGAAGAGCCCATTGAGGGTGAATAGATCAAAGACATTAAAGTCAAAGTCTATTCTCTAATAAATTCCACGCAAGAGTGTAGTGAAATTGCGGCCCCAAACCGCGTTTGTGGCGAGATTGGGTGAAAGACTCTGGATTGTGTTCTCCTTATGAGTGTGGTTTGAGAAAATGTGTTCAGTTATTCCTATAACGACTATCTACCGAAGCTGGAAAATGTGAATCCATAAATAAACGTCTTTATTAGTTTGTTTACCATCCCCAGTAGGAGCACTCATGTGAACCCCCGTAAATGAAACAAAACAAATTTGTCGAAAACAGAAAGCACCACATTTCACAGTTTTTTTTCTCACTTCTTCTTCGTCTTCATCGCAAAAATGGGTATTTTATTGATTTACTTCCTACTATATATTTTAGCAAGTATCTTCTAAAATGAGACGGAACTCTATAATAAAAATGATACTTTCGCAACTCTAATAAATAATGGAGGGAAAAACTCATAAATTTCTTCATTTTTCACTCAATTTTTTTTTCTCTTGATGTGTATAAACTTCACAAGATGGTAAATTAATAAATGGCGGTTTTATTGCCATTGAATGAACATTTTCGCAGAAAAAGAATTTTTGCTTCAAGTCAGTGAATTTTTGAAAATGTAATTTTTGCACCTGGAAAAATTCTCACAAAGAATAAAAGCTTTTTTGATTAATGCCCCATAAAATACTTTTAAAAGTATCTTTGGGGTAAAAGTTTACAGTAGAAGTAAATCCAGAAGAATCTAAACAGAAAGAAATCATTTCATGATATCTAATAGCAGTTCTCGGATTTCTTCGAGAATTTTTTTCTTCTTTCATTTATATTCATGAAATACGTATAAACTAGAAATTGTGTTTCAAATTTTTCGAATATGATGCTTCCATAAACTCAATAATATTATCAGTTGCTGTATGTACTTGATTAAAGTTTGCTTGATTAAATATCTTTGTAATTTTCTGTGACACTTAAACATTACAATTTTATAATTCATAATTCCGTGCTGTTGCAATGTTCATTTCCTTTAACATATTCAAATAATGTAATTTCTGTTATATAATTTATAAACAAAAAGTTTTCGGTCAAGTTTTAGGTCCTTTAATAAATTAATCTGAGCTGAATCCGTTAATTTTGTGTATTCACACAACAGAATTTTGCACTGAAAATTCAATTTAGAACAAAACAACAAACATCCCGAGTCAAAAGGGTGTGTTAATTAAAGAATTTCAATATTTGTGCACAAAACTTTCTTGAACAGCTGAAGTAAACTTTCAGTGGAAAATTGTCAGTATCCTACAACCAAGCACCATTTTTCTCATAATTTCAATTTTTACTCTCGTAAAATTCAGTCACAAACAAACAATGAAAATAGTGATTTCAAATTGAAGAGGAATCATTGTCTCAATTTCCTCCTCGTCACATCTATGTACACACCTTATGAGTAGACTTCCATATAATAATTATTAAGCAAATATTTTCAAAGAAGGGGAGATGGCGGGTTGCTCAAATTGAGTGTCTCGAGCCATTATTTGATATAATTTCGGGAACTTAACAGAGCGACGGAGTTTCAAGTGCGACATCGTTGGTAAAAGCTTGCCATATGAGCTTAGTGGTGAATGTGCTCGTTTCAAACCCACCAGCCACTAAATGCTGCGAAGCCCCTCTCTCTCTTGATAGACGGCTTGAAAAATGTACATATTTGCGTCTGAAGGGTGGCTTCCGCGGATTGCCTAATGTGGAGAATTATGATTGTCATAAATTTTACCCCGAGCCACCCCTAAGTGGGTGTGGGGAAATAACAATTTTCACTCTCAGTGGGGAATTCTTTAATAGACGATTGGCACAAGGGCATCAAAGTACGAAAATTGCTTCGGATCCCACCCATGACACCCCTTCATCGACCATTTGTTGTACTGTGAGAACCCGAAGAGGGGGCTCGAGGCTTGTTTCGCGATTACACGCATGATGTGAGTGAATGGCAATTAATATTCGCGGATGGAATTTTCTGCGTCATCCCAATTTCAGTGGTTCCGTAGTGGAAAGGGTGAATCCAATAAAAGAACCCCACACTCTTACCACACCATTCAACACTAACAGCTTCCGGTTGTCATATTTTATGAACGCCAACCCCTGCGGTACGCACCTCTAATAACCCATTGAGGTGAATAGATTCTTAAGGACTTATAGCTCTCCTTTATAAATAATAATAATCATAAATTCTCAACGATATAACGATAAAACCTACAAAAATGTTCATAGTCTAAATTTGTTATAGCCTCTATAAATTTATATATATAAAGTCAGTGTTGTTCCTCGTATAGGTGTACAGAGGAAAACAGGCGGATTGGAAAAAGATTTGCCGCTTATTTAAAATATTATTACAAATTCAATTTAAGCTAATTTATTTAGAGTATAATGAGATCACACTGGGGTCTTTCGCATGTCCTTCTTATGGTGCTCTAAAAGATCCTTTGACATAGGAAAAGAATTCAATTACTTTAATTATATTTCAAAATGGAAAATTACCCTCAATGGGCATTATCATCTACAACAAAGTGTCTCCAGCTGTAGTAATTAATGGCGCCTTGATGCACGATGCTCAGTAGAAATTTCATTAAGTCTCGTTCCTTATTCTCCAATCTTATGGTGGGGTGAGGTCAAGGGCTGGAGTATCATTAAGCATCGTAAGATATTGATTGCATGAGGTGAGGTGTATAGGTCAGTGTTTCGTTAGTCGTACGTTATCGAGAAAGCTGTAATTTAATTAGAGCTTAATTCTTCAGGACAACACAAAAGTGAAAATCCATCCTTTAGACTTTAGAATTCATTCGGTTACGAATCAGCTAATAAATGCTAGTGCATCAATGACTTCTTTCCAACTGTCCTCACAGTTTGTTATGTATGTAACGGAGACACTGATAATGTATAAAAGGAAAAATTATATAGTATGATATACTCCGAAGAATCCGTCGATATGCCTCAAATCATATTAATCATCAGTAATCTTGGTTATCACATTTTATAAGGATAAAATATACTTTCCCTTTACAATTAGGTTAATGCAGTAAATATCGGTAAATATAAATAGAATAGCTTCAAAACGACTACACAAGAATAAGTTTGAGTCTCTAGTCCTCCGTAGACTTTTACTTTCTCCCTCGTCGATCAACCGTGTATCACCGAAATCATGCGATGAAGCAGAAATCTCTCTCCATCCACTGCTGAACGTCATAATCTCTACCCACACCGTTGACACTTGTATGTGCTTGTGGATTTGCTCATTTGTGACAAATCAAGGCGCTTCTAAGATCTACCTGAGCGTCTTGTTTTGAAGTCTCTGGATGATATCAATACATGTCTTAGCTGCCACTCTCCACCTAAAGAACTTTGTTTTTCATCGAGACTGCCTGCTGATGATCCAGTAAAGGCGTTTTCATTTCTGAGTTTTTAAGGTTAACCTTTCATCAAGGTATCACCAAGATACCTTACTTCATTGGATTGGGGAAGAGCAATTCAATTCAGTGTCACCGTCGGACATCAGTCTCCTTTGAGAGTGAATGTGACCTGAACAAATTTTCAATTTTCAAGACAACGATTAAAATTAGCATTAAATTAAATTGTAATATAAATTTATTTCAGAATTTTAAAGACTCTTCCACATTTTTTTTGGGTGTGATGGAATGGGTTGAATATGTGCTGAAACCCATGTTGCAAGACAAAGAGTCAGGGGACGGCGACGAGACTCCTTCTCTTTCTCTGTTGGTATTTTAATTAGGGCGCACCATTATATGCTCTCTTCATACCTATGTATATTTACTGGGTCGTTTGCATTTTAAGCTCTATCGTATGGGAGAAGAGACCAGGGCAAACCTCAAGGGTGAGAAGCAAAGAATGAGGATAGACTAAAAGACTAATCAATTGGGCGTTTACTCTCCACAACTTGAGACTGGTGAGCCTGGGCACTTGTGAATGGGGAGCGTGGCTGGAAATGATTAGTCTATGACGCACAGTATTGCAGATTGGTTAGAATGAGGGAACATGATATATATATTATAGCTTTCGGGCATGTTAAATAAGTAAACTCCCTGACGACGGTCACTCTGCCTTGCCATTTTAGTACAATTTTCATTTCTCTTTCCAACGCCACAGGGATAATATTGAACTAAAAACTCGTTGCAAACACAACATCTGAAGTGACAGCTTACTTGGATTTCATATCCACTATCAACAACTATTGCAGAAAACATTCAATGAAATTTATTTCATTACTCTAGCTGTCATGAAATACTTTAATGGTGGACAAAAAGAGACACTATACGGCTCTTTGGGATATACAGACAAAAGATGTGAAGCATTTTCCCAACTCATGAATACATTTGCGCTAGTAGCTCGTACTGAAGAATGACAAGAACGAAGAGTCAAGATGGAAGATCTTTGAGGTCTTTAAGAACATTTCTGGGTCTCCACTTTAAGTTACAAGAGCATTTGATTGTCTTTTAAATTTACTGGTGTATAAAAGCAACAAGATTTAATTATTTACCAATTCTTAGAATTCACCACACTACCTTCACTAAAAGTCTTCAAGCGTGAGCCAGACAAATGAGATTTTCTTGCAAGATGTTCGTAATGCTCGTGCAAATTTAAAGGAAACTACCACAAAGATTCTCATTTACCATGTGAATAGAAATAGAAAAAAAACATCGTAAAGTGCAAATTATAACTGACAAGAAAATAATTGAATACGATTACGTAATCATCAAATAATATTTTGATTTATTTATATCAACGTTACCACACAATCTCCCACACCCTTAATTTCACCTTAACTTAGTTTAGAAATAAATAAGTAAAAATTAATCTCCGAATAATATGGAACTCAGTAAGTTCAAATAAATCTTTTCGTTTTTATGAGCCCTAATCATGATATCTCTTTTATAATCCTTCTTTTCGCCTCTTTTACATACCAGAAGAGAAATTTTTTTTATCTATCGGCATTATATATGTAAATAACAGTAGTATAGTAGATGCGGTTTATTTTCAAGATCTGAAGAAAACGTTACATTTTACAGAAATTAAGAAAGGGAGCGATATTCCAGTAACATTTATAGTCTTGTAAATATAGGACAAAATTGCGAACTCGGAGAAATAAATTGCATCCTTTTGTGTGCCACTCCATTTCATTTGCGATATCGTATGACATTTTTTCCACCATTGCTCCGCGTCGTCATTATTTATTAAGACGATGCGCCACTGCGGGGGTGCGAGTTTTCCGACGAGCGAGTCTCTTCACGAGGTAACGCAGTGAAGACAGTATGTCATTCAGACATCAGCTACAGAAGAGCGCAATCAAATAAATCCAATGAATGTCGCACAAATTCAAGCAAAACACACAATAAATGCTCATCATTTATATCCGGGATCATGACGCTGGAGAAATGGTCGTAAATTCTGTGGCGCATGCAGAAGAATGGCGAGGGTGTCGAGTGTCTCGCCCCCAATCGCGCATTTTCCTGACACATTGATTGAGATATCAGAGTGATTTCAGCAATTTTCCTCGCTTCAATTTTCCAACGTGACTTACGAATATCACAATAGATTCATGACTTTTCGCACAAACACGCCAAAAAACTGCCGCCTGTTCAACCATTTGGGAACATATTTTACACAAGGAACTCTTTCAGGGACTCACCCTGTTAGAAGTATACATTATATGAATGTAAGATATGTATAACTACATATACATATCTAAGCATCTTTCAACGCAAGCGACCTACACATTTCGGAAAGTGTACCCTCGTTCTTTACTTAGACGTGAACTCCTACTTTCGTCAGGCTTTTGAAATATCAGCAAGTTCAGCGATAAATTTAGGTATAAAAAGACAACATTTTCTAAATCGCGTGAAAAAGTTTTGTATGGGGAAAATTAATTTTCATTCATTTTTCCGTCACGTATATTAAAATCTCAACAATTCTTAAGCGATATACATATGTATATACTTTTAAAGTCGATGGTCTACAGCAGTTTAAATTTTTAAATTGAAATTAGCTTTTCATAATTTCTCATGATATCTACAATACAACTTCTCTCTTAGATCGAAAAGGATTTCACCTATTTAAAAGCAATAGTAGTTATCATTTTGGTGTTAATAATTTTCGTATTTTTTCTAATAAGTTTACATCTCATTCTTACTTTTCCAAAAATACATTTTAATTGGCTTTTAATTTGACATAAAATTCTTGGGAAAATATTAATACATATATGCCATGTGTTCTATGGTGAAATTTATTAGGAGAAATCCCACACCAGCTTTTGCTTTTGATTTATTTGACGTGCTGTGCTAGAGTAAAATTTTACCATTTGGGCGCCCGCCTTAAATTGCTTTTGATTTCTGCACACCACCAGCTATAGCCCAGACGATTATCTGGGGAAATCAGGAGCGAGCCTACGATTTATTGTTATCCATTTCTCTACAATTCGCATAAGGGTGTGGCTGTTTCAGCTTTATGAGAAAGAAAATACCATGAGCCTCGAAAGAGATCGTAACAGCATTAATTTATTCGATTAATTGGAAGTATTACCACCTGCAAAGTCTTCATCGTACTTTCACTCAACCATCTTAATGCATAATAATTGTGAGTTAAGGATTTATATCCAGACTTCATACTATGCACCATGTATTGAGTAAACAGAGCGAATCCTGACATATATTTATATCTATACGTATTTAATTTTTAAATTAAATGGCTAGAAGAAAGTTACAGCAAGAGGAATTGAGTGATAAATTTCCCTCATTAGGGGAACTCTTCATTGAATGTATTTGCGATACACGACAGGCTACAAAGTTAATTAATTAAATTTTCATAATCTTCCTATTCAGGAAACTACGAAATTCCTCTGCCACAAAACTTTACTATGTTTGAAACGTGGTATGGTGTAGCAAATTTATACAAATGTAAATGAGAACAAATTACTACGAATTTCCCACGTTGAGGTCTTCTGCAACATTAGAATATATCATGAAATTTATTAAGTCTTTCAACTCCTCCTTAGGAATCATTCAAAATTTATACCTATAATAAAATTAGCTCAATCATTTAAACTCTATGTCGCAAATAATAAATCCATTAGATTTCTTTCATACAGTTTTATTTGTTAAATTTTAAAATTTCTAATAGTTTCATATTTTTCATGAAATTTTGCGGATTTATTAACTGGATTCGGGACTTCTATAGAAATTTTAATGTGTTTTCCGGACACTTCCGAAAAGCCATCGTGGATAATGAGGTTCATGGCTAAACGTTCCCTATTTGTTGTTTCTAATGCTGGTTAGGTGTAGAGAGGATATGCAGCGAAAGTTTTCCCATTTGTCGTCAAATCTGCAAAGAATTTTAATGGGTTCTGCTGGTGTGAGCATGCAGTACGATTTTGTGTAGTTGAAATATGGAAAACTTTAATTGAAACTATCGTTGCGATTAGCAAGATATATATAGCTAGAGTACAGAGTTGAAATGTCGCCCTAGTTTATCGCTCCTGCATGCCACCAAGCTACCTATTCCCCAAAATTTTGCAATTCATTGCATACACCCTGGTCGAAGAGGAACCTGAAAGGGATCACAGTGAGGACCTTTCCACAGACTCCACGGATGGAACGTGGGTGGGTGTGTGAACACACTGCGAGAATGAGTGGAAACTCTAAGGAAGATAAATACGCCAAGAGATACAGTGTGCTAATCCGTTCAGATTGAGGTCAACGATATCATGGTCCGGAAGCTACTTCTCCTTCGGCTCCATCTTCCCACTTCACTTCTCCATGTGCTCTGGCGGGAAACTTTTGTCATTTCATCCAAAACGAATTGTATATTATAATCTGTGATAGCACTCTAAAACCTCCAACTTTGTAGAGTGGAGTGAGGGTTCTCCATGTGAAAATCGCCGAGATCAGGTGCATTTTATTCATCCAACATTAACTCCACCACTCACAACTGCCATGCCCGTCCGAAATCAACTCCTACAGTGTTTGGAGCAGCACTTGAGTAAGAATTTCAGGATATTCATACAAATTCATCACTGACATTTACGATTATTCATCACTAAGTAACGAAGAGAGATGGAGTGAGATGTTCAAGTAAAACCGAAAGCTTTCTAGTACATACTAATAAATTCTTAGTTCCTGTGCTTTCAGATTCCCATTGTGAATCGGGAATAAAATTTTCGCCACTATAAAGTACTCTACTTTGTGTTTCTTGCTGATTCTACACAAACTGTGTAGCTGCGGACCAAATCGTGAACTGAATTCTATTACCCCCAATTGTACATTCCTTTGGCTATACATATTTTACCCTCATGTACACCCCGACAATAGATTCCATAATGCATTGCACACTGCCCCGGTTCCCAAATTGAAATTTATGCCCCAGCCCCCGCATATGCAATGACCTATAATGCATTATGCTGGAATGTTATTTACAATTAAAACGTTCACACAAATATGCGTTGCACAATAAAAATCCTGTTAAATGCATGAAACTTTCCCCTTAAAAGGTTCAAAAAGCTCGCCCGTCAAGAACATTTGACCCAAATATTTAGGAGATTATTGTATTAAAATTTCATGGCAATAGTTTAAGAGTAACTTTCTCAAGGTTTCAGCCAGAACATTGTGTCTCACTTCTTTTTGTATCCTGGAAAATGTGGATCTGGTCATGTTTTCATCTCCACCATACTTGTCTGGATTCTCTTAGGATCCACAGAGAAAGTAACAAAGCCAAAAGTTTACTCTCATGAAAGTTGCAATTCTAACTTTCAAATTATAAGTGCACTTTCTGTTGTATATAATTTGCGCAATTCTTTTTCATAGTTTTCTCCAAGGCATGATATTATAGTTTTAGGTGAAGTACACTACAATCTGTGAAATTGGGAATTGGGGCTGGAATAATGTTTTTTTTTTACAAAGATGAGATTTTAGGCTAATTCTCTGAATGTCAAAATTATTTACCGAATAAAATCTACAATCACACAATAATTAAGTTTATATTGTTACAAAGCATGTAGAGTTGTACCTTGTCGTCTTTGTACCTTTTTTAATGTTTCAGTCTTGGTTCCAGTGTTTAACAGTTGAAAAGTTCCACCCATGAGAATCCACTAAACATTTTCCAGATGCCATTTTTCATATCCTTTGTTTTCAAGGAGTCTGGCTTTCCCTAATTGTTTTTATTACATTAAGAAGTTATGCTTAGCCGAGAAATTTAATCGTATGTTCCGTGTACTTACGCAATATACAAAAACGATTTCAGCAAAATCACTATATCTAGCAAGAAATGGGTGGAGAGTTATGCTACCCATGAGAGATACTGTGCAGCAGCAGAATAAAAATTTCTTTTAATTTCCTTTTAAACTACCACGGTAAAGTGCACTTTGCATAACTACGAGGAAGTCGTTCTGAAGCATCCCTTACCTCACATTATAAGAGCTTTCATCATCTAGATGTGAATCTTGCATACAAGAATCTCAAACACAAGAAGCCGTTTGTTCATACTGCTTTGGCAAAGATAAACACTTTTGGTAAAGAACTTTCTCTCGCGACATATTCAATTATCCAAATTGAGAGGGTAATTCTGTATATATGCAAAACATAGTGATTTCAAGAAAGCTTTAGAGAATCAAGAGGAATTAAAGCTCAAAGTACGAGGTGGTGCTTAGGTATTGTATCACGATCACCAAATATTGACCATATTTTGCCCACTATCTGCAATACGGCGTCGCAATACGAGAAAACATGGCAAGCCGAGTGGCTACCCTAAATCGTCCATACATCTATATATGCACTAACTCCTCAATTCACTGGCTATGGCATTTTGCGAGTCACATCGTGTGTGTTTAGTCAGTGAAAATGTGAAACCGATTCAGTTTCCGCTTGCAATTTACCACCATATCGTCCAATCGTGATGATGCGAGCAGAAATATCTGCGGTGATATTGTCTGTATTGGTTCACTTCGTGTACTAGAATGCACAATATTATCTCCAAAGTGGCTGACTTGGTAGCTGATTTAATTTTCTTCGTACAATGCATATGCATTTTTGACAATGCCGAAATAAAATATATCGTCATCTGAAAGTTTGATAAATTATTTTTCAAAAGATTTAAAATGTATGTCGAGTGATTTATACTTTTAGGACAATCCATTCCATTCTCATTAGTCATTCTATTGATTTTTTTTCTCAATCATTATTTGGAATAAACGTTTTTAAACTTGTGAAATTGTACAATTCACAATTATCAATGGCGGTTTTCCTATGATTTCCACCTTAATACATTTGGTATTGTGATGGTGTTTCATTGAATCTCTGAGGCACTGTTTCGTTTAATCCTGAAACCATCTAGCATGACATATACACATTATGTCGTTAGTAGATTACACAAACAATTTATATTTCAGGAAACTCCAATAAATCTCATCTCAAATTAACTATACAAGCAATATAGGATTGTCTGTCTTTGAAAAGGAAATATGGATATCGGTCAACCTTATTTAATTCAATATCCAAATAATGCATGAAGACTTTATCGCTTCATACATATGTATACTCATTTCATTTTACAAATTGATATAATAAAATTGTCTGGTGTTTTCTTGAATTGCCGTAGAAAGTTCAATTTCCACATATACACATATTTGAAATAGTTATTCATATACCAGCAAATATTTTCTAGATATCCAGCTGGGAATGAAATTGCATGAAAATCCTTTTTGTGTGTTACATACATATGTACATAGACGTTCATGATGTATTTAAATACTGGATGTAACAATTTTTCCGTCGAACGCAAAGGCAGGAGCCGAGAAAAAATTCCGAGACTGAAACAAAATGTTTACTGTGTGTTGTACGCCCATATGTATGGAAATACACACACATAATATATACATATTTGCATATGCCATACCAGAAGCGTTACATACATACATACCTCAAAGTAGATTTCTCATTCCTTGACATAATTCTTCTTCCAGTCTCACACTTTCTTGTGCGTTGCTTCGGGTTTATATGTACGTATAAAAACATAGCCCCTCAATGTATGTTTGTGCCGCCCTTCCTTGCAGCTGTTCTCTGTAAATGTATGTAATATTGTAGAAAAGAAATACGACATGACGAGCAAACTTGGGGTGAATCTTTTGGGGAAGCTTTTTATAGGAAAATCGAGATCCTATTTTAAATAGCTATACAAGTAGACTGCAAGTCAAGTGCTGGGGTAACATTTAAATAGGTGCTAATATGAATGCCAAATGGTTGTAGAAATAATAACAAAAGTGTAATTTTTTATGTAATTGGATGTGAAGTATGTATACTTGTTTACAATTACATAAAGTCTAATAACAAAAGGGTTCTCTATATGAAACATTCTCGAACTTTTAACACTTCTTAGGAACGTATTGCTGAAGAATTCCAAATACATATACAGAGTGATGAATACCTGCAGATAAAATGTTGTCAGGAACATTATTATACTCGAATTTTATTAAAGTCAGATATATATGATGATTCCGAGACTTTTCTTTAAAACATTTTGAACATTTTGAACATTTTGTTTCTCTTCAAAAGAGCGGAATTGGAAAAATTGAGTAAATTTCAAGAATAAGTCTATTTCGAGATGTGAGTGAATCACACCGTGCATTATATTAAAACTTCTTTTCAGAATCCAAATAAACGAATCAGATTGTTTTCAGCTTTAGTGAGTTATTTTCAGCCTTCAAATTTTTTGGACGTATTTGAGCTCCTTTTATCGTTTTAACTATTTGTAGGCACATTTAGACAAGAGCCACATTCCATAGGAGCGTCCCTTGAGCTCTTAGTACGGTCGAAAAACGCTCTAATTGTATTTTTTCAGTCAGCTCTTCTATTTTTTCATTTCATTTCCTCCTTACATATGGACCGAAAGGGATTATAAAAAGGCAGCAATGGCCATACAATTATTGCCTTAATTTCTCTACTGTGTTTTACTTTTATTATTTTGCTGACTCTATTTCCTGGCTCGCATTTTTTTGTATGTTGACTGAACAAGTTGTGCACCCAAAGGATGTGTAGATAGTGACCATGAAACACAACTGCGCTACAAATGAGAATGACCATGGGTCCCAGAGGAGGAGTAGAGAATGAGTACATCCTCTGTCTTTTAATTCTTTCCCACCATATAAACGTGGGATGAAACATTTCCTGTCTTTTAATCAAGACAACAAAAACGTGACTTTCATCGTGAAGCCATTTATTTCTCGACTCACCTGCTCCCGAGATGGAAGGAAGCAATATCTCTGGCTAACATCAAGCTCTTTCCGGTGAGACTTTTGTCAAATCTAATGGGCAAAACAGTGTGTCCGAGCATCTTTTGTACAACTACTTGCAGCAAACGAACTAGAGCAAACAACTTTCCAAGCTGGTTAGAAGTCATCTTCTCAATTTCACAGCATCACCAAGTCTCAACGGATATATAGAAGAGAAACATTCATGCAAATAGAACAAATTAGTTAGTGGTACTAAATTGTTTTGTCACCCCATTTAATGGAATATCTTCATGGGCTTCTGACCAAATCTGAAGGCACCTCAATCTACTTCCCGCATTGTGTCCCTGATTGTCCCCTTCCCAGAGGAAACTTCTTCATGATATTTTATCCCGGTAGACTGAGGAAGTTTATGTGTTTCTCCTCCCCCGATATTGTGTCAATCCTTAGAGGATTCTCAAGCTGCTCTTCGCATGTCAAGAAATAACATCTTCTACATCCACACCCCCTATGGAGAAAGTTCTACTCGTCATTTTCGGAGTCCCACAAATTCTACTACTCGCCACAACTTTATAATTGAGTCTAGTTGAAATTGTCGCATTCAATTAAAGAACTTGAAAATCTGAAGAGGTGATTTTGACGTGAATCTCAGCTAGAGTATACATGGGATATATGGAGAAAGTCTGTTTTTACTCTCGTTCTGAATAGTGTCTTCACATGAAACAATAAATTCCTTCTGTGTATTGAGGGAAGAACCTTCAGCTTTTCCCATTCTACTGAGTAAAGAGCTACAAAGATAAGGAATAATTGCAAAACTACTATATGTATGCATGGGATTTTATGTATGATTCGGAAAATTTAAAAGTACATGACTTTTTAATAAAAAAATGTATGTGCAGAATTGTTCTCAAAAATATTGTTAGTTGAAAATTTAATTTCGTAATTTTCAATATTTATTATAATTTTGTTAACCATTTGCACTAAATAATTATAGATATTTTTTAATTACATTTTTGACTGTAACATGCATCTGCAAACAGCTCTAACAGCTCTGTTTCCGTTTCAAATGATCAACTCTGGCTTTAGGCAATTGTGTGTGTGTGTCCATAAAGAAAGCCATTTGGTAAAATCATTCCATCTTACCCGCACATAACATTCCATCACACCAGGATATTTCTGGCAGATTTGTACCATTTGTAATACTAACTCACAGAGTCAGAAAGTCTCCTCGTTGGTTGAAAATGTGAAGTAGAAAAATAGAGAATTATGCGACACAAACACGAACAATTTTAAAAGACACTTCTTCCGTATAATCTGACCGTGATTTGTTTATAAAGAATATGCAAACTCCACATAGCTCCACTTTTCACGCTCTTTAAACGAAAAAGTTAGAGCTTTTTCATCACAAGTGTGTTTTTGTCAACATGCAAAGCTCTTTCGTCATTGAGTGTGAAGAGCTTAGAGTGATAGCCCTATGTCTATATAGGATTCTGATGGATTTTTTTTCTGGAAAAAGAAGTATCATCATAAGAAGAAATAGAATTAAGTCTTAGACAACGAAAATCATGTTTTTCCTCAATTATATCTTAGCGAGGAAATCACAGAAAAATAGAAATCTATCCTAGATGACTTTTGTTGCTGATTTAACCAATTTATGTATACGTAATGTTCATTGTGTGCATATGTTTATACTTACGAAAATTATGCAAACCTTTCACTTCACTCTTCACACGTAATGTAGCATTTGTAATAAACTTCCTTGAATACATGACTCCTGAAAATTGTTCTGTCTTCCAGAATGACTATATTTTTCCTCAGGTCCTGAAATCGTTCCGCTTGTACTTAGAGCGCTCTACAACAGCCAAGTTCATTTTGTGCACGTGGGAGTTCTTTCGCATATTTCTGTATTAAAGCAAATGATGTGGTGTCAGTTCTGTTGTCGTGACTCCATGTGGATTTCATATGTGACTGAATCTTTCCCGCGGTTTGCCCCTCTTTTCCCAACAGCAAACTCAGGGCTTACGATGGCAAATTTGTGAGGGTGTCACTTTTTACGTTCAATTTAAATGCATGAACCATAGCACATAATCATACACTTCTAGCAGGTCCTCACTTTTGCTTACTTGTCGGCCGCTTCGATTGTGCCTTTCTCCACGAGCCTTCCGGCATTTTTCGGCATGCTGCCAAACGCATCGCATCAGGCCTGAGAAAAATCCACTACCCATTCCTAAAAATTCTTCATTTCCACACATTTTGCACATCCACATCACTCTATTATTTGCATAAATTTCACCCCCTGTTGACGCATTCACCACATGAAAACCTGTCACTGTATGATGGATCGTGTTACACAGGTTTCCATATAATAAAAGATGGGGGAAGTATTCCTATGCCAGAGTACATTTTTCTGTTGATCTGCTTTTCAGTTATAAAGACGTGGAAATTTTAAACTATATATCCATAAAAAGAAAGTCAAAGTATACACATATAAAACTCTCAAAATTTTTAAATATTTAAACAATTATTTAAATCGAAGAGGATTGGCAACAAAATTGTAAACCAAAAGATGTTTCAAGAGCAGAAAGAGTCAATAGAACTCCATTTTCATTTCATATCTTATTCTCAATTTGAAAATTATATATGAAGAATTTCTAGCAGTTTTTTTCTGAATGCATACAATGAGATGAATACTTTCACTAACTTTTATCATTAGCGAAATGGTTATTGAAAAAATTTTACTGAAATATTTCACTATTCTTTTGTTTAAATATGCACTGTAAATTCAACGATATTTGCGTTATATTTCTTTGAAATTCACAACTCCACAGTGTTGAAAATGGAAATCCTGTTAAAACATTCCAAGTTCAATGAAGCTGTGGATGGAGAGAAAAAATCTTACAATTCTTCCCTCTTCACCAGCATCTTAATTATATATCTTAAGTGGTGACTTAACAAGTTTCACCTCTGCATCCATTACAAGACGAGAAATTCCCCTCACTCGCGTATCGTGGCATGACGAAGGCGTGGGAAAATTACATGTAAGTGCAAAATCCAAAATTTTCCCACAAAAGAGCATCTTGATAGCCTGGGATGAATGGCTCTTTCGTGTTCACCCTCTATGGCCAAGTGAGAGGAAGGGAAGAAGAAGTGGAAGACACCGTGTGGGTGTTGTCTTGAAAAGTAAAGCATCACCTCACCAGTGAGAAGGAGAGAAGCCAAGAAGAAAGAAAATCTCATGAAAAAGTGTTTACTTATGCCGTGGCCTGGCCCAGCACATTTTTATACCTACATTTCAGTCCAATGTCAGATTAAGAGATGAAGAAGAGGGAATTGAGCCGAGGAAGAAGACCCCAGCCACCTTCGGGTACTACAGTGTAAAGCATTGTATTCATCACGACAACGATCCTCTTAAAATGACCCTCAGTCGACAACGCCCAGTTTGAGCTTTCCTCTCAATTTGATTTTCATTCACATGTATAAATTGATTTAAATTTTTTTTTACCTGTAACAGAAATTCAGATAAATTGGAATATGTTATACAATTTCCTGATTTCTCACTTAAAGATTTCACCTAATACACATGTAATTTAATATCTTCATCTTTTCAGTAAATTGATCATAGAAATTTTCCCTCTGTTTGTTTAAACTCATTCTAAAAATGTTATTTATGTACGTAATTTGTTTAACACATACAAATATTCCTTTCTTGAATGCTTCCTCATTCTTTTTTTTGTTGCCAACCTTCTGACGGGAAAATGAAACGAAATGACTTTGACTTTGGTATGCTCGGAAGTTGAAAGCTAAAATAACGTCCACCAGAGAACTGGGTGAATATACTGGGAAAATTAGAAAATTCCCTATTTGCTTTCGGTGCAGACATGAAGAATGACTTTTGCAATTCGAAATACCATCCCCAAAAGCAATCCCAGAATTTGCTCCCTCCCTTAGCAAATTATAAAAATCCACTAAAATATAACTGAAATTTCTACCCTTTAGTCTCTTTTTCTCATCTAGAGATAATATTTTAATTACAAAATCGCTATGTAGTTGCTTAAGATGAGAATCATGATGAAGAAATTTGAATTCCAGCCACGGAAAGTGAACTTCGTGTTTTCATGTGCCAGCTTTTATTAATTTACACAAGAATTTGTATGCAACCCACTGTTTGAGACAAGTTTTCCTTGTTCTGGGTTTAAGGGAATTAAAATTTCCACGTTTTAAAAGGAAATACTTATTAATCTAAATTTATTTAGATGCTTAAAAGCATTTACAAATTTTTTTCTATATTAGCAGAATCTGGCTTGATTTTTTAAACCATAAATAAGAAATAATTGTAAGGCAATTAAAAGATTAATTGAAAATCTTTCTTTCTCATTTACTCACAAATCCAATACAAAACTGTACTTATATGGGAATGCAATTCAATCCGTTTGCATGACGAGAAGAACTCTTTTATTGAGGTTGAATACAACCAATACCAATTCATTTCATTTGATGTCACTTGGGAATTCCTGTTCCGGTGCTCCATGAACATTTTTACTTCCATTTGACTCCAGTAAATCCCTTACAACTGCCCTGAGCACACAGAAAGCGATAATTAATCACAGCCCGGACGCCTGCACTCATTTGCACTCGTGCACATTTCACTCGGAAAATCAACCGGAAAATGTCTGACAGTACTTTGCCCATCCCTGCTTTGTCCAGTGTTGTTGCAGTCTGATTACAAATTTTTAGAGTGATCCTTCAGAACTACACCAAATTTAGCAAATGTTGTATAGAAATTATAAGCGAATATTTATCTCTGTTTGTGAATAAATTACGTAATTGAAATCTAAATTATCATGTCATATCATCAGGATATAATTTTCTATATCAAAGATGTGTGTATAAAAAAAATTATAATACTTCGAGGATATTAAATTAGGGACATATAAAAAGAAAAGAGTCTGGTGCATTTTAAGAGTACACCTTTTTATCTTCATACTTAGGACGAAGGAGAGAATTCGTAATTTATTTTCCCAACCAACCGAGAGCACTAGGAAGCTTATATCATATTTCGCTATTTTTCTTAAAGGGTTTCTCAGCCAGCCACTATCCTTTACTTGACACTCTCACACCAAAACCCGGAAATCCACTACACGAGCATTCCCGGTGCAGCAAGATGGGAAATCCTCTCGGCTTACGTGAGTCTAAAATATGCATCGGATAGGATTTCCTTTCAATGCATGTATAAAAGTTAGCCAGAGAGCATTGGGTGAGGTGAGAAATTCATTCTGGTTGTGTAAATAAATACCCTTAACCAAATGTACCCAATATAAACACACCTTATGCCATGGAAAGAGCTGTAAATTTTAAATATAGCCTGAGAATTTTACCTCTACACGTAGGTCAGAGAAAGAGTCAGTGGCTTAGAATTACATTGCATTTTGTGAGTATTGCTCACATTGTTCAAGCAATCTCATTCGAATGCCACGTTATGCATGCCTACTGAATAGAAAACTGATATCAATGAAGAGTCAAATTTCGCTAGAAAATTCTTGAAATTTATCTATGTGTATGTACAATATTTTTATTTCATATTTGACATTTTACATCTGTTGTTGGTGAAACTCATTCATTGAGTATTATTTAAATTCTATTGTCAATTTCTTGTTCTAGAAATTCTATTTACATTGTACATATCTATGTATAGTGTATAGACACATTACCTATGTCATGTTATAACCACTACAACAAGGAATAAAAATTTCAGTATATCCTAATTTTTTTCTAGCTAGCACCTCACCTGTGCCCTTAAGTGCCATACGAAAGCCCGCACGGGAGTATTTTCTTATTCGTGGCTATGGCCACGTCAAGTTAAATTAATTTTTATAAAATATATTCCAATAATTCAAAATGAAGAGTTTAGTGAATCCGAAAAGTTTTATTATCGGCAATTTAATAAGGTTGCCTTAAGTTAAGAAAAATTTTTAATATTGTAAAATAATTATATTATTAAAATATTTATAGTTAAGTATAGATTATGTGGACGAAAACCAAGACAAAAACTGTTATTGAGCGTAGCGAAGTGGATGAATATGAAGACATTTCACTCCCTTCGTGCGATGTTATGTTAGATTATGACTTATTGAGATTACACATGTTCCATTAGAAAACATCTTTATATATGCGTATTCCACAGGCCATGTTTCACATTTGTATTCATTTCCATGCACGTGAGAACACTGATCGTGTTCAGGAAATACTCACTCTTGCCATTCACTCCCCCACCGCGATTTCTCATGCAGTACACAGCATTGTGATTTGAATAGAGAGCCCTTCCTGCGATGTCGCGAGGATACGAAGTCTCCCATAGGTTACAAATATTACGTTTTCGTTGAAAATCTTTATTAAATTCACCATTACTCCTTAAAGTATTTATAAGTTATTGCAAAAGAACGAGGAGTTTCGTTCAAGATAGTCGTTATAGATTTTCTGCATTCACATATACTCATACGGAAGCAGGGAAAAGATTAAAAGGTTTTTCTGATATATTGTATCAATATTTGTCAACTTAAGTATTGACAGGTGTTTTCAATGCACCCACATGTGAATATGTCTAGAAAAAAGATATGCGCTGACTGCAATGGTATAAGAAATTCGTCTGAGTCAACAACATAACCAAATCAGTACAGTGACCAAAGTGCTAAAACCTGACAAAACCATTCAATTCAAAAGGATTGGGATTCCCAGGTACAGTGGGCTTTCAAGCATGGATACGAATATTGTGAACTGAGTTGGCACCATGGGGCGCGTTGGACTATGCAAGCTCGCATGCAATCTGTCAGAGAAAGCACAGTGGGTCTCAATTTCGTCACTCTCTCTCTCTCTCTCTCTCTCTCTCTCTCTTTCGCTCTCCATGAAAATTCCTGGTAGAAAACCAGGATCACTGCTGGCAAGACCACTGCTGCCACCACAAAAATTTATGTGTCGAATCGAAGCATTTTCGCAATGAAATTTTCGGCAAACCTCATATTTCCCCGAAAATTTTAATTGTGATTAATGATATTTTCGTAATATAATATATTTTTTTAATTCACAATAACTTATTTTTTATTGTCAAAATTTTCTTTAAAATATAGCAAATAATTTTCAGGGTTTGGTTTGCATACTATTTATATTTGAATTTCTTTGTATGATATCCTGGTCTTGATGAAAAATATTAAAGTTTAGTCACTTTAATGAGCAAAAACCAAAGCACCGAATATTTTAATCAGCGTAAAGTATGGATCGAATTAGACTTCAACCGGATTCCCACCTGTTGAGCATATTCCTGATGGATGAAAAGCAGCAGTGAGGGGAATGTTTGTGCTCGTACACAAACAGAACAAGACTGAGGGTGGGCAAAGGTGTAAAATAATAATAAAACTGCCACAGAGCCGCAATACGGCCCTGGGGAGTGAACTTTTCAATTGGTTCTTCTCTCCTGCACTCTCATGTATTCACAATTTAATCAAGCTCCACAATAAACCTTCCACAAATCACTTCACTTTCTATGTCTCTTCACTGTTGATTCATACAAATGTATTGCAACCTCCAGTCAAGGTTTTGATATAAGAATTTAACGTAAATGAGCAAGAATTTATACCAGCACTCATAATGTTCTATATAATTATCATTACTGTACTAAATTTTAAATCACTAAGAATGAAAGCTGCTAATATTTCATGAAGATATCTTATTTAAATAATACTACTGAGGGAAACTAATAAATTCCACAAATTAGTAAATTGTAAGAATTCGGAATTTTTACAATTGGTTGACTTGTATGACAATTGTGGTATATTGCATGAAGACCAACCACATTTTATCGCTTTCCTTTATGGGTAAGTGTTGTGTGCTCAAGACAGATTAACAATATATTTCATATAGAAATTGTTTCCAGAACACACATTCAGATGATCAGATGACTGATTTGGCTCACATAATTCCGAACTAAGATTGGACGAAATCCGCAAGTGATTGATGGGCGTTAGATGTTGAAATAGGCAGAGAGATTATGCTTGCGGATTTCCGTGAAAGAAATTGGACACAGCTTCGTGCGCTTATGATCGATTAATGAGAGAGCTCTCAAGTTGCTTATTTCCTTTTTTTCTGAAAAAGAAGGGATATGGAAAAGCCGAAAAACATGTGATGACGAAATTGAAATGGACTACAATGATGTGGGTTGGATGTGTGTAAATAAAAACATAGAAGTTTTCGACCGAAACTTTCAATGCAGATGGAATAGGATATTCAATCCGCAGATTCTCATATTTAACAGGAGCTCATTCTATTTGGATTTGCTTTCTATCTCGGATGCTATTGAGGAAAGATCTCTATCGAACAAACTGATGCTGGACACAGAAAATGAAAAAGCAACACAAATGCTTTTTCTGGGATTATCTAGCAAACTTTACAGTATAGCCCATCAATCAGTGTGATTTTTGCTATCCCTACGTGAGTGTAATGAATTTAAAAAATGTTTCTGTTATACATTATCATTCTATATGTAAGACATCACACTATCTCTTAAACAATATTCATTTTACAAATTCAGGTTATTTTGCATATTGAAAATCACATTCTCAAAAATTTCAAATATTACTTTTTATTTTGGAAAGTCTTCTATTATTAGGTAAACTGAATATTTTTCAAAAAGAGGTATCAATTTTTTTCTTTTTCATAATCTAAAATAAATACTATAATACGTGTTTTCGAGAGTAAATTAAACTTTCGTTTGGCTTACAAGATTAACACTTTTATATAATCATGTGATTATTAGTTACTCAAAAGCCCATATATTTTGTTTTCCTCCTTTCTCTAAATTAGCGTTACAGGATGTAGAACGATGAGATCTATCTAAATGGTAGTGTAGGAATTAAATTATGGTTTAAAGTGAATGATTCTACACATGCTGTTCTACACATTCATTCACAATTTCTTTTTTACATTTGAATTTCGTTTATTTTCAATGTTTTTCTGGAGATTCTCCCTATAGCCGGTTCTTATTATTTGTTTAGTGTTTTCTTATATAATAGTTCAAATTTTGTATTTATTATGATAGAATAAAAACCCCCTTAGATATTTACAAGCCGCTAATAACTTTTAATTGGGTCTTCGTATTTTGACACCTTTAATAATCATCACAATAGACTCTATACTATCCGTGCATTGATGGAGACAAGGAGCTCTTATATGAGTTAATTTTAATTTTTAACTTTAAAAATAATGGCAACTTTAATGAATATTTTCCTCTTGGGTTTATTTGAAAGTATTTCTTATTTGGAATATATAGAATAAAACTAAAATGAGTGTATTGCTATATTATCATGAAACTATTCTAGCTAAATTCCTCGTCCTCTCCCCTTCTCTCTTATGTAGGTGAACGACGGTGAATAAAAGAGGCTCTCTAGGAGTGTGGGTGAATAGCTTCAGGGGGTGAAATTCTCATTGGCAACATATTGCCTCACATATTCACAATCTCTGTCCCCCATTTTCCGGAGGTGTTATTCAGGAGATTAGGCCATGATCTTGTCCTGCCATTAAAAAATAATTTCCATGTTAAAGTGCTGTTCCGTTGCACGTTCTTCAGGTGAAAATTCTTTACCAGATTATTCGACAGTAGCAAGCGAATTTGCGGTGGGAATTGTGCCATAGAGTTTCACTGTTTGAAGATAGGAGTTGCAGATGTTTGTTCAGCGAATGAATGAAACAGGAGGAAAAAGTGCTGGTGTAAAGAAGATGGCAAACATGACTTTTTCGACACCCAATTGGAGTGCTTTATTCAGCAGCATCCACATTTCCGACACTTCCTTTTTACCACCAAGAAAATTCAACTTTCTAGTTAACTCACATTGAATGAGTCGCAAGACATTGTATGCGGAATGGTGTATTATTTAGGTGAAAAAAAACAAGAATCGGATAAAACACTTGAATAAAAGTTTCAAAGGCAATAGCTCTCCGGGATACAACCATAAAAGCGGTATAAAGTGATAAGAATCGTGACAATCATTTCATGCCCACTTCAATTGTTCACTATGTGTTTTACAGATTTATTGATTCTTCGGCACTTTCTTCATGACTTTATCTTGTCTAGTCCGTAAACGCGAAAGAATTATCTTCGTCCTCATGTCGAACACAACTTTTTCAGCAATTTCTACACTTACATGTTTGCTCACACATATATGTATTTAATAGTTATACACTATGAGACGTCCTGTGAATATCATGCTCATATTGAGAAATTATCGAAGAAATTATAAAACTGTTTGAAACACAGGTCCCCACTATTAGTGAAGACACTTTAAGGAGTCTTCTTTATCGACTTACTCTTCTTAAAGTAAGAGGTTGACTATTGTGCAAAGGTTGAATAAAGATACGGTTCCAGTGAAAGCAAATCAAGTATATTACCATGAACTTCTTTACTATAACTATATAAAAATTAACAATTTTTCATACATTTCACGTATGCCAATATCAATTTAAAATATTTTATCAAAATTATTTGCTATTATTTTATAAATATTTTGAGAATAGTATTACATATCACATATACGTTTATGCTCAAATAATTCATTAAACATGCACACCATTTCAATATGAAATCTGCAATTACAATAATTCACAATTTTACACTTTAAGCTTAATTGCAGTCAGATTTCGCAAAAAAAACTTATACGTAATGGGCATTTCACAATAACAATTCGTTGACAATTTTCAATTCTCATATTAAATCTATAAATGAACCGCGATATGTTTAGACTAATGTGCCTTTCTTGTTTCCACACGTCGATGTCATCGTACTCTGTGTGTGCTGCAATATAGATAAAGACAAAAACAAGGAATTAGGCAAATGAACAGCAGAGAAAATAATAAAAAGGAAAATTTATCAAGCTTGGCAATACATGTGAAATTCAGAATGAATTTTTCACGATATTATCTAAGGCGAATTTATTGCAATATTGTACACGCCGATAATATTCAGTCGTATGAATAAACAAAGGTGTCTCATAGAAACAATATATGTATTAATGATCTCTTTTATCTTGAAAATGTCCTCAATTAAACTGTATATTTCATTTTTCACTGGTGATTTGATAAGAAATATAAGAAACTATAACCAATAGTTTCCAATAGTTTGACGAGGACGTCAAATGTTTAGTTAAGAAATATTAACTATAGGAATTAGTCATAATTTTGTGGTAGAGTGACTATAAAGGTAAGTAAATAAAGGTAAAGATATTAAGTTCATTATTAAAATATGATAATATTCATGATTAGTGAAGAAAGAGGAAATGTAAAATTGCTAAGCCTTCAAAATTAAACAAATAAAGACATACTTGTAGAATAAATTTTGCTTATTTACTATAGCCAAGATTAAAATCAGAATTGATCGTGCATAGAAAAACACTTTGACAAGGTTGATTAAGTGTAAATTAAAACATTATATATATAATTTTTAGTAGACTATGCAATTTGTTGAAAAATGTGATTCTCGCAAAAATGTAATATTTACGAAAGAAATTCATAGTCAGTAAATAATAGATGATAAGGTCATAATCTTTCGACCGACATTCACTGCATTTCAGAAATACATCCACGGTAGAGACTCACTCTGTGTATGTGCATAGATTTTAATGGAGGCTTCGTGTACTGTGGTCACGACACCGGTATTGTACATTTGGGAATTGACGATATAGCTAAATTGTCCAATTTTCATTATGATTTTCAACAAAGTTACAACAGGTTCACATTCAATAGTATGGAAAATGGTCCGAGTTGCCAGTGGAATATTTATATGAGGTCTTGAGATGCGCCCAAGATATCTGCTTGGCAGAGTATGCAGAAATACACAGTGAAGTGCCCAATTTTGAGAAATATGACTCTGTTGAGATTCCTGTCGCACCCAGAAATCGCAACCGCCAATTCACAGTCGCATCTTATTACGAAATTTTCTATATATTTACATATATACATATATATATACTGTCAACTGAATCTGGGATTGGTTCTGAGCTCTTTATTTGATAGCATTTACGTCGGCGTCATTACAAAACCATCAGAAAGACAATGATTCACAAACAAAACTTTCACAATATTAAAATTAAAATATTTTTTTAACAAATTGATATGATTTATCATAAAGTACAAAGACTTAGAAAATTCAAATTTCGATACATATTTTTAAACAGTTTGGCTTTTCAATATTTAAATTAATTGATACACTATATTGTATACCAGAAAGCAGTATCCCTAACAAATTCTGAATGGATGGTCAATTACATTCTTCTTCTAAAAAATTGTAGTTCTTGATATTTCACATTAAAAACATATAGGAAGAATTGAGAAAGCATTTCAGGGCATTGACAGAAAATTTAATCATTGGGTTAATAAAATTTTTCGTTAAATTGTATTGCATAAAAAATTCTTTCATGTTGATTCAATGCAATGCAAACTGCAAAAGAATTAAAATAAAATTTGTATGCATAAGATCACCATATTTGCACATAGAAGTATTCCCTCTCTTCAATTCCGCAACACAGAGTAAACCTCAAATTGACACAATCCTTGACTCCAAACTATTTGGGTCTGCGTCAAATAATAAGCTTCGCCGCCAGTAATTGCTACCGCTGCGAAATCGACTGGATATGTTGGGGAATGAATAAAAAATTCGTTGCATGGGTGTTCGATTCGGGAGAAGCATACATTAAATGCCAGTTATCGTGACCTAATCAAGAATTCATCTGACATGCGAGCAACAATTTAATTTTCAACCAAATTTCATTGTCCAACTTGGTCTTTTTTCCCACTCATGTGCTGACAAACTTTGTGAACACATCATAAAACGAGCTGTTTCAATTTCATCGATGAAATTCATATGCAAGATTGCTTCAATTCAGCTTTGTCTCTACCGAAGCAACAATGCATGTGTAAGTAAAATTAGTTATTAATAAATTGCCCATGACAACAACAATTGGCAAAATTATAGCATTTTTATTGAATTGTCGGCATATTGAAAGTAGTGAAATTGGAAGTGAAATCTTGAAACACTTTCATTCGTTGCATCTATCCCACGTACATAGTCTCTTATCTTATCAAAAGAGGAAGATTAATCACAGTTATTGATCTATTAATTCTCCTGGATATTCCTAAGCGACGCAGTCTTTGTGAACAATATGGCCATTTGAAAGACCAACAAAATGTTATTGACTCGCTGGAAGTCGAGAGTCACACTATTTATTGGTACTATATCAAGTTTTCATCTTCTTTTTCCGTCTCAAAATATTGTGGTCGATCGACACAATGTAGGAAGTAGATGTGGTAAACGCACAATTCGTTATACAACGAAATAAGAGAAATAATTTCTTTGTGATTTTTTCCATCTGTAAAGAAGACCATTTTTGAGTGGGGCCAATCAGTGAGCTCAACTTGCAGATATTAACTCAAAATAATAGCCCATTATATATAAATGTATAGTCTGCCTATTTATTCATTCTGATTAGGATGACTGTCTTCTAAGTCAATTATGAAAAAAAAATCTATTGGAATGCAGCCATTGAAATATTGCAAATGATCCATAAAATATTGTACGAATCTGTAGCATCGTATATTGCCTGCCGTGGGCTTTTTATTGGACTGCTTCTCCATAAATCACTCTTGAAGGGTGATCTCTGTAAGGAAAAGTATGTTGTATTAAATGACAGTAAAATTCATACGTAAAAAAACATCGAAGAACCAGACATTTACATCATGTCGCAATTTCTCAAATTCTCCCTCAAAGTCAATTCGGCTCACATGAAAGTGCCTTTTTTAACTTCTGTCAGTTACTTTAGACTCTTCAGTGGCTGATCTTGAAGTCTTTTAACAGATACGTGATATAACGATGCCACATCACAAGACGATTTGCATATGTGACAGACAAGAGAAGAATGAGAGAGGCAAGAACTATTAAATGATATTAAGAGGATGATCAATGATTTATCTGTATAGAGAAAAAATTGTGATAATTTTCTTTCGAAAGCACATTCATATACATAGTATATAAATTACTTTTTTCAGACAGTCTCTTGAATATTTTTCACACGTTTTAACTATCCGCCGATATTTTTCATAGCCGACCAGTGTCATTGGAGACATTTCAGTCTATGATCATCAATATTTTTATCCTTCTGCCATGTGTAAACGGTTTGTCCAGGCTTGCAACTGCTCTTAAAATATCATCAAATTTTTTGTGTAATATGTGTGAATAAAAAATAAGTGACTGATGCATTCGACTTTGGTTATATTATAGCAAGGCAAAAAGATAAAATAAGATGACTGAAATTTATGTTTCCGAGAATAATCGCAATGATCACTTCAATGCGTGTGGAGATTACTTGACAATCGTCAGCATTCACGAGACCAACATTTTCTTTAGCAAATTCAAATGAGGCATGTTGGTGTGTCGAATGAGTGCCGTTAACATTAAACAGAATAAATCCAGCGATCATTGAGCCTCTTTTTCAAACATATTTCACGATAAATGTGTGCTTTTCACCAATATTATGATATAAGAAAACCATACAAATAAGTGTCAGTAGAGATTGAATAAATCATTTTCCTATTCTTCCTCAGCGGCACGGTGTTTTTTTCCGATTTTGCTACCGTAACGCTGACATAACGATCAATGCTCATGCTCATTTCGGAAAGAGATTGCGCTAAAATTTGTCCATTCTTGAACATGAAAATCTAATTTGATGTGGCAGAGCATTATTCAATCAATAATAGCGATATTTTGTATATGAATGAGATGGATTTTCAGCTGCCGATTGCCAATTGGCGTTCAATTGACTTCGAAAGTGCCCACGAGGCTTGCAAATTGCATCAGACGTGATCCTGAATTTTGTTACAACTCTCAATTTATGCCTGAAATAATTGTAAATTTATTTCCTAACGAAATTTTTCTTGCACAAAATTGTCTTGCTCATTACGTGGATGTACAAAGCTGACGGTCGAACTTGTGAAATCTCCGACAAAGACATATACGGTTTAGCATTTAGTGTGCAATTTGATGAATAGTAAAACTAAATACGAATACACTTTCCCTCTATCTCTTGCATTGGAGATAATCGATTCTATTCTGTTGACGCGTTTGCGATCTTGCAAGAAATCACGTATGTCGCCACCTAATATTCGCCAAGTCAAATCATGCGGCTAAACTTTGTATCAGCGCTCATCACTGAAGACTTCAGTAACGAAATTATTTATCTGGCTACAACCGTTATAATTTAGAATGTATTTACAATGCTCATACCTATGTAATTCATTATGATAATTTACTTATATTTTGAGATTCTTTCTCGACAGTTTTATTGACCATTCGTATTTTACTGAGACGTAGAAGTTTCATGTTTACTCTGGCAAGAAGATATCAATCCATGGAAAGAGCATCTGCATAAATATTGAATCTTGAATCGTTTCATTAGGAGAAACATTCATCTGGTCTTATTCAAATTATGGGGGCTTTTGGAAAGTCACATCAGTCCGTAAAAGACAAATCTCTCACAGAGTATAAATTTTATTACAAACCTATGTTATTTGATTTTGACCGAATTAGGCAGGTTGGTATAGAAAACAAGAAAGAAGATATTCTTAACGGAATACAGATTTAATTCGAAACTCTGGAAAACGATATCCTTATAAAAAACTTTTTCCTTCTTAAAATACTCGTATGATTTTATCTAAATGTTGAGAGATTATCTGAAATATGAGATCTTTGTTTTCCACTCTGGAATCTTGAATTCACGACAAAATTTATTTGATAGAAACACGAGATCAATTTTTTGAATATTTGAGTCAATGAAAAGAAATGGTTGGAAAACGGACTCATGTACTCTGGTTCATGCTTTTGTGTGAGCAAATGTGTACATATGCGTTTTAGTTTATTTGCAGACGTTACAAGATCTAAGCATTTAATTTGAATTGAATTGATTTGTCCAGCTTGTTGACAATTTAGCGCATGTGGCAGTGACTTTTTCCTACGTTAGCTGCATGCCAAGTGGGTCAAACTATTCATCATTGTTTGGTCTTTTAATAATATGCACTTTTTATGAAGTCAATCGAGTTGTCGGGAACAATCAATCACCCGCGTATTCGAGATGCCATTAGATAATCCCATGTCGAAGTAAAGTATCGAATTCGCAAGAAAATCGCAATGTAATTAGGACTCCTCAAAATTGGAGATTATTTCACCTGAAAAGGATGTATTTATTTGATTTACTCGTCATATATTGCAATAATGCTTTTATACCGTGTTTTCTATGTCTCTCTAATCATCAATACTGTGAATGACACAATATCGTCATGATTGCAAATAAACTAACGATGAGGACATCACAATGAGTTTCGAGAAGCATTTTATTGTCATTAACTAACATTCACGTGAGGCTATTTTTCATTAAATCAATGAGATGTGTGGTGCCGAAACTCCACAGCAAGTATAGAAATAGCAAACGAATCACGATATGATTTGTCATAGGATAAAATATCCGGGAATTTTACGGCCTTGACGTCTTCGTCGTGAGATCATCTCAACAGTATGTAAAAAAAATTTCCACACAATTTTGTTCATCAAGAAGGAAAAGGCATTCGCAGTCGGACAGGTAAAAACATCCGAAGTAATTATAATTTATATATGTCTGTAAGTATCTTCTGTCGATGTTGGACATCCAACAGACAGTGTTTGTAATGGCTATTTAATTTTATTGTTGGAGTTTGATGGTAGAAAATCAGCAAAAAATTGCTTTTTGCAATAAACATTCGAGAAAAAAGAATATGATTTACTATCTGATGTAATCAAACTCTAGGTCACGATGTGTCGTTTCGTTAAGAGAGGAGTCTCTTGGTACAATCTTCATCACCATCTTCACATAATATCGCCTTCAATTCAAGACAATTGTTTAATTACTGCTCAATGATCAATTTTAGTAAACAATTAAAGGCCACTCTCTATCATCATTGGAATATTGTGATATATTTTTTTTTATATTTAAAAATGAGCCAAGAAATAATACATTTTCAGTCATTAATGTGTGCAATGAAGGACAATAATCTCTAGTAATGAATTAAGAATATTATAATTTAAATCATTTTCAAAAGATATTTTGCAACACGATTCATGTAAGAGATAAGTATTAAATTATTTTTCAGCGGGATCAAAGGTTGAATTTATGCGACTGTAATTCTGCAATTGCTTTAGTTGAGTTTGCAACAAACTAGCCATCCATCATTATGAGTTTCAACCTCCAAAATTACGATGGTAAACGGGATTCTCAAATATTTATTAGCAATATTACGTTACATAACGTGAATATCCTCACATATTCCTTCCATTAGGCTGTAAAGAGTCACTTTATGTATGTTCACAAAGAAAGTTATCACATTTAATTCAGTAGTAATTGAGCTAACATTCTTTATATTCAGCGTTATGATTCACGGTGTAAAGTGAATATGATATTCAAAATGAAAAAAAAATTTCCCTTCTACAATTTTCTAGTATTTTACTCTGATTCTAATAATTGAGTGAATAAGACAAATTACATTGGGTAATTGTGCGTTTAATAAATCTTTTTATATAAACAAAAAACATCGTAATCTCCGTTCTGATTCTTGCGTTATGCGACAAAAAAGAAGGTGTCCATTAGCTGAGATGAAAAAGGAAATGCGTTAGATTTTCATCTCTACGCACTCTATCCAGGCCGATAATTACATACCCATCCGCAACGATTCAATAATTACAGTGTATTCAAATAGAAAATGCAATTGGAGTCACTTCCATTTCTCTAATAATTCAATTTATATCATGTGGAACTAGAGTATGCAGCGAGGAAGGTGCGTTTTCTGCAACTAACCCAAATTTAACGCTCCAATTTTCACCCAACATTTAAAATCTGCAGTTTTGTTTAGCAGCAAAAACCGCGGCAGATACACACTCTCCCATAATTAAGCATCCAATCCTCTGCACACCACTCCATTACAATACCATTTCCATTGATTTTGAAATGAAGGAATAATATTTACATTACCAACATGAGGAGTGCGAATCATGCAGTAGAAATTTCACCTCACTGAATGGCATGTGAAAAACGGAAATCCATGACGCTTTCCGCGTGATAAGAATCGTTTCATACATCACCATTTGGTTATTTGTCACAAGTGATGTTGCAATTAAAGTATAATAAAATACCATTGGTTGTAAAATTTAAATAAGAGTGAAGCGACATGAGATTACTCGCTGGGAAGTGTAAACGAACGAGTGTGCTTGATTGAAATATGCCTCATCACACAATCTTATCATTTATCAGTGATTTCCGGTGAATTGTATGGATTACAGTATAATTTCGCAAGTTAATTCCAACAATAAGTAACAATAATTGAAAAATGCCTACAACAGATAATACACTACTGAGCAGATGGCTGTTTAAAATCAGATAGATAAAGTATACACTTGCTGTGTTTCTACAAAAGACAATTCTCAATTTCAATATTTTGGAAACAAGACATGTGTGAATTATTTAGATTATTCCGAAGCAATGGGTATGGATAATTTGAATTATTTTCTATTAGATTTGATTAAATTATTCTAATATACTTTTGGATAAATTGTTCACATTTTTTTAATTCCCCACACAACTATTACTAACGATATTACTCAATAAAATTGGGTAATATTTATAGAAAATATTGTAAAAAGTTTTATGAAGCGATGAAAAGAAACTACACACACGAACATTACGATTTTGGGAAAGTGAAGAAAATAACATGAAAATCTCTGTCGTGTTCCTGTGTTATTTCAAATGTTGTTTTGCAAAAATTTAATTTTTATATAAATGAACGTTTGTAAAATATACATACACTATGTATCGAAATTGAATTAAGGCACAGAAGCACTGGATCAATCGATGTAATGCAAGTTTCCATGTTGAACTTAATAATTACTCTTTATAATGAGCAAAGTGCTGGACTCTGGTCATCTTAGTTGAACCTTCAAATTTTCCACCAGTCAGACATGATTAAGTACAGAAGAGTTAGAAAAAAAATGCGCACTTAATGGTAAAAAATACTACAACACAATAGATAGATAGATGCCATTGTACGATATTCAGCATTGTTAAATGCTGTGATTAGATATTGGCAAATCAATATAGTTTATAATTTCTTCATTTGGGCATTCTGCAAATAGTAGTTCACATTCTGCACCACATAGTGAAATTATAGTAATTTTCTCGCGCTCTGATGTAAATTCCTGTATTGCATAGAAACACACACCACAAATGTGGCAATCACGACTTTGAAGATCAGGAAAAGTACGAGACTTTCTCGGACGTCATTTGTAGGTATTTAGACGATAACAGTGGTAGTAAATGCTATTTGCATAATTATTAAATTGTACTTGGATGGATGGGTGGTACAGAGCCCTGATTATAAGTTGCGCTTCTGAACACATCCAAGCGCAATTTCGCAACAAACTACACTTACTGTGCGCGATCGTCTTCTTCGTGATCTACTTCTGTGGGCCTCGCTGTCTCTCATACCGATCCACCGGCTCTCAAACACACTGCCTGTAGTGACTTTCCTCGTTTCGTTCCTCGCATATCTTGTGTGGTTACAGCGATGAAACAATTGAATAATTAAGTGCCCACTATCGTGGCATTTGTATACAAAAAAAAAACTTTGAGAGAAGTGAGGGAGAGATTGAAAGAAATGGATTATATACAATCGCATTGCGCGATATTACATACTCGATCGCATAATGGTGTCTTCTAAAGAAGTGCAGTGAATTTTGGCACGATTGTCATTTTTCTCACTGTTTTTTTTTTTCACATCATCGCGAACTGTTTCGGATAGGAATCTCTCGTGGTGCATTTCTAAAGTATGTCGAGTATACATATTGACGAAACGATGACGACGCGTGATATTGCATAAAAATAATCTCACAAGTGGCACGAGATTATATTTTGCTGGTACATCACACATTTTATACAATTATTTCCAGAGAGGAAAAGTATTACTATTACCTCAACATGATTGCCTGCTAAAGTGTACATTACCTATTAAACCGTCTCGCTTTGCATAATAATAAAATAATTCAGGTGTCAAGATACCGTGAAATGATACAAATTATACCTGACGGATTTATCTCAACGACTGATTATATTTTTTAGTCGTCTCTTCCTTACATAGAAAACAACGTATTGTTTCTGTTATTTGCATAATTTTCACATTCTGCAATATTCCAATATTTTAGGATATTGTGACATATTTGACCGATTCTCCTTCCCGTCTTTATCTGAAGACATATGATAGATATGACACAAAATATTGCGAAGAAGTTTCAAAATATTACAATATGAAAATAGACATGATAGATTTTTGTATATGGTGATCAAAAGTGATTCGACGCTGGGAAGAATCACGTATAAATGAGCATTTAAAAAATTTCAATAGTAATTTCCAATTCCAAAACCAATTTTACAGTATCAAATGCGGTAAAATAAGTAAAGATTTTGTTTCAGAATCCCGTATTTAAGATTATGAAGGTTGCTTTTAATAAATTAATTTTTGCCACATAAAAGATTGTGAACTCATGACGACTTTATTTATTAACACACATATTCTAATGTGTCTCTCAAGGAATATTCAGCGATGTGCTAAAAATTCTTCAACTATTCAGCACTTGATTCAGCATTAATAAATTTTCCTAATTACTATCTGCTCCATCCCAAAAGCTTTTTTATCATCTTATTAAATTAACAAAAAGCCAAAAAGGTATTTCCCAATCAATTATAAAAAATGCATGGAGTAAGATTACAGCAAAAGTGCAAATAATCCAATCGATATTTATCCACACCAGTGATGAATGATAATGACATACAGTGAATGTTAAAAAAATTTCAAGTATGAATACTATGCCTTTGTACTGTGTAAACGGTGCAAACAGGCCTAAATCCCGATTGTAAAAAGTTTATTCACGTTTTTAGTAAGTCTAATCGCTTTAAATAATTTTTTTTATTCATATCATTATAATAATAGCTAATGCTTTATAGCTTTTATGTTTGATACATTTTATATAATTTTTGTTGACAAACGATGTAAAAGAGTTTGCGACGTGCACGACGCGGCGTAACGACGAGTCGCGCATTTCGATATGCCAAAACTTCTTTAACATTTCCCTAATATTTCTATAATTATGTTGAAATTTTCCCGGATATTTGTGAAATTACAAATGAAACCTTTAAAGAAATTTTTAAGTAAAAAATTACTCAATGTAGAATAAATGGAAGAATTTAATTGTAATCTTACAATTTTTTAATTCGTTATAATTGTTAACACCAAGGTTAAGACTGAAACTGAATTTTTAGGTTAAAATGTGACGATATCTTGGATAATACATCGATACAATAAAATAAACGTTAAAACAATATATTTACCAACTGCAATAATTGTACTGTTTTTAATATCACAATGCTTTCATTAGAAAATGGTACCAAATAAATGATTCGAAACTTTTTCAACTAGTTCTGCACAAATATATGAAAATCCTCACATATGTACAATCATTTATGTTACGTACAAATAAATTCAAGAATAAATTCTAGCCATTGAAACTGCAAGGAAATTGGCAGTCATGTTGCCAGTATATGTATTGTGCAAAAATTCTATTTAATGCTCAGAGGGAATTTGTGTGAAATTAAAATACAGTCATGCGATGCAATGAAGCGCAAGTGTGCAAATTATTTATAACCGAGAATGGGGTGGTTCTCAGCACTTCAGTGTTATTGAAGGAAGGGAATGTCAACGATTGTTCATCTGGTGAATGGGAAGCTTTTCAAAGAACCAACAGCTGAAATTGAGGCACTTCGCCATGCCATTTAAATATTATTAATTTGATTTTCCGTCTGAAATAGAAAACGTTAATATTCTTTGACTCTCTATCGATATAAGTATTTTACGACAAAATGACCAACTTATCTCTTCCGCTCACACTTTTTCTTCGCAGACGTCGTAAATTTATCTTTGACCGAGAAAAATCAATGAGTATACCATCAGTTATCAAACAGAGAACCTATATCGATCTCTTCCGATAACGTCAAACGCTGATAAACGTATTATAAGGATTATGGAAATCGTAAGCAAAAACAACAATACAATTTGCAATGTCTTCATGCCCGTTCAGTGAATGTGTATGTGTTAGAAATGAAATTGAATCTCAACCGGACGTGCAGCCGTAAAACTGAAATGTCATTCATATTCATGCCAAGCAGAGCCAGTCAAAAACGTTGGAGGTCAAGCACAGTTGTGAAGAGGTGCGATGAAAAAATTATGTAATTTCACTCATTGGCATGCATTTCACTTCATTTCACTTTTCCGATGAGCGTGGAATGGGACAGAGCGGCCAAGGAAGAATGGTGCTGTATGTCATTCGGAATTAATTGAGACATGAGTTATGATCATTGAGTCAAATGCGGAAACCCATATTATATACAATACACACTATTAATTATTTGCTATAAGTACTTGTCATGGTGCGTGGATTAATTTGTGGGCTGACTGTCACACTTGGAAGCCAAACAGTGCTGTGCCCTCCATGGAAATTTCTCCAGTGAGACCTTCGGTCTTGGACGCGATTGTCGCTCTTTTTCTGCGCCACCACTCCGTGAAAGGATGAAACCAGTTGAGGTGCCTTACTCGACGGTACCCCGAGCATGAGTTTCACCTCCGCATCTCACCGTTGGCCACCTGAAATGCAAGAAATTGCCATCGCCGATACTGACGTGGATGCCGAATGCTAATGTGGCCGTATCGGTTTTCTTAGGCACTGGACTTGAGCAAGCTCGCTGCCTCGGTGGCTCGGGTGCGATTTAGCTATGGTGAGTTTCACTTGGCTCGCACTCTCACAGCCGAAGTGGCGAGGTTTACAGTCAGTTGCTTGCCGGCGCTCGAATGGAAAGGAGGTTGCCTTTCAGTTTTGCTCTTTCTGTGTGGCCTCAGCGTGATTTTAGCCCCACTCGAGTGCTTGTAAAATCTCACGGAGTGCGCATTTTTGCACACTAAACACTGTGGAATTTATTAAACAAATACCCCAGCAGTGTTTGATTGGGACGTGTGCGAATGGCCTAATGCTGGATAAATGCATTTCTTGTGCGCCGCCAGTCCCTCCGCATGGTGATGTAGTGAAAAGTCCGTAGCTCGTCAAATAATCTACATGTGTATGGATCGCTTCGGCCACCACGATAAAACGCGGACTTTCATGACAATTTTATCTCCGGACGATCGATTGATCTCAGTGTACATCCAAGAGCTGAAGCATCATCGTGATCTGTCGATGGTCTAAAGTGAAACTTTTACGTTCATTGAATGCCACAGAGAGATGTGTTGGTTAAATCTGTGTTTCATATCATAAATATTAACATTTAGTGTTTGGCTCTTGTGACTTGTTTCAACGTCTTTCACACAAAAAATCGAAACCACACAGCCTCGTGTGTGCTTTTCCTGGCATCAACAATCGCCAAGACGGACGAGAGCAACAGCGTAATTATGAAAATAATCGATCATGGATCGATGCTAGTGCATATTTTGGTGAAAAGTTCAATAATAGTGAAGTCACATTGGAAGTAAAGTTGTGGAGAGAGGATATTTTTGATCATTAACATCAGAGCCACATAAATAGCGCTGTAAACTTTCTTGAGGTAAGAAGGAAACCGGTTTTTCTCGGATATATATATGTGTATTCAATTTAGTGTCATTTTGAAGAGATTTTTACGTTGCTTTGTTGCACATCGAAATGCATTTCACTTCACTACTGCATCTAAGCTGATGTGGAATTTCTAAAGGAATTTAGTGGTGGCACAAATTTCCCATTACGAATTCAGAGATTTGTAATTTTTTTCGGCATGGTAATTTTTAGGGTTCTTACATCGACTAAAGATTATATAGTGAGCCGTGTGCATAAGCAGTGTAAAATTAATAAAATTATACATTGCACTATCTAAAAATACCTTATATTCTGTTATTTCTAATTAAAAAAAATTATTGAAATATTTTCAATGGCAAAATATTTATAAAGAAAATAATTGGAAAGAAACTGGGCGCAATATACACTTATCATTATCACTACATCTCCCTTGATAGCTGAAAATTGCCAGTTAGTACGTCTCCAGCAATGCGCATAAGAGAATTCAATCTACCTGCAGAGTCATCAAAAAGACATTTTCTAATGGATCTCTTTCTCTTTTTAGATTATTTTTTCCAACAACTTCTATAACATAACATGGTCAAAGAAAAAAGAAATTCAAACATATGTTTAGCAAGTAAAAAAGATATGAAATTGAAATGACGGTAATTAGTGTATACCACTCTCGAGATAGTGCCATGAAAAATTTCTCGAGATGTTGCATAAATATTAGTATTATATATACATATTTACAAATGAAGCTGGGATACTTTCATTTCTCTTTAACCCATCTCAAAACCCAGAATCACACATTCAAGAGTATCAATCGTGAGACCGCGGGAGCACTAGAATGAGCGACTGAGCCAAAAACCAAAGTGGAAAGAAATGCAGTAATAGAATAGCACACACACTTAAAGGCCTTCATCAGACGAAGCCATGTTCACTTTTCATTGGGTTTATTGTGCAACTCCCAGACTACAATTGCAAGCCTCCCAATAACATCTGAGTGGGCTTTTTCGTCAGATACAGTCGTGCCACGATAATCAAACGTATTATTCTTTTCAGTCTGCCCTTTTATACCCCTGATCAGGTCCACTTCATATCTCGCTTTTCCGCTCACTCTCTATTTCTTTGAATTCACCAACAAAAGGCATGAAAATAAACCATCATTGATGATTAACAATTAGTTCTAAATAGACCTACGGACTCAAACTCAATAACAAGACCTATAATGTTCTTTCTGCGATGATTCATGATTTCATCTTGATCTTTTTTCTTCTTATTTTCTTTCATCATATGGAAATTATGTGAAATAACCAAGTGGCACTAAAAATTTTCTTTAAGGATCATAAACTCCAACTTTTGATACTTTAATTTGCAATTAGTGGGCACTAATTAAAATTATTTCTATCCAAATATAAGATTATATGGAGGTAATAAAGTTAGAATTTCTCACTCCTCACATCTTCTATAGTCTTGATAAAGACAAATTCGTCATGTTTATTTTTATCTCTTAATAAAAACCCTATTTTTGCTGAGTAAAAGGCTGAATAAATTTAATTAATGATATCCCTAAGTACATGTTCGCACAGAAAAAAATAATTTTTCTTTTCATTCATAATACTTAGAACATGTGTAAGAAATATTTTCGAAATTTTAATTGAATTTATTTACAACCTTTATTGAAATCATATCAAAAATTCAAAATCTTCAATTTTTATTCTGTTCCCTTTGCTATATTGATTATGTATTAAGTCAAGAAATATATTATATGTAATGTTCTTTTCAAATTCAGAAGCTACAATAATTTTCGCTCTCTATCTCTTGTTGCGTTTGCATACCTCTTCACTCTGCGGTGCAATTTGTGTTCATCTGACTCTTATTTCAGACAATTCTAAGTGGCCTAGTGATATACATAATAAATTATTATACTGCCTTGCTCACCACAATTTTCATGAGTGATAGTTGTAGATAACTCATAATCACTCTGTGATGACACTCTCTTCACTTATCTAACAATATCAGACATATTCATATTTACATAAATGAACGATAACGTCCACGAGCTCTCTTTCAATGTCAAGAGGAATATCCGTTCGTTCCTGGATCATATCTCGCTTTTTCTATATTGTAGTGTTGAAAATCTAAATTTCAGGAATGTCATCAATACACAAAAATAGCAATTGAGAACAATGAAATTGAATAGAAAATCAGAAATGTCTGTCTAGGTGAAAAAAGGAGGAAAAGCTGAGTGTTTGATGCATTTAATATTATCGATGACATATGTAATGAATGTTCAACTGGAAAAATTCGTAACAAAATTTTTTTTATAATGTTTTATTTATATGGTGGCTTCTCACTGTAATGAATGACTTGATTGGGTATTTTTATCACGGTGATTGATAGATGTCAGAGACTATAAACGTGATTGTCTGACGACAAGATATCGCGACAAATATATCGATCTATTGCTCAAAATATAGCATTAGTCATATAAGTATTAATTGTGGTGTTTGTCTTCTATAAATGTTGATGTGACTATACAGCATTTTGCGAATATTATCCATGTTTCTTCTTTAGAAAAATGTCACAATGAAATGAGAATTTCATGGTCAGGTAATCAAATAGAATCTCTTTTTCAATGTCACACTATAAATTTTGCCACCAACCCTCTAACGACAAGAGAGAAGAGTACAGGAATACTCAAGGAGCGATTCATTCTGGTGGGCTGCCAACTGAATAGGGTGTGTTTGGGTTTGGTATAAATTTTCATGGCAGGGACAAGTCGAGTCAAACACAAATCATGAAAAAATTTGGGTTCAAATTGAAAAATGGTTCGTTCTCAGGGTGTTATGTTCTCTCATTTAATTCTCATCTCGGCTATAAATCGTTCGAAAATAATCTGTTAAACGAGAGTTATCTGTGTGTGTATTTACAGTAAGCACATATTTCAGATATTGAAAACAGTTTAATCGTCGTGTCATGCGAAGAAGGGACCTGAGGATGCAGGCAAAATACCATCGAATTTCTTTACCAAATACACACGCTTCTCTGTATATAGCAGTGCATTTGTATGGCCAAAGTACATAAGATGCTCAATGGAGAAAAGAAGAGGGATCAAGAGGGCTTTTTGTGCGTCCAATATAATCGTTTCTGTGGAATTCAAATGCCGATAACTACAGAACTGAAAGGAGGCGAACAAAAAATGTATTCGACGCTAAAAGAAAGAAATAAAATAATAGTGTGTTTTTGGTGAGGTTACATGCCCCTACAGATGTGGTGAACAGCATAGAGGCTACCACTCTGGAAGAGAAGTCATTGAGAACAAACATTTAGCGCTACCAAGTGCTTGATTGACATTTCGAGTTGGAAATTTAAAATCAAATCCAGACGACGACAGAGCTCTGATAAACTCCTCAAACTGCTTTCATTTTGCAATTTAACATTCGATTTATGAACTGTAAGTCGCCTCGCGCTTTGACTGTATGTTTTTTTCGTGGCTCCAGAGTTCCTCAACTTGGCAAGTCTCTTGATCTCTTTGGTTTTGAACCCATGAAAATGATTCAGCACCAAACACGATCACTCTGAAAGGCAGCGACTGGCGACCTCGAAGGTAGACCACTGGTTGCCATTGCCAAGTGAGTTCCTCGAAAAATCCCTCTCACAAGTCAACAGCAAATAAAACAATTTAGAAGGCTCTATCCGTTCCATGCACAAAAATGTTCATAAACCCGATTGGAAAAGGGGATTTGTTCTACTACTAATAACAGCCCCTTAACAGAGCGACGATTATGAACGTCAGAATCGATGGAATTCTAACTGAGATGCTCTGCAGTCACGAGAGCACTTTGTGTTTGGATTTCTCTGTATGTAAAAGTTTATTATTACAACTTTTAATGTCTATGGATATACTTTTTATTCATCTCTCAATTTCCCAGAGAATTATCTAAGAATTGCTAAACAATGTGTATACACATCCAAACACACATAGAGTCAATTCATTGTGCCATGTACTAAGATAATAAAGTCTGTGATCATCTGTTTACTCCATTGTTGATGATCGCTTTTCCCTCTCGCGTCGTGATTCTCGAAAAAATTATAAAGAAATGATGCTGAAAAGAAGAAAAAATATTCAAGGGATTTACCTCATACTTACAGTTACAGATAAAAGTATAGTTCCGAGATAGGACAAGATTTTAGATTCTCCTCTGTTTGCAATTTTACTTTGTGGGCACAGGGATACACATTTTGCTAGTCAGTGTGTAGAATTGAAACAATAGATAACCTCACATACATCAAAATAGTGAGATTGAGAACATTTCTTGTCGTGATTAATGATCTTCTGTGAAACAAGATGATACTCAGATCTGACAAATGATCAAGTACAGAGGAATTTTTTTTTACAGATTTTGAGCACAAATGATGCGCTAGAAATTAATGAATAATGTACAACTTTTTTGCTATATGTAGTCAGTTTATAACAGAGGTGTGGAAGAAGTGATCCACATTAGAGATCAATTTAGGGGAATCTTGAGTCAAAAAATCACCGTGACTTAGTCCATTTAGATGGAAATAATTCCCGATTTTACGGATACCGGGACCAACAATCGCGTTTTTCTCCTTTACACATCGCCTCTCTATACCACTGATAATTAATCCTTTTTATAAAATTTCCGTATGCGAATGGCATAATGAGTTGAATTTAACGACGAGACGACTTTGAAGGCTTCTCAAGCGAGAAGGAAATTTTTGGCTGAAGAATATCGTTCCGTCACTATAATTAAATTAAATTTATGGTCAGCTCGAAAGAACTTCAGGCAATAAAAAACTTTCGTTTTTTATCCCTTTCAATTTGAAACCATTGAAAATGTGAGCATAAGCGCAAAAAACCCAAGAGAAGGATTTTCTACATTTTTTCTCCATGTCGTTTTTTTGACCACCAACTCCATCCATAAAGTGGTTAATGAATATAAAGTACAGAGGCTGTCAGTCAATTGTCTGATCATCCACAGATATGAGCAGAAGAATAGAACATTCTCAGTCTCACCATTCACACGTGTAGGGTCCCATAGAGATGATGAAGGTTGAAATCATTTTCACCAGACTCATGTTTTCCTTGTCAATTAAAGTGGGTAATAACAAAACCGTTTTAACACCATTTCTACTGTCACACTTCTTGAGGTTGATGGATAAAGAAACTATTAAATATTACTCCTAAAAAATTTTGAAACCTCATGTGATGTATAGAGAACATTAAACAGAAGATTCAGGTGTTCTTTAAGTCATGCTTGCATGCGAATGTGATAGTTTTTGGCATTGTGTTTAGTCATTCGAATTGAAATTATTTGTCTCCCTGGCTTAACCTCAATGTAGGATGGGATTTAATTTATGGTGGCAGAGAATTTTTTTACCTAATGGAACCACCATGACTAATCGATTCGAGAGAAATTCACTCCCCAAGCCACACACCACAGGAAAGATTGGTAAAGCATGTCGACTGAGTCAGCCTCACGGATTTCGCCTGCAGGAATTTTTGGTGGGACTGAGAAAATCCAGATTGTCATGCGTAAAACTGTAAATTTCTTTTGAAACTGTATTTGCTATCGGCCTCTTCAATCACTTTGTTGCGCTCCAGGTTGAAACCAAATCATCCAGACCACGAACGAAGTGCAGCAAAAAATCACCCAGCACGAGATTCACCATTGCGAATAATGAAGCAGCCACTTATGCGAAAGTATTACACATTCTACTAATATGAAAAGTACACACACGGGATTATTAATTATGGGGATTAATTCGTGCTGCCACATGAACCCATTGAAGTTGAATTGTTGAGAAACATTCTTGACCTTTACATAACAATTATTTCAACCATTGGCTGAATCTTCATCTCATCGTTTCCCATGGTGCTCAAAGGCGACGCAAGGTGATGAAAAAAGTATTTCTCTCGTTTTCATATCCAAACTGACCGAATTTATCCTCTCCCGTCTGTCTGTATATAGGTACAAATGTTATATTGTAATTAACCACATAAAACATATATATGTGATCACTTAATGAACTTTCAAGAAATGTTTTACTCCGACACGAAAAATAGGAACACTGCGTATACAAATGAGCAAAAAATTACCACGAAATTCTCAATGCTTCACCTTTTGTATGTACTCACAGAGTGACGTGTTACACCATTTGTTTGCATATAAAAGAAGCAGCGAAAAAAAAATTAGAAACAGCGAGTACCCTGAGCAGAGGTTTGATGTATTTTTTTTTACCGAATCGGCCATATCCTATGGGATTCTAAGATAAGCAAACTGCTGTAAAATCATCTACGTTTGTACGAATATTCAGAGATTATATTACGTGGAACTCAGTGTTATTTACATATCTTCCTTCATTAGCAGACATGGCAATTTTACGACCATCTCGCTAGCAGACGCACATATTGACGTCGGACTGAGTAAAAGTGGAGAGCAATAAATGTGATAATTCGCATAGCGGTGAATGTCACAATTAGATTTTATATTGCTCGGGATGATTAATACATTTGACCCCATTTCTGGGGTCCTCTTGGCCATTTATGGGGGTGACACGGTATTTCAAGAGGCACAACTGAATGATTAAGATAAGATGTAAATTTCGTGTCGAGAGTATAGTTCAGAGAGTTGGTCAACAGTTCTTTCACCGACCGCGGAGGTTCTTGAACTGGGCAATCTCAAGGTGTGATATTTGTTCACCGTACCTGAGAAATGGCGGTAATTTAGCAAGACGACACTGTGATTATTAACTTAAGATTTACCTGATCTCATGCAATACATGCCTGCCACTGGCAACCAGAACTTTATAGTCCCCCGCCAGGAGAACACGGCACTTCACAATCTTGAAGGGGCTCTCGATATTGAATCCCATATACAATTGAGCAGAATTTTGGTTAAAAATTGAGCCTCAGGTTCTATCTTTAAAATTTGTGGTCGATTTAAAACTGTACATGGATTAAAGCTATCCAATCTGACATCAGTGATGCGTAATTTAGCGTGAATATGAATTTTTATGGAAATAACCAAAACTGTCCTCTCGCATAAATTCGTATTTAATTTTGTTGTGACCCAAAATTTATGATTTGATTGGAATGCTTTCACAGTAGGGACCACTTTTTCGCCAGAAAAATAACTCGACTAAATTCAGCGATGTGAATAAGGTCATTGTATCTTTTCTAACATTCCGATCTGATTAGAGCATATTTTTTGAACTTAAGAACGAACAAAACGTCTATCATGAGGTAAAATGCCAAATAGCATCTACAGTATGTATTAAAATCTATGTTGTACCTAATCTCTAGGACTGGATGTACCATGGATGATATACCCCTCGCAACTACTGTTACTAGAAGGTGGTGATTTGTTGAGCGGATGAGAAAATACAATTACGATGGAGGTTTTGTGAGTGCGACATAAGGGAAAAGGTACAGCCGTATGTCTTACCATCTCGACACTGACCAAGATGGTATGGCAAGTTAAGAGGATTTGTTTCGGTTGAACCACCGCTTTTAGCGACAGCAGCCTCTTTAGAGGCTAATGAAAGATATACGGTTGTCTTGTCGAAAGAGAGAAATGGACAATGGTTTAAGATTGCGAACTAGACCTTTGTGCACACACAAATCCATCCATCCACAGCCAGTCCTACAATTAACATACGTCAATTGCTTCCATCTTCGATCGGCCATCATAGGCTAAGTAATTGAATTCCTTTCTGTAGAAAAAGCCACTAGGAAAACACAAACCATGGACAAGAAACAAAAGGCATTCTATAAATTGCTTCTTAAATTCTATCAATGTCCAAATGAGCGTAATTATACGTGCAATTTCTGACAGAGTCACGCATACACTGTCTTCAAGTGTTAATGTGCACTGGAGAGAGTTTTAAGGCACTTGAGAGAAACATTCCGCATTTTTTACATTGTATTCAACACATATCCACATGGCTTGTGGTATGTTTTCTTAGAGAACAATAATTGCCATAAAGATAGTGTCTCTGGAAATATTTCTTAAGATATTGTGAAGGTATAAAAAGTACGTTTAATTCGAGGTGTAACTCCACTCAAGCCTTCGCTACAGAATTATAAATCCGATTTAGCAACTGTGTTGGTAGATTAAATGCGGCGCCAATGGAGCAATTCATCTATCACCGATACAGTCTTACATCATGAAACATGCTAGATAAATTTAAAATTAAACGCCCTCCTCGAATTTCATGACCGTCATGTTAGGAATTTGATTAGGAATATATGTGAATTTTGTCACTACTGCAAATCATTATAAATAGTGTTAATTCAGTTCTCTTCATCGAATAATTATGAAAAAGAGTGATATGCCTGGCACGTATTCTGTCAAATCAATATTTTCAAACTAGAAATGAACATTGTATATCGAAATGCTACTAATTGCTGTGAATTATTTGTAAAGTTCATCTTGTAAAAACTTCGTGGTAATTTAATAATTTTCTTAATTTTTGAATACCTTGTGAGACTCTCTTTCGTAACATAACTAATATATGGCTACCGTGACTGGTCAACTTCCAAATCTACGATTGGAATACACAAATTAATGAATAAGCACCAATCATTTTCACTTCAATTAAGGGTTCCATCTAAGGAGAAATCTTGGGAAAAACTTATTTTCCAAGAGTTAATTCAAAATTTAAAAATTGCAAGATAAACATACTCTCTACTAAATAAAAATGGCGTTGTAAAAATTTATCTTAATACTTACATTGTGAAACTTAGAAAATATTCTGAAATTGATCAGAAGGATTTCAACACCTTATCGTTTAAGGTATGAAATGTGCAATTATTCATGTTCGTCAACAAAAACTGTGACTTTTGCGGCCTTCTTTACAGCTTCGCACCATGCAATTCCTAAAACAGTCGCACTTTCCTTCCACTCAAACTCGAAAGTCTCGCTCTAAGTTGGAAAGTGTCGATGATCGATTTGTTTTGCCGCGAATCTCTCAAATGAAGTGCCGATCATCTTCGATACATCACGAAATCGATTAGAGGGACATAAATTGTGTGAATTACCATAAAACGGAAGTGTTTTTTTCTGTTTTATAAGATGTTTCTTATGGTGTGCAAATCAACATATAAGTTGTGTAATATTTTTCCGCCACGGCACGGCATTTCGTCAGCAAAGTCACAATAACCGACTAAGCTTCCAAAAGCGCAACTCTTAATTCGATGGATGTTCTAATGGTATTTTAATTACAATTAAAATAACACATTCATTTCAATTTGAAGACAACCTTCGTCTTCGTTTTTGCCATCATGAGCAACCTGTTTGTCACAAGGACGACTTTTTCTTCTACAAATTGTATGTTTTCTTTTAAATCACATTTATTTTCTCTCTCGTGTGTATTTTATTTCATAAAGACACAATAATAGAAGCATTTTGCGCAATTTTTAAATTAATAATTTGTTTGTAGGTGTGCACAATGTTGAAGACAGACAAATGTTTAATTTTTGGGAGCAAAATTTGGACACGTTTCGAATGATGTGAAAATATGTAGTTATATTGTGTGTAAATTTTTCACAATTTTCAACCATTTTTCATAGGCACTAAACATCAAGGGGTATGGTAGTAAAAATGAAGAATGTAGCAAAGTTCCCACATATTTTATATCCTATATTATTAGATGACGCGCGTTGGAAGATACAGACGAAAAAAGAACCTTTTAAATGTTGTTCATTGCTGTTTATATGCATACATAATTTTCTTGACTTGATCTTGAACCGAAGATGATGAGAACATACCTGAATGTGATCAATCGGAAATGAATGGAAGTAGTAATTTTTTTTCTATTTCACCTTACATGATCATCTTACTATAAATAGCATTATTTTTGCATACAGTGGCTTGTAAGTTGATTGTGGTGGGGCTTGTACCATAAAGTTTGCCCAGCGAAAAGCGATTATGAAGATCATACATTTGCTGCTACCATCGTATGTATAGCAATGCTTCAATAGCTCGAACGTTACTATAGTTGCCTCAGAAATTTGCACAGCTACAATTGCGTTTTTCAATAAAATACAAATTACCATTATGTTAGAATACATTTTAGCTTGCTTGTGTTCATATTATTAACCCATAAATGGTAAGTTAAGGTTACAATCTCTGCGGCGCAACTTTCTGATTTACAACTGTATCATCTCAGCTCGCTTACGGTAAAATGCTACAAGAACTCTTCTCATCTCCGTGGACGTATTCACAGCCACGTATTGAATGAATAAACTCGTTCTATTTCCGTCAAAAATGTCAATTTGAATTTACGCACCAAACGCAATTAAGTCAATTAATCAGATGCACAGTTAGCTTTCGAAAGGTTGATGATTTGTAACGAGGTGGAAGAACACCTTTTACCCTAACGGTCTTCACGCGCTGCAACATCCTACGACATGTCCAATTGACACAAACTCTCAGTGCACTTGTCGGTCAATCTGGGCCACATATTAATACCACCGAAAGTGGCAAGGTGAAACAACTCTCTGACGTGAAATGCGCAAAACTTTTAGTGTTCTTCTTGCCCTCTTGATTATATACTGTCAGAACCTTGCAAGGTGGCCACTTTGGATAGAATTGCACCAGCGCATCATATCCAAATGAAAGTTTATTTATAAACTCTGGAGAGTGAGAGAAAAAAAAGAATCCAAGAAACTGTGATTATAAATAATGCATAATGTATACATACAGAATAAAAACTAAAAAAGCAATGGAGACATAAACATTCAATGAATAAACATGAGAAGGGAAGTTGAAAGACGTATGAATTTACACCCTGATGGAAAGAACATGCCTGCAGGGGTTAAAACGTCTCACCAGACGGACAAATAAAATTGTTTTATCGATCATCGCCCTTCGCACGCACCACAATCCACAAAATCAACTCTATTTTAAACTGCGGCAGATAATCGTGGGGTGTCTTCTGTTTTTAATTGAATATTTTCATGCCTCTACAAAGTCAAGTAAACATCGTGTTAAGGTTGTCCCTCAGGTTTTCTGACAGGGGAATAAAGAAATACAATGAGAGTCTCAAGATTGTTGGAAATGTTCAAGAACTGTATGGGATTCTCATAAATTTCCGGTAGAATACAATAAAAAGAAACTTGAAAAACATAAACTAATTAAAATTAAATGCTTTTTATGCAATTTTTTTTCCAAAGAATGCTTTTAAAATCTTTCAAATATTATAGAAGAGATAATATCAATTTTAAAATGTTATAATCTAACCTGTGTTAGTTACGTATATTAAAATTGTAGAATCAACTAATATAACGATAAGTACAAACAAATTTAAGAAAGAATAGATAAGGTCTTATTCAAATATTAAAAATCCTATCAGTCAACATGTGAAAATGCCCAAAGATGACAGCAATATTTTCACGATATTCGACTCACGCCTCATTACATGCGCATTTTCTATCTATCTCTTATACTGCTATTAACACACTTGGTAGATAAAAGAAAACAATGTTGATGGGTATTTTTAGTGAGAGGAAGAAATATATGTATATTATATATTCGTGTATTTCTGACATAACTGGGGGAAGACACTCCGATGAGATTTCTTCAATTGGACCGCATTCCAATGTCTCATAATCCACGCACTACAACCATATCATCTTTCCATTGTCAAATGGGATGGCATAGCCGCCGAAAGATGCCAATAAACGACAGGAAGTGCAATAAACTCTCTGATCTCCACCAATTTCACTGCAATTACGTTTATTTATGATGGCATGTCACGGTGCCCGGAGGGAGAAATATTGTAAGATAAAAACAAGGTTTCTGCAAAGCAATTTTGCGCCATAGTGTTGAAGTAATTTTCTTTTTGGCAGAAATCAGCATTTGAAATTCTACGAGTAATTAAAAATATATTCAGAAAATCGAGATGGAATTTTCTAAAGTCGTTTTACACCTACTCTGGAATTCATAGTTTATTTTAGAACTATTCTTTCCATATGAATATTTATATGTGAAGGCTGCCTCTTAAATTTTTGTTATACAGTTTTCTCAAGGGGTTTTAATTAACAATCTCATATGAAGTGCGTGTGAGCGCAGAGCGTTTGACGCGATGAGCTATAGATATTATCTTAGAGAAGGTCTAAAAAAGTTATCCTGTGATATAAGAAGATAGTCACTATGGAGAAAATTGCATGTCATTTTTTATTTGTTCTTTTTGTGTTTGTGAGAAATATTCTTAGATATCATATGCGTAATCTATGAAATCTATGCTTTTGTTTGGTTAGTTACATCATCCTTGTCAATACTACAATATTCAAAATTATTTTTGCCCGGCTTTGCTCTGCAACATAAAATACTCATCAGTGAAATTTGAGCGGAAATACATATGTTAGAATTCATTTATCACTGCATTTCCTCACCTCAATGCATTGACTGTGGAATGAGTTCTGCAACGAGGTATACATTTTTGCCAATGTAGTCTGTAGAGATACTATGTCGTAAATTTTATTTATAATATATTATGTAGCATATAATTAGCTGAGGAAGCAACACTGTAGCTCCTCAGCGCCGAGCATACTCAAATACTTTTTGACTCTTTATATGCCAGTGCTGCATTTGGATTATGAATTAGTGTTGTCTGGACTGTCGCGCAGTGAAGGTACACTTGAAGGTGAGACAAGGCGAATAGGTGTACAGAAATTCATATACGTGATGTTAAGCATTAATTTTATAAGTTGTCGCTTTGAGAGTGAAAAATATGTTGAGGATTTTACATAGCTCATATGTTGAGACAGCAGTGCATTGCGACGTTGCGTATCATAATTTAGACGCCGATAGCGATTAAAATTGCTCATCAGTACGCCAATTCCACAGAGTTCTTCTTTTCTCCGCACTATGTGAAGCCTCTTTTTGCACCCGCTGAGAAAATCAATGGATATTTTTCCAAGTCGCGCCACACTGTACAGCCATTTAGCATCCGTAACATTATGCTGATACACCTTTTGCTTACGAGAATTTCCATTTTAAATTTATGCAGATATGCCTCTCTCTGAGCATATTTTCTACACCGCCGGTCGCTCACTATCGCGTATAGAAAATTTTCGATGTATTATCCGAGGATAGATAGTGTACTCTAAGCCATGTTCATCCACTTAACATAATGACCTTCTCTGTGCATACACGATTGGGCATACATATCTTGTGTATGTTTCTAAGAGTTGTGATGCTCGTTAATTCAAAACCTACCATTGATTAGAATTGCTAATATCGCACCGATTTTCACAAAATTTTTTAAAAGATTTCAGTAAATATTAATTAACTGAGGATGAGTTTACAGTGTTAAAAATTAATGGTCATCACGGAAAATATTTTATTATAGAATATTCCACATTGCAATATTGATGGATGAAATCTAGCAAAGGACGAGGTATATAAACGCAAAAGTAAATAAGTTGATTTGCACAAAAGTAAGAGTAAATATAAAATGTGGATTCTCAGCAATTCTCATTGTTTCATCACCTCTTAGCGCCTTTTGCACGTATTCTCGCAAAGCAAGCATGCTTGAGGTATTTAGCATCGGAGTCACGTTGGTTTATTCCCAATGGAATGACAAACGCTATTTGCTTATCAATTACTTAACGTCTCTGTCAATTTTGCAGCCAAAACCAAGACAAGAAAATATTTAATTTATTGGCAATAAATCAAGGTTAATCCCTGTGCACGGAAAATTGTACAAATAGCGCTTCAGAATGGCCTCGAATCGTGTTAAGTGAACACCTCAGAGTCAATTGTTCAAGAAAGCTGCATCGTGGTAAATTATTGTTGGTATCAAGTGGAGGGAGAAAGAATGGAACCAAGGAAAATATAATACTTAATTACCTCTTTAGTGTTTTTAATAATTCCATTAATTGTTAATGATGCAATTGATTGCACTATCGGATGGGAGTAATCCGCAAATGAATATGGGAACCTTCATCAATTAATAGACTCTCATGGCAAGAAACAACGCGATTTATATAAGCCCTGTGAGAAATTACTGAAGTAAAGAATAAAATGTGAAGATGTTTTTCAATATAATATTTGTGAATTGCTGCATCTCCATCTGCTGTACTCTTATCCAATGATGCCGCCAATGATGAAAAAAGTTTTAAATTTATGGATTTTTCATTGAATAATCCTCAATTTTGCAACGTGGGAGACTTCTTCTTTGCGCCACATGTCACTTTCTGGCACTATCTCAATCCATCCCAAATTGCTTATGAGATAGCTCTCGCCCCTCCATATCTCTGTAATGCCAGCAAAACTGAGAATTATCATATACAGCATATATATGTATATGAGCAATTGAAATAAAATGAGTAATAGGTTCATATTTCGCGAATTTTCCATACACATTCTACCAGAGCTGAAATTTCTCTTTTCATTATTTATTTGGAGAGAGAATATCATTTCATTTAATTTTTGCTATGCACGCAAAACAGCTAATCTCCATCTTGATCTCCATAATTAATAATTATTGTAAATTTTTGATTAGATCTCAATCAATTGATGCCCCACTAAACTAAAGTGGAGCGAAAATGATCATTGCACCTCGCGCACTTGTTAGATTTGTTAGCGTGAAACTTTTCAGCAAAATATCTCAGTTAATGGTTTTTGCAAGTTTCTCAATGTTCTTGTTTATGATAATTTACCTATTTGTTTTAAATAATGTAAACGTAACACATTTTATAATACAGACGACAGAAGAATTGATTTAAAAAAAAAATAAGTTGCGTATTTCAATGTCAAGAATCAAAACTGCACTCATTGAATAACATTTTAAAACAGCTTTTGATTTGGGAGAGTTTTTCGATAGAGTAAGCAAAGGGTGTATATTTCAATTTGTTAGGTAGTTTCAATAGTTTCCATTTGTGTCATAGCCATATTTTAAATTAACTCTATATTTAGAAAATGTGTACATGTACAATATGCATACAGTACGACTTTTGACTATATCGTTGACCATTTAAATTTTATTTCAAAGGTCAAGATGTACCAATTAATTAAATATAACACAAACTATTTCGAAATAAATCGTGTCTGCAATGTTTTACGACAAGACTATATATGTATAATTTTCAGTCAGAAGTAGTGAAATTCATCTGCAATAATCTATTTTACTGTCGTCGTTACCAATAACACATAAGCAAAAAATTATTATTCCTCACTTGAAAGTTTCAACCGGTTTTCACATATGTTTGAAGTGGGTTGGTGAATGTAAATTTCTGCAATTATTCTCTTTCATTTGCAAGATATATTTTTTATTTATGATTTGCAAATGTGTACATAATTTAAACCATCACAATTTCCTTTGGATCCTTCCGATCCACAACAATCCCCATATATATTGCCGAACAGGGTTGGAATAAGGGGCAAAGGTTTCATTTTACCGCACGATTTTACTGTGGTCGTGATTGATAATGATACCGAAGAGAAGCTCCGTTCATTGGAATTCGAACAAACGCTTGTTCTTTTACCATTCGTGCATAAATACAGATGAAACAAGTTTTCCATCGATTCGCAAGAGAAAATCCACTCATCCATGCTTCAGCAGCCTCAAGATCAGTCCACAATACAGTCAATTGATCATAAATTCCGCCCTGGTCAATGTTGTGCTATTGGCAGAGAGATGACAAGCACCCAAAGTCAAATTAATATGCTCTATCTTGTATTCTACTAGAATGCACGCATTTTTTTTGGTATATAGCTCCTCAATTTGTCTATATTCCACCATCATAATACACTGCATTATTCCTAATTTTTCCATTCCTTTTGCAAAAGGATACGATCAATCACATCGTATAACTTAAGGTACAAGAGAAAATTATTTAACTATTAAAACCATATGAACTGGATTTACGTGTGCTTTGAGATCTGCTGCCTTGAACTTCATCATTATGCCATCAAAAGGCTATTAGACTGCGTGATCTGATTTCCTGATAGATACAATAAACAGTAAAATCATTAAGGAAATCATAACAATTCACATTTCTATGATTGCAAACGAAGAGGTCTGTAAAAGTACAGTTTGAAAATCACTGTTCTTATGCGTGCGTGAAATGTGTAATCTGGACTCTGGACAGTAAATTGTGTAAAAATTCCGTGCCTATATCTCCAAAAGGAATTCTTCTTCTGTTTCTACAACTGTGACGATTTTGTCAAGATTAAGGTGTAAACATTATCCTAAATTTTCTCGCAAGGTCGACGAGATGCAAATCTTTTGCCAAATAGTGAAATTTTTTATCTCTCTGCCTCGGCCAATTTACATATGAATCACTCATCACATTCGTCTCATCAACCACTCTTCCGTGGAACTTTCCCTTTCGAATGTAAGGCGGAAAAGAAGAAGTCACGAGAAAATGACGATGTTACACTTTTCACGCGGGAATGAGATGATCACATTTGTACACATTGTTGACCACGTTCACAAAGCATTCAGACAATTATGTGGCTTGAATGGGGCCTCCAGAAATCAGAAAGAATGGCCTAAAGAAAGTATCAACAATGCATGCCGTATAACTTGGAAACTTACTAGTCATGCATCAGTGACTCGTATTAGATAGTATTCTAAAAATTAGCTGATGGTTTATCAATTTTAACAATCTCTCAAGACATGTTGGAGTAATTGTTTTGCACCAATAATGTGCCACTTGATAAATGGCTTGAAAGCCATTCCTCCAACAACCATCACTATTACATAACCCACCCGCAGACTGATTTTATATCACAGGTTTCTCAGTGGAAACTTTCGCATTTCACGTGGTGAACTCCTCTTCTCACTGTCAGAAATAACATCGCGAGCGCTTAACAATAAAAGAGGGAATGCTCCAACCCGTTTAATAATATAAATTGCTTTCTTCAAGCCTTGTGTGCGGATTCGCTCAGCAACAAACACCAAAATTTTGTTTGTATGCTAATGCCGTTTTGCTTTAATCACGGAAGGGGAATGAAAAATTATTTAATCATTCACTTTCCTCCTTTCCTTTGACACCACCTCACCTCACGGGTGTACTCCCGCCCTTTCGATAAAATGACTATGGGTAGAAAAATCTGTCTGCCTTCGTATGATAAATCTTTCTCGTGTAATGAGACAAGCTATGTAATGTGTCATTCTCGAAAGAATTAACTTCAATCTCGAGGAATGGCTCAAATATGACAGCCGTACAATTTGGTATAAATATGGACTCTCTACTGTGAGAGTATTATGTGTATGTGGAAATTTTGGATGTGCGGTGGACAGGTAATCAGTAGGGGGCTACATTTGAGATGGTAAGAAATAACTAGGAAGTCGATCAGGATTATTTGCAAAAATCAATAAGGGAAATTACTTGTGAATATTCTTCGATTGATCTTGTGAATAAACTTAAATTTTAAATACCTACATTCTAGAATCCATTTTAATTTTCATACGCAGATTCACGATAATTATATACTTGTGTTGTCCAAGTACATCAGACGTGACAACACGTCTATGTATGTACTTCAGAGTTCCAAAGAAATGTCGTTTTTCAGAACTCTTCTGAGCGAAATATTTTTCATTAGTGACTGTGGGACTCTCAGTGGAAGTGCCACAAGTTGCGAACATTAATATAATGACTTTTATGACATAATTTCCGCATATTGTGTATGAAATGATTTATTCGCCATGCACGACACTGAAAATTGTCATTCCGCAGACGTACATACATATATATTCATATGAAGACATTTACCTCAGTATAAGTAATCATCATGGCTTGTAAAGGTGAGCCTTAAGCGCCAGCAACACAACGACCAAGAGTGTGCCAGCTGACCTTGTTACAGATTTTGATTTGGTTTTCTCGGTTTTTATTACATCGTGAGGCGGTAGGTGAGAAAAACGTGCAAGAACGCGGTCCAGCATTGAGAAGTCTGGTAGCCGTAAAATATTTCATGATGCTACTGAAATCTGCCAATTAATCATAACAATATATGGAAGGAAGAGTGAGATTATTAGAGCAAATTCACGACCCATGTTCTTCACTTTCGCTCTTCAGCCACCCTATTATTCTTGGTTAACTGTTAAGCGAGAAATGCAAGCCATGCTTTTAAAAATAATTTATAACAAAACAGTGAAATCATTTGTATCGCTTTCAAATATACTTTCTACAAATTATAATTTGACTTATATCTTTTGGTGTCTTTGGCGTACTTGTAAGAAATTTTATGCACTATAGGGACATTCAAAAAAAGGCAAACATATTAATGTATGTTTGAAACAAATTTAAAAATGTGTGTCAAAAAAAAATTCAATAACTTGAAAATTAAAGCCTATTTTCAAATAGAAAATTCAAGTAAAATCTGTACTTACAATTCATTTAAGTATATTCATTTCATAAATCATAGATTTATCCAATTGTACTTGCTTGAAGGAAAATCCACTCGTTGTTTAGCATAAACTGAAGCAAATATACATCAAAATAAATACAGCAACACACATACAGAATTATAAACTTTAATTTTGCATTCTTTACTGTCACTTTTCTTTTCAAAGGAGAATGTTGAAATTTCATGACATGAATTTATTTTATGGGTGTGCTTGTATTACAAGAATGCGTCGGTGGGTTTCGAATTGTCTCCCCGACAAAAATGAATCACAATATCGTACTCTTCCATCCCATTCAACAGAGGAGCAATTACTTGAGAGAAATTCGCATCTAAATTGAAGCTCAATTGTATAATGTCTTGTTTTACGCTTTTTCATTCGTCTCTTCAAAGGTCATCCATGATGAATTTAACATTATTGCATTTCACCACTGAGGCAGGGGATTCTTATTGAATAAATTGTGAAACCTGTTCGTTCGGTGTCGACAAAATGATTACAATACACAATAAAATGCGGAAAAGATCTCTGACCTATACGATATGCTCAGGTAAATTCGCCTGCTAACGGGCGTTGCGAAAAAATGAGCAGCGAATTTTGTGAATCATGCAGTTAGTACCTCTTTTTGTATCCGATGGATTTTTATATGACATTGACACAAAATCACACTTAAGGCTTTTTAATTGACTGAATTTAAATGTATATTCATGATTATTTAATTTTAAGGCTCAAATCAGCAGAATGACTCAATCACGACTCTGTGCTATTATCATTACTATAAATTTTGATGTCATCAGTAATCTAAAGATTCGTTAAGATACTATTATGTTTATTACAAATGGAGTATTAAGAATGAAGTGAAAAGTATTTTGTTGTTTTCCTCAGTTTCTGTGCATTTAATTTTACGACTTCAGACAAGAGGTCAACTTATTATTAATTCAGTATCAAGATGCATTTTGTGCATAAAATTTTAAGCTCTTTAAACATTAGAAAGACAATAGCACACAGTAGGTGATAAACTTAGGTACTGTTGCTAACTCTTAGAGTTATTACACAAACATGGAAGCAAAAATTGTAGTATTCTAATAAACTTATTTTTGTTCTTCTGTTTACATTTAAATATTGTTGCTATTCGCATATACAGTTGCAGATCATAAAGTCGTCATATGCATATCACGATAACCGTGAAAATGTGGATTTCAATTCTAAAAGTTTAGACTTTTCGCAGTCATTAACAAGCCTTTTACTTGGTATTACACATTTCACCTCAGTGTTACGACTATCACATTTGATTGGAATTAAAATTCTCTTTTACCATTGAACATTAATTCTGGCAAAAAAGTGAGAGTTTTCCATTTGATCTACACGAAAAAGTGATCTTTCACTTTATCTTCTGTGAATTTCTCCTCACTGACGAAAAACAAACTTTACTGCAAATCAATTAACATGGGTCAATTTCTGGCTCTCTCTCTTCCAGAACACATCACGAGATCACCTCGACGACACATGTTTGAGAAAGATGAATAAGGTTTGGAGCTCTCGGATGATCATGAAATTTCTCTTTGCACTGGGAGTATGGTCTTTTCTACTGCTGGGTCTCCTCAAGCTGCATAGCAATCGCGTAATCCTTGAAGAGGATATTCAGTCGGGCATCAACAATGGGCGGCTCCTACTACAAAAGGACGGACGCTACCAGGAAGCAACATCAACGACCACGGAAAAGTTTCTCCCACTTGATGTTTTGATTGACAATCGTACGAGTGAGTGTCAAAATTTATCAATTATATTCTTTGAGAGGTGAAAATTAAGTTTTTGCAATTCAAATGACACTCTAATAGAACAATAGTAGATCGTGCAAGGTTAATATTTCAGCTATATGGCAAAACTCATTTGAGGAAGTTTAAAGTAAGCTAATTAACGTTATGCTGAGAAAATTCAATTTCATGGCAATATTAGCATACAGTATCTAGAGAGGAATCAATCTGACGCCAAATAATATTCTGCACATTCTTTACAGAATTGGATGACGATCAACTGATACGCGACGTGGAATCTCGGTTGCCATCTCTGCCGATAGCGTACTGGAGCAAGCATAAAAATTTCTCACAGCAGAAATCATCCACTTGCGCCAAGTACCCATCAATCTTTGATCTGGAATTTAACAACATTTACTGGCAGACTCTGCACACAAGCAATGGTACATTCCAGTTATACGGAGCGTACTATGATATCCGGAAAAAATCCAGGATAGGACCTGCTGTTAGAATACTAGGCATGATCGATCGGATTGAGCCTAAAGTGAAGACATATTGCCAGTTCTGGTTTGACGGCCAAAAGGAACCCTTCATAGTCAAAACATTCGAATACAAGTACGTGTGGTACAACAAATGGGGCAACTACAAACAGGGCATCTACCAGCCTTACTTGATCGCGTGTCAAATTCCTAAAGCCTTTCATGGTATTAAGCCTGCCTCGGTGTCTGTTGTGGAGAATGAATGCGATACAGCGTCAAATAATCTAAGAGTGCTACACAATCACCCATTGGATGGGAAGAAGAAGAACTTCGCAGTTTGCGTTAAAGGCCTAGACTTCCTTTACGATGACCTTTCTGTACGTTTAGTTGAGTGGATTGAACTTCTCAATATCTTAGGAGCAGACAAAATCTACTTTTACAACCTCCAAGTGCATCCCAATATCTCAAAGGTGCTGGACTACTATGAGGCTGAGGGAAAAGTTCACGTTACTCCGCTCACGTTGCCTGGAGGACAGCCCAATGTCCCAGGATTCCAGCACCTCTATCTTACGAAAAAGACCAACCATAAGCGTCAGAACGAACTCATTCCTTACAATGATTGTTTGTATAAGAACATGTACATGTACAAGTTCATCACACTCCTAGATATTGATGAGGTGATTATGCCTAAGGGTGAACTCAATAATTGGGCAGAACTCATGGATACAGTACTGCCCAAGTCGCTGAAACAGCGCAAAGAGGGCTACCACAGCTACAACATGAGGAATGTTTACTTCCTCGACGGTTACCAACACGATCATGGATGGAACAAGGACATTCCTAAATTTATGCACATGCTGCAACATGTTCATCGTGCACAAAACTACACGAAACCCAATCAGTACGTCAAGTGCTTCCACGATCCCGAGTCCGTTCTCAGCTTGCACAACCACTTTCCACTTTCCTGTCTCGGCGGTGCTTGCAAGTCCTTTCCCGTGGACACGGCAGATGGCCACCTACAACACTACCGAGCAGATTGTGTCAAGAGTCTTAAGAAAAGCTGTGATGAGTATAAGGAGCACCAAGTTCGCGATACTACCATCTGGAAATACAAGGAAGAACTCGTGCAGCGCTCAATGCGAACCCTCGAGAAGCTGGGCTTCTTCCGAAATCCACCCACTGGCCGGGGATCACGCGACCTGGAGCGGTGATCATGATTTCAGTCAAATTTCCTAAATCAATTTGCACACCAAGCGAAAGAGCTGATGATGATTATGATATGAATAGAAATAATTGTGATAGTAGAACAGAAAGGGTGAACCTTGTATACTTATAAAGAAAAGATGCAAACAATCCTTATAAATGTAATAAATTTTGTAGAGGCGGAACTATCAAAACATGTATTGTGAGGTTTTTGCTCAATACGATTATTAATCATCGTATTGTTGAGGACAGTCAAAAGAAAGTCAAATAGATATTTGCTGAGTTATAGAAAAAGAGAGAACGACTTAAAAATGTGTGTTGTGTGCCTTCATGAGACATAATCATTCACAAAAAGAAGAAAAAAAACACAGATGTTTTTTGAAAATGTGTGACACAGTGTTTGGCTAGACACTATTGAAAATATAATAAAAAAGCATTGTTTGAAAAGGAATTATACAAAAAAGTAACCGTGATTTAAAATATTAGATAATTAGTAGGTAGTTGTTGTATGTTATATGGAAAGACTGAACCGTTGTTTAAAGGGAAAAAATATAAATGAAAGAAGGGGAAAAGACGTAGAAAAATTGATCAATTATTTATTATTCAATTGCAAAATACTGTTCAAACACACAAAAGTGCTGTATAAAATTATTTTCCTTCCTATTACATCGTAAATGTGTGTAAATAAGTTGAAAATAAAGAAAATCATAACATTAGAATACAACAAATGAGAAAAGAGTCAAATGAAAACTGAATCAATTAAATGTTAAGTTAATTTATCCAATTTTCTGTCAAGAGTCATTTAAATCTAATCCTATATTATATTTGATATTTAAATTCAGCAAAATACTTGTTTTTCTTTACCCCTTTACACCTACGATCTACAATATGTGTGTATAATATAAGTTAAAATCATGAAATGGCAGTTGATTGCGTTGAAAATATATAGATCTGAATTTGGGCGCATAAGGCTCATAATTAGGAAATCCACAATTATATTTAGCGTAGAGTTGTCTCTATTCCACAAGAAAGATTGAGAAAAGGGAGGGGCTTTCAATTGCATTTGATGTCTGATGTGGCTAAAGAGCCCAATTGACATTTCATGATTTTACTTATGGAGTGTGCAATCATTAATCACGAAGATGGTACTTTCTCATACGCTCACTTCGACACCACCCGTTGAAATTCAATTGAATTATGCCTTTTGTATGGCATTTTGGGGAATAGCGGAAGCTGCAAAGATGCCACGACAGAGAAGATCATCGATATATTGTGAGTATATAGTCAGAAGAAAGGCGACATATATAAAAGAAATTGCTAAATTGCAATGACCCATGAGACCACAACGCAGAATAGATTGACTTTTGGTTTAGAGTAAATGAGTCGACCTTTTGACGCGAAGAAGACACTATTCCGTGTGCAAAAAAAACCCATCTGTACATTCACACATCTACGATCGAGGCACATGGTAAAGGAGGCGTGAGCAAAATGCCAGTAATGAATTTGCTGTATTTATTAGAAAGTCATGAAGGAACCAATCTGATTGCGTCGACGGATTCTCTCAGAGAAACAACTCTTGAAGCACCTCGTAGATATGTAAATATACATAAATCTCTGAAATTTTTGTGTAAATTGGAAAATCATGCTGTACGATCTCACTGGGTTTATGCGCTGACGACAGTGACGAAATTTTACATGCATTTTGTCGTCTCGTCTGTCGTTAAAGGCACGCGAAAATAATAATTGTGAAGCTATTTTAGATTCAAGTAAAATTTGCGCATGGTTTCAAAGAAATTTTTGAAAGTAACATTTTCTTGTCCATTGATTTTCAATTTGAAAGTTAACGCGGAATTTTCCCTAAATTTATTTTTTTTAAGATACTCTCACTTTTGATGTAATAATGAATTGTATATTAACTTAAATTAAATTAATGCTTGGAAAAAAAACCATTGAAATGTTTTCATCTTCTATTTCTAATAGTGAGTGCATATAATAAAAACAGAGTTTCTGTATTGTTTGAAATTCGAAAAATTCTTTTTGTAGATAATTTATGACTTTTTACATTATTCTATAAATTAAACAAGGGGTGAAAGGCTGTATCATCCATAATGCCGAATTTTTGAGTACGAGTGGAATAACACGGCTTTCAAGAGAGACACAATGTAGCTACATTATCTATCTTCAGTTTCGTTCTACTGAAAAAATTAGCTTTATTAAATTTTAATGAAATTGTTGACTACTTTACGAACCTGTACAATGTTGAAACAACCGAATCACATTCTTGAGAAAACATTCCCGACGTAATTTCAGATAATTTCCACGCTACGAAGAATCTGGCTTTCATCAAATTTTGTGTCAATTCCTCTCAACAAACTGTACAACACCAAATTAGACGTTTTGCTACAAAGTCACTTCGTTTTAGAAGACATTCAACTCTCTGCTTTTAGTCAACTGGCAGTAGTGGAGAATGGAACCAATGGAGGCGATCAAAATGAATGTTCTGCGCTATGGTATGCATTTCGATAAAACACGAAATGTAATGAAAATTGTTCGATTTGTGGTGCCGCACCTCTTTCAGCACACAATTTCTCTAGTCACACTCCCCTTCTCGCGGACAGTCCAAGTAGCGACCTTATAAGAAAATTCATGAGTGAGAAGAATATCCAGTGATGACCCCGATCATTTTCAAAGTCACCACAACGATTTGTAAGTTTTCTCGCAATGCAACTTTGCAACCAAAGATGACGGACCGGTTTGAAACATTTTCAGCCACTATATTCTAGTTCAATTCAGCAATAATATACATATGAATCGTATCTACAAATTGCCCATTAATGGATTGTCTTCATCACGCTTCATTCTCTACTGAGACTTCTTCACCATCAGCGTACATCAGCTGACGATCATCAGTATAATGATGATGGCACAGCATTCCTCAACCACTTATGAATCGCTGAAGATGAGATGGACTGGACATAGACCTTTTAGTAAGCTATTTTGCGTTATGGTAAGGAAGATTCTTCCAGCGATTCTCCAATTGGTAAGACAAAAAAAATGTGTTTAAAAATATCCATAAACTTCAAGTGTTTTAGAACCTATTACTATAACTAATACTCTGGCTCTCAGGTTTAAACTATCATATAAATACAGCACAAAGCAATACCTTTAAGGCATTAATTTTTTGGTAAGCATTGGGAAAATGTCACATTACACTTAAAAAATGTTAGAAAATAATAACCAAATTTTAAAATATTATTGCAAATATATGATCGAATTCCATTTAAAATTTTTCCTGTGTGCTGTAATTTCTAATTATGTGTGAAAAATGAAGGCGTATTCCTTGGTAAATAAAAAAGAATTTCATAATCGTATAGAAAGAATTACTTTTAATAGCAATAACTGTGACTTTCATATGCAAAAGCTTATACCATAAAAGCCATAACAAAAGTGACTCTTAAACACGTACCACGTGATATGGCTCTCATTGCACGAGTACAGTGGAAACATGAATAACATGGAAGTGATGGAAACTACTCAAGTTGTAACAACAATCACTTATCGCATCGTGAGTAGTGCAATATAGACCAACTTTTACTCCCCCACAGAATGCGGTAAGAGGCCGAACCACCATGAAATGTTTTGTGGATGTATGAAGGGCAATAGCATTTTGAGCAGTGAATGAGCAACACCGGGGACTGTCTGTTGGCCAGGTAAAATGCGTTCCGTTATATTCATCCACACTTCACCGCGGCGGACGCAAAGAGTACAGTCATTGCTTGAGTCCGATCGACACAGTCCGAATGTTTCATTCAGTGCCAAGATTTCAGAGTGAAAAGTGGGCATTTTTCCGCGGGATCATCCCGCACAGACCATGTGGCTCTCCTCATCAAACACACAATCAATTGCTGCGATCGCGAACATTTACTAGTGGCCGACAATGGGCATCGTGAGATCATGAATGATAAGCTTCGTTGAGTGAAAAGTGAAAATGATGGTGCCAAAAGTGAATTTGAAGTACCTCATCGTTCTCATTGTGTGGATATTCGTGGTAGTGGGTACAGTTTACGTATTCAATTCTGTCGTGATCTACGATCCTCCTGACTACGTGGGTGGCGATCATAGCAAATCCTCCCTCATCCGCGAATACATCACGTCCGGTCAGTACAATCAACTCGTGGATGTGGCCAACGAGATGGAACTTCTTGTGGACCCCATGCGAGAACGTGACTTCAACGAGGTGGTCCGTGACATCGAATCGAAGGTGCCCTTCCTTCCGTTAGATTTCTGGGCGCGTCAGACCCTCATTGGACGCAAGAAGATGAAGCCCCAGTGCGGCAAATTTCCCTCTATCTTTGAATTGGAAATCAATAACGATTTGTGGCAAACGCAGCGCACGTCCAATGGTACCTATCAGCTGTTTGGTGCGTACATGGACAATCGCAAGAGCAATGCCAATGATCAGTGGTACATTCGCATCTTGGGCATGATAAATCGCGTGGACACACACTTGCCCATGTTCTGTCAGATATGGTACGATCAGCAGGAGAAACCTGTTACTGTTCTCCTAGAGCAGTACCACTACATTTGGATTAAGAGTTGGGGCAATGCCTTTGACGGCCAGTATCAGCCGTACCTCCTGTCATGCCCGATCCCATGGGATCGCCGTCACATGGTGCCAGTGTCTGTGTCTCTTGTTGAGCAACAATGCGCCACAGCAACGAACAATCTCAAAGTCATGTACAATCGGCCACTGGACAATCAGAAGAAAATGTTCGCTGTGTGTGTCAAGGGACTGGACTTTCTCTATCAGGATCTCTCAGTACGTCTAATTGAATGGATAGAGTTACTAGGAATCTTAGGAGCTGATAAAATTTACTTCTATAATCTCCAAATTCACCCCAACATGTCGAAGGTTCTTCAGTACTACAAACAATTGGGTAGGATAGATGTGACCAAACTTACGCTTCCTGCAGGAAATCCCAACGTTCCTGGGCTTCAGCATCTCTTTCTCTCTGAAAGATTATATCAGAAGCGACAGAATGAAATCATTCCCTACAATGACTGCTTGTACAAGAACATGTACAAATATCACTACATTACTCTCTTAGATATCGACGAGGTGATTATGCCCAAGAGAAATATCAAAAGCTGGGAAGAGTTAATGGCGATGATCTCAGAAAAGGCGGATCATGGTAGTCCTTTGCCTTTTCCTAGCTACAACTTCCGAAATGTCTATTTCCTTGACTCACACCATCATCCAGACAGAACCAAATCTGATAACAAGGATATACCTGAATTTCTTCATATGCTGCAGCACACAAATCGGGCTGCCGTCTATAGTGCTCCCAATGAACATGTGAAATGCATACACAGAGCCGATAGAATTCTTACCCTTCACAACCACTTTGCCATGAGTTGTCTCCAGGTAAAGATCCGGAACATCACATGGGATCATTAATTTTTGATTACTATTCCATGGTTTCCAGAATCTACGCATTTTCGCAAAACTATTTATAGACGGTCTTAATTTACAATGAAGTCACTTCCAGAATCTCTCAAACATATTACATAATCATCTTAGGAACACGGTATAACACATAAATATTTGAAGAAGACTCAAATGTCCATATCACATGACTGAGTGGCAATTAATTTGCCAGATTAATCGCGATAATGACTTCGAAGGCCTCACTATTTCACTGAAACTTCATATTGTTGGCATTAATATTCACACAAATTCACATTTTACTGATGATAAGCCGCCAACTCTAAATTATCCAGAAAATAAACATGTGGCTATTTGATTTGTGCTGAAACATCGAAAATTTTTATTATCAGTTTCGTTTTTCATAGATTTTATTATCCAATAAAAATACATTCACATGATGTAATAATGTGTCTAGGATATGTGTTTTTAAGTGGTTATGGTATATTAGAAATCACTTTGGACATTTTTTTATTCAAAGAATAGGTAATAAAAGTACACACGTAGAATGGAGTTTGCCAATTTAAATGTTCGCAAAATATATACGATGAAAGAAGCAATTTTGCTTAAAAGTTACTCTTTATCTGTGTGTCGCGTGCTTTAAAAACTTTTCCCTTTATTCTCATCCTCAGGGATCGTGTGCAGCCTACGAGATTGATGTAGAAGATGCTCAATTGCAACACTACAGATCAGATTGTGTAACGACAGTGCAGCGAAAATGTCACAACATGACGGAGTTTTATATCACTGATAAGAATATCTTCAAATTCAAGGATGACCTCATCCGTCGCTCTCTCCAAACTCTTTACAAATTGGGTTTCCTTAAACCCAAGAATGACTCTACAATAGGTTATTAACCCCACAATTGTGTAGGAATACATTTTCTCCACGATATCACTATTGTGATATTGTCACCTCTTGTGTTAATTGCATCGTGAAGCCTGCACGCGTGCTTAACACTTTCACTGCTCTCGTCAGAGACAAATAAAATATTTGCTGTAATTAGGAAATGCACAAAAGAACTTCATGACGTTTAACATAGGTGAATTCAGCATTGCAACACAACATGTGGCGGTAAAAAGTATCCGCTTTATGCAATCCTTTATCTGAACATTTCACGACTAATAAATTTCAATCGAGAGTCACTCCAACAATTTCAAATGTGCAGAGGAGGATTATTTCATATTGCTAAATGAAGTTAAAACCTTCGAACCAACAATTAAAATGCCTCTTGGATGATGGGGAGTATAGTGTAAAAAAAGTTATAGTGTACAAAAAGACGATTGTTTGAATTGTGGTCAATGGGGGATATGAGAAAAACGCGTATATCGCGAATAAATGTCGTCACATCTGTCATCTTCATGCGTTTTAATTGTTATATAGGGAAATAAATAATTACACACTTCATCTTATGTACCTTATCTCCTTAACCATCGAACTCTTCATGACCTCAGTTCAATTGATTGGCGGGTCTTTGTACAAATCAAATGCAAAAAATCAGGGAAGGGTTTTTCCATTAAAATATCGTATATCAATGGAAGTGTTACGAGAGATGCTTTTTGGGTGTAGTGATGATGAAGAAAGAGAGTGAAAGAACATCATGAGATATGACAACAAGACGCAATCGCCAAAAATAGACGCGATATTATTCATGCCTTTTAATTCACGAGTAAAAACGCGAAACTCACCGAGAGTGAAATCTCGAGAATTTTGGATTAAATGCATAGGCAAAAGAAATATTATCTCACGCCTCCGGAATTGTGATTCATTTGCCAATTGGGAAAGTTCATGTTGTCTCTTTTTGTAGCCTCCCTTGCAATCATTCAACAGATGAAGACGCCTTTGTGATATAAAGATCCGCGCGTCAATTGCTTAAGCATTCTCAAAAATTACTTAAAATATCTTGCAGTCTTAGCTCTTGAATGCAAAAGAGCAGCACTTAAACAGGCACGAATGTTTTTCAAAAATAAATAATAGCAAACTTAACACATATTTTTTGAAGATCGATTTAGAAGTAATAGTCTTTTTCATACTCCGATTTTCAAGTGATTTTTTCGTATTACGCATTGGAACGTGTAAAAATAAATTTCGAAGTATCTAATCCGTATATCTTTAATTACGCGTCTTTAAGAAAAAATCGACAGATATAATACAGACCGCAAAGACTTTATGGTAATAACCTTTAGTAATGTATTATATATAATATGTATAAAAAATAGCTTTATTCACGTGTACAAATATTTTTAACCTGAAACTTTAAATCTTTTAAAATCTTTCCATAAAATCACAGCTTTTCACTAATTTGCGTACAGAGAATTTCATAAGTTTCCTCAAACTTAGCTAATTCAGTCACACACAATTAATTTCTACACACAATAAAGTACATGAATTTTGTAGGTTTTACAGTAAATTGTTTGAGAATGACAGAAAAAAGAAGTCATTCAACAAAAACGAGCATCTCTATGCTGATTTATCCATTTGTCATGCAATCAGCTGAAATATTTAACTCTCTAGGAAAGAATGGCAAAAACGAAAAACCAGCGGAAGCTTGAGAAAAGGCAGGAATCATGCAAATTTACCAGACACACGTAATATAAATATTTTTATGATCAATTTTTTACACATTCTTCCAAGAATGTAAATAATTTTACCCTTAAAAAATGAGAGAAAGGTAAAACAAATTTGGAGTAGAGTGCCAATTTTTATTGTAAAAATAGAAATATTTCTGCTACTGAACGGTGTACAGAGAGGAGGGTATATATTTGTGAAAAACATGGAAATAATATTATATAAGTATATGATACACACTCAAATATAACTAATACAGAACACAGAGAGTTTAAGGTAATGGTAATAGCATTAATATCTTAATGCTGTTGGGTTCTATTTTCTCTAAATTAGACTCTTTTCAATCGAATTCGCCGGTTCGATTAATTCATTCTTATTACAGTGATTATTTGGACAAATGGCAAGTGGGGTTGTGCAGCTTACCCGTCGCTGAAGCAAATGCTTCTTGCTGCTCTGCTGCGGATAATTGTGGCCAAGACTGATAGACAGTGCGGACTCGAATCCGTTCTGAGATCGTGAGTCGATGCCAGCGCCACATGGTAGCGAATAGAGAAATTTGGTGAGCTGTGAAATAATACGAGAAACGTTAAATGTAATTGAAATTCCTCTAATTGCTTCAAACCCTCTTGGGGTAAATCACGTCTTGATGCTCACCTGCTGCTTAAAGGCGGCCGTCGTTAGAGTGTAAAGGACGGGATTGAGAGCTGAATTAACAGGAAGCACCAAAACAGCGAGCCAAGCGTATAGTGAAGGTGAGATTTCTACACCTGAAACAGATGATAATTTGAATTACGACTTTCATCTTATGTCTTATTTAATTTTCGCACAAATTCCATCTACAATTCAGATGTCTGAAAAGTCCGCTTAATTCACACCTTGGCTCTGGTGTGTTTCAATTCTGTTATTAACTTTCATTTAAAGTGATACCATCACTTAAAGTAAAACGTACACACACACACACACACACACACACACACACATTTATATATATATAAATATATATATATACCAAATAGCATTTGCAAAGGACAAAATTAAAATTTTAATTTTGAAACAGCAATAGGTACACGAATTTTAAAAATTTGTTTCTGTTTCAGGACACAACGAATCGTGCATATTAAATTTCTATTTTGATTAACTTTACAAATGATGAAATTATGTTAAGATCATATAACCATCATTCATGGAGAATTAAAATGAAATTATTAAAGTAATTAGTAAATAAAAAATGCATAGATATTTATCTCCTCATGCAAATATCACCACCATGAATCATATGTATTTTTGAGTCGGTAACATTTATTTCCCTTCTTCAGCAAATAAATCAACTCAATTGTTTCCAATAAAATAAATGTCTTGCGTTAGTAGTCCAGTGGAGGGCACAGTGATTTTTCATTGTTTAGCGAAGAAAGCCGAAATAAGAGTGATTTACATGACTCAATTCGTATAGAAAGAATTACAACTTACCTGCAAGCGCTGCGATTTTAACAATGATTACTGGAAGCCAACAGGCACAGTCCGTAGCCACAATAATGGCAAAGCGACGAGCCACAACATTCTCTCGCCCACTCTGGGAGCTTCTCATAGCCGAGCCGGAACTCCTGATGGCGCGCAGCATTTTCATATACGACGTCCCAATGAAAATAAGCGAAAATGTGTTGACAACGATGAAAATCGCTGCAGACCATTCCCAACCCTAAAATGATAGTGTTAACGTTGAGATATTGTTCAGTACAAACTTTTCGGTTATTTTTGGTGGATTCGTAAAAGCGTTCAGTGCTAATATTCAAATTTATCATACAACCTTACGTATAAATATGCCTTTAGTGATGAATTAATCATCATACCTTGTCGTAAGGACTGTGTATGTGGAGGCTGAGACAAACACCGTTGGAACCATAGAAATTTCTGCCAAAATAATCTATCCCAGACAATGGAGCAGCCGCCAACGTCGTCGCGGTCAGCCACAAAAGTCCCAAGCGTACAATTGCTCTGTGTAGGTGATCCAAGAGAGATTCAAACAGTAAACAAAATAATGTATATATTGAAGGAATTCTTACTACATATAGACAATCAAAGTGGAATTTTTCAAGACTTCATCAGAATTGTACAATTCTCAAGGGGCAAGTCACAAGACAATTCTTAACAGTACAACGGTCCACTAAAAATTCTTCTGACGAATTAAATTTTTCCTTCAATCAATTGTATTATACACACATATTATTTCCTACATTTGTAGGCACTGTTAATGTTTCCCAAGTGTCGATAAATCCCTTGAAACGACTGAGAATGCCTAAAAACAATAACCAAAGGACAAATCATCCCGTCAGCGATGGAAATGTTGGCACTTTTTCAAGAAAGTTCAAGTAAAATTTTAGGACAATCTATAAAGGGAGATGACAAAGTTGCTTTTCGAATAATGGTAAAAAAATTTTAGTTAAAAAAGCAAAAAGATGTAAACGTTTTTCCACCACAAATTTCAGACACTTTTTTACTGGGAGGCAGTATATCCAAGAAAAAAATTGATACAAATACATTATTATTTGCAAAATGATTGTCCACCACCTCCTTGATTTTATATTATAGTAAAAACTAACAGAATGTAATTAAATCCAATATTCAATATAATACACAAATATGACACAAGTGATTTTCTCACCTTGCTCGGCTTGGTGGCCTTGGCAAAAGAGGTCTGGTGACAGAGACAAGACGATCCCAGGTAACCAGAGTCAGCAGAAGCGTGGACGACTGACAGCTTAGTGTGCTGAGAAAGCCGCACAGGTCACAAGTGATGCTGTGTCTCCAATCCTCCTCGTGTATTAGATACTCTCCCCGAAAAGCCATATCCGCCGTGGCGATAATGGCCAGGTAGATTCCCATTAGTAAATCACTGGCAGCCAAATGTCGTAAGTAAATAGTATGTTCGATGTGGCATGTAAGACCGCGATTTCCCAAAGCAAGTGGTCCGAAAAGTACCAATAGGTTTCCCACAATACCCACAGCTGCCATAACCCACACACTTGGGAAGAAATAATGTTGTTTCATTTAAATACAATTTTTATACCAATATTTATTGCGTTTCCTCACCTGGCCCGCAGCACCGGATTATCTAGCAAGTGCTTGTCGCTAGAAATACCATCCCCACGTGGTTCACACACCCTCACGTACATTGCTGCGCGGCACAAGTGAAACCAGGTAAAGTATCTGTAATTTCAAGTAAAAAAAAACATATACCCTCTGATACGTGAAAACTCTGAGAATGCATTCCTAAAGGATGTTGATCTGCATCAATGTCTCATACATGGTTTATTGATTTATTGCACCCAAGGAATGTGAATTGCCATTAGGCACTGCCCCCAAACCTAATTAGGTGCAAATATGTTTACTAACATATGTATGTAGGTACCAAAATACAAAACAAGAGGATAAACTAATTTATAAATTAAATGTAAAGCACATTAAACAAATACCCATACGTTAGTGTTTGTGGAATTTCCCAAAAGCTTCTCAGCACCTTTCAATGTTTATGGAAAAGTTGTTTTGATACTTTTGTGGTATAAATATTCCGTGCTATTTTCCACTTAACTTCAGCTTAGATTCATGAAAATAAATGCATTATAATGTATACATATGGTCCACATGAGTCAAATCATAGTATTTCAAATTTTCCTTATAATAAACTAGAAACTTTTGGAAGTGTTCAAAGTGCATTTACAATTTTAGGAAGATATATGTACGTTTATTCAATGTACATGTTTTTAAACTGAATTTCCAGACTGTGTAGTGTTTTGTGATGTTATCACTTATTGAAAGTTTTGGATACTATTTTGCACCTAATATGTTATCATATACAACCCAAATATTACTTACATATGCTGTAAATGGGTTAAGTTATGAAGAACCCTCTGGTCAATTGTCTTGAATGGATTTCCGGATAGATACCTGCAAAAAGGAGAATATCATATAAACAAGAAGATTTGCTGCTTTTTTCTACAGCTATTGAAATGTTACATATTACGAAAGTGTTCTTACAATGATGTTAAATTTTCAATTCCATTGAAGGCGTTCAATTGAAACTCCTGAATTTGGTTGTTATTAAGGTTTCTGAAAATATTAATCAATGTGAGCAAACGTTTTAATTTTACTTCGATGTCTACTTACAATCCTGTTAAGTTTGGGAGTAGATAGAAAGTATCATTATCGATTTGGTGCAATCGATTTCCAGATAAAAACCTATGAATAATTTTGAAATAAGTAACGAAATAAATTCAACAGATGTATGTACATCTAAGAATTTTCAATAACAAACATAGAATATCATTCAATACGTGACTGACTAAAAATATCTCAATTTTCAACAAATCTTAGAATTCCAACATAAGTAGGTACTGTCATTCCCAGAGATTTTATCACACACAACATCCTTTTCAATTACTCACAAATGTTCCAATGATGGAAGATTGAGAGCATTCTTCGACACTCGCCGAATTTGATTGTCAGCCAGTGAGAGTGTTATTAAATTGCTCAACAACGGCAACATCCCACTGGTAAAAGCCGTAAGACGATTTCCGTTGAGAAAACTTTTTTGTTGTGGGAAAAAGATAAAAATATATGAGTCAATTTCCTTGGGATATAGCAAAAGTTTCCATGAAAATTAGTCGAAAAGTGCAAAGTCAAACTTACAGAATTTGTAAATTTATCAGCGGCGCCAGAACAGCTTCAGTGAGTACCGCGAGACGATTATCGCGAAGGTCTCTATTGAGTTCAAAAGAATAATCCAATTAATCATAACAAATTGATGCGAACAAAAATATTTGTCCTACTCACAGTTCAATTAAGTGCTTCAGATTTGCGAAAGCAAAGCTGTGAATCTCAAATATACGATTTCCAGCAAGGATTCTACCAAGAGAAGGATAGGAAAACATTTTTTTAATGTGGTAATAAATATTTATGCCATGCATACGAGTATCAAAATATACATACAGAACTGTGAGCTTTGTCCCTTCAGGAAATAGAAAATTCGGAAGAATTTCGATTTGATTTTGATCCAAATATCTAAATTTCACACAAATAGGAAATATAAGCCAATGATGAAAACATTTGAAAAATTTTCAAATACGCTCTACTTACAATATATCCACAAAATCATCTTTGAAACGCTGGAATGCAAGTGATTTTACCTCTTGCACTGAACAATGCTTAAGGATTCTGCAATAGATATATTATTCACACATGAAAGAATCATATAATACTCAGAATTTAATCATTTAATTTATTCCTATTGTAGTGTGTTTACTCACAGTTTCTGAGAAGGTGGTATGTTTTCCAAAAAAATACTATCGAGAACGGGAAAGCGATTTCCACTCAACTCCAGCAAACTTATCCCGTACATGGGCAGAGGCGATGGAATATTTGTGAGACCTTGAAATTGACAGTGAACTTCTTTCAGCTTGCACTTGCACGTATTGTTAAGGTCTGGATACTCGTTGAAACTATAATCTATCCGGGAATAGACATTGAAATTACATCAATTTAATTACCTAATTAATACATTTTCTCATTGCTCGAGTTAAGGCCGTCACTTAAGGTGTTATTTTAGTTAAAAGAAAACATAATCCTGGAGAATAATTTACTAATTTCGATTGACAAATTACCACATCGTCCCCAGGGTATATCATCTGTCAAAGCCTTAAGATTCTTCCGAAAGAGATGATCGTAGTACAAATCTGCCGACTGATCATCGCAATTCCACTCATCTGAACCGTCAAAACAATTGGGATTCTGGTCACAATTGAGATGCTGTGCTACACACAAGATGGAATCGTTGCACATAAAGTAACTTGCAATGCATTGCGATCCGCTCTCAGGTTTGTAACTATCTTGAATCTCTCCAGATATAGCTAGCGATTGCAGCATCGAAGAAGTAGAAACTGCAAAAAAATTACCATGTACATATTGATGTTAGTATTTTTCCGAACAATACATATTATTTAGTAGAAAAGTATTCGTCAAACTGCTTTACTATCTCAATCCGTAATAACTAACAAAGGGAACAAAAATTAAAAATTACATACCTTAGCATTAAAAAAATACTTAGGTACACATGTGAAATAGTAAAGTAATTTCAGACCAAATATCTACATATATTATATCTATAACAAGAGCGCATTCAGCACAGGCGATGATATTCATAAAACAGTACATGTTTCATGCGAAATGCCAGTGCAATTCGCTATCAGATCCACCTGTGTAATAAACTTCTAGAAGGCACAAAAATTCGATATTTTTAAATAGGGCCCCTAATTGTCCAGTAAATAATTAGCTGCTATGACAGTAGTTTATCTTTCCGACTAAACGACATGACAAGTGAGATGTTTGACGCCAACAAAGACGTGTAAATATAGACATATTGCGCCACATCGCAATTAAGAAGCACACCTTTATTGAGCCTAATTATTAATAAGACTGTTTAGCACAGAAACAATCTATCGCGAGGTAGGAAGTCGTCGCTCTTTGAAATCCTAAGGACTTGCATTATAAATAACTACTCGTTGAGAGGTGGTAGGTTAAGAAATTAGAAGCAGTTGTTTATTGTTTACTGAATTAATCACCTTTTCGCTGAGGTGGCCGATGATACTAATGCGGTATTGTATCACCTTCGCATGAAAGCAATATTTTGGTCGGTTATTGAAAAAAGGTTTGATGAACCTTATCTTGAATAAATATGTACATAAAATCAGTTACAACAATTAACCATTAGCATCCGTAATATTAAACGTGGTAAAGCAGCACAAACTTATGAAGCTCTTCTGACATTCTTGTAATGTGATATTGCACTTGTGATATGAGAAATTACATCATTGAACTACATTGATTGCGCGATTGCAGTTTCTAGAAAATAACTTTTATAACGCAGACAAGGATGAAGAACCAATTTACAGAAGGCGTCTCTCTAGACACCATTCGGTCTTATGCACTGTGCTGTTAAGTCTTCTCTTAATTTAATTCATTTTTGAATGCTTGTTTTAACTAATATATATATAATACCTATATATGTAATACCTATGATTTTATGTAATAAATATGTAGATTCTCCCTTGTTGTTATATTGGAAGTGCAATTTCTTTCCTTACACATTATCCGATTCCGACAAAATTTGTATACGTCAAAAGTTAATTTGAAACAATTTCAATTTCCGCTTTTCATCCTCACACATATTATTGTAGTTCTCGAATCTTTTTCCCGAATATATCTCAACACAATTTCGTTTCCACTTTTAATTAACAATTCGCGTAGCACCAGACCATTGAATTTTTCTTCACGGTTACTTACACAACTCCGCAATATTGTGATAAAATATATATGTAGGAGAAAAATGGATGAGAACTGCGGTGGGGAAGAAGAAAATTTTCAAATAGTGAAATAGAGCCAAAAATAACTGGCGGGGAATGGTTGAAGAGATTTTTCATGTACGCGGTCAAGATCTCATCTGTTTATTCGCCAATTTTCTTATATCACGGATGAAAGGTGATTGGTTATTCTACGCAATGTTCAATCTCCTTTTCTGTTTATGTTATAAAAGTAATTTGTGTAATTCTTGCCTTCTCCAAATATTTTCACTTCATGACAAAGACTTCTTTTCCTCTTTTGCACAATTTTGATTTCAAAGAATGTCTTAGTTATTCTTCTTGGTCTCGCAAAGAAGGAAAAAATCTGACTGATAATTAGATTCGCGAAAAGACTTAATGAAGTCTTTCATGGATAACGTTGAATCCCTTTTGTTGTTTTCCATGCCATTCATGCAAAAAAATGCGAATACGCGAGTAGATGTTGTGTGAAATTCACGACTACAATGACTTAAAAATTAAAATTAAAAAAAGGAATTTCCAACCCATCCTTTTTGCTATTCAAAAATAAGCAAATACATATTACTGTCAACTAATATAAAATTTCTGTTAACAATATGTATATCTAAAACGATGAGAAAAAATTATATGTACACGTGTGAACATTTATTATATGCATATACATATCTACATCTATCTATATAGTATGTAGTCCTCAAAACAAATGCATCATCCACGAGAAGAAAAAACTTACGAAAATATAATATCTGAAATTTCCCAATTATTACAAGTGGTTATTTTATGACATAATTATACTTATGTCGCAAACACTGCTAATAATTGTGTAACAATTTGAGATAAATATTTATTGGAAAATTGGAACATTACGTAAATGAAATACGCAAGTGACATAGTACACATATTCTTTGGGCCTTTGATAAAAGTGGAATAAAACTCACATTATAAAGTTCAACACTGACTGAAGGGTTTAAGTCGATACAATAGAGGCGCCTAATGGCCCGAATTGCCTTCTATTTTTACAGTTATGTAACGCAATTAGTATTTTAATTTGTTATTCAGCTCCCTTACACATAATTATAAAGGCATCTTGTTTATCCAACGAGAATGGAAAATAGGAAATTGATTTAAAAAAGAGACGAAAATAGAATGGAAATGCCAAAATCACTTACCGAAAATTATTTGCAAAATGACAATTATTAACACAGGAAGAACCTTCATGGTGAAAGAGTAGCACGAGTTGTGATGTAGTAATTGTTCCCTGAAATCTTCTCTTGATGTAATTTCACTATCTTTCGCATTCTCTCTACGGTTATTTCATATTTCACTCAAATTAAAACTTTAAGTCCTTTCGCGAAACACAATTATTTTACCAACTTTAACCAGTTTCTATGCATTTTGTCACTTAATAAATACATATGTAGGCAAGTATTCTTCAATGATATCCAATGTACTTTAAGAAGCGCACTGTGGTAATTGTCATAAAACTCACAAGTTCAATTTACGACACATCGGTCGTCTTGTTCATTTTCTCCTGAAAAACGATATTTATTGGAAGCGGTTAAACAATAGGCGCTGGTCTGTCTACTAGTTTACCAATAATATATAGCAATTTACATTAAGACGCATTCTTAAATGAAGAGAAACACTCCTTCGATTTCCTCCATTGCGCTCAAGGCAATGACGGAATAGGGTGGAAGGGGAAATTTATGTTCATTTTCAACATCTAAACTCAAGCGTGGATAAGAATCATTTCGACGTAGTTTCCATGAGCGAAAATTTTTCATCGAAGGAAAATTGCGGCCAGTTCAAATGAAATCATGTCCAATAGAATTTGACACCCGGGAAAAATGAGTCATGGAAAAATACATCAGATCAGGCGAAAATTAATCTAATAACTGCATTGTACAATTGACCCAATTTCAATTGACCATAGAAAAAATTGATATGTGCTATTAAGAATATTGATAAATTTTACAAAAATGTAGACATCAACGATTTCTCATTCAATGTATGTATTTATTTTATGAAGTGCAAATTATAATAACTAACCTCATATAAAATAAATTTAAATATTCCTCAAATACATGAAAATATAGTAGAAGATATCAATTGTGTATCAAGGGATTAGCAATATAACTGCAGAATGAATGAAATGTCAGATTCAGTTAATTGCCAATTCACTTATAATAATTATGACCACGCCAAGCTTATTTCGCATGATTTCCCCCAAGTGGGCTAAACTCCCATAAATTTGAGTTACAGCTAGAAGAGTTGTGTATGTCGGCACGCTTACAAACTGTGATTTTGAATGAGCAGTAAAAGTATATACGATATACAATATATACTTATAGTATCAAATGTCAGGAATATGTAGATGTTTGCGTTGTAGAATTGCATTAGGACATCCACTTGAGAATCACCATAAAATGACTTTCTGTTCCCGCAATGCCGGCCCACAAATACCCTTAAACTCGACCTGCTATTATATTCGAACTCATCCGCAAAAGCTGTGAAACGCCTAATGTTTGGCCCTAAAATCGACCCCTCAGACTGATTCGTATATTGAGTTAGGAAAAAGGGGAGAATTAAATTCTAAGGCGAAGCCATAGTGACGACTTTTTTATTCCTAATTCCGATATCATGTCCAGAAAAGTGAATAGCCATAAATCGTGCCTCTGAGATTATTCCTCAGAGATTCCTTTGAAGACGTGACTATTTGCAAGTTTTCCCTCCCACAATATAATTTTGCATCAGTCTATTAGATCTGTAAAATATACATATAAGTTAAACAATAGTAGAAACCTATTATAGGAGATGTACTATCAAACTTTTAGCAATGTCAATGGAAATATTTATTTTAGTGACGCATTTTAAATTTATTGAAATATGTTTGAAGAATTTCATCGTATTAAGATTTAAGAAACAGATTTACAATCCAATTTCACCTTCACAGAATACGGCTTTCAGCAAATATTCTGTAACCATTGCCAAAAAAAAAACCGCGATAGCAGTGGAAAATAAAATTGCCTAATTATCTCCTCTTTAGCACAATGTAGACAACAAGCACCTTCTGCTTCAATATTCACAAACATATTTATCACATTGAATCACCAATTCAATCGAGAATTCACGACTGATAATTGTCATACCATTTTTACACAAAAATTATTTCACTTCATTCGGATAATTTTTGTTCTTTGATATTTACGTCACTGGATGTTCTAAGAACGAAATTTTAATAATCACATTCTTTTAGATCATCCCACAGAGTATGAAAATTTTGAATTCGTCGTATAGATAGAGCCCAGGAAAAACATACGTCTGACTTGAATGGCGGCTTTGAAGCAACTGAGAACCATCCGTTCATCGAAGACTTTTTTGCCAGAAATGAAACGACCAACTGATGTACACTGAAAGCATGGAAAATCGGCGGGAAAATGGTTTCACTTGTCGTACAATTCGCTTGGAAATACTTCATCCCCACTCTATTTTCCATGGAAACTTCCAATGATTTTCCAAAAACAGGAGAGATTGCCTTTCTCTCACTGGAATATGAGAGTTATTTAGATTCTTTAATGGTGATTATTGGGCAAAGAGATACATTCTTTATGTGGGAAACACAAAAGAACAAAAACTTAAAAATTTACTTGATACATTCTACGATCGGGTGGTGATAATGGATTTGACTAATAAACAAACACCCTGGGCGAATAGTGCGAATAACAAAAGGTGGTAATTTGTGTGAAGAAAGTAAATATATCAACACACAATTATGATATATACAATCCCATTCAAAATTTACAATGTATTTGCTATTCTCAGTGTTCAATGAAATTCACAACTCAATTATGTGGATATAATCCTGGAAGCAAACTACTTTGACAATTGATCAAGCAATTGATAGTATGGCATTTCCTATGAAACCCATATGCAAACCGAGTACTTCATCATTTTGTCAATTTTCAAAGGGGTCTGCAAAATGGCACACACAATCCAGGAATTTTAGACATTAAATAAAGTTCATAAAACACAAGTTCACTCTAGTTCAGAAAGCTTACATACTTATTTGGAATATCATCCTATTGATGGCCTTCTCTCAATTAGAAGAGATACTTGAGACAGGTTTGTTTTTCAGTATCTTGTCAATTTGTCGACCAACCGGAAAGCTAAAGATAAAAAAAAAATTACTTTCAATTTTATTTTTCAGAACTATTAAACTTCTGTCAAATAATCTATTCTGTATACTAACCTAATCACTGTTATAAACCATGAGCACATATGACTTGATTGCAACCCCCGAAATGACTTAGTCTTCCTTCGATAAATCAATTGAAGTCCCCAGTGATAATCAATCAGGCTTACATTAACAATAGCCGTATAGCCATTAAATAGTTCATACGATACTTAATTCCACAATTCACTTGACTATCACTGCTAATAAATTACAATACAAGTGATTAAAATACATCAGTGTACTTGGAAATTATCATATCAAACATCGATAGACAAAATTTTTTTTTGGAATCATACACATTTTTTACAAACTACACACACATATATAAATATATAATATCATTTATTGGAAAAAATTTCTCTGTTTTATTTTTGCTGTTGATTATCTGTTCTGATGAAATTATCCTGTATTATCCAATTTACCCATTTCACTTCTCTTGGACTGTGATATAAGCGGAAGCTTTTCAGTAGCTCGGCACGTGCGACCGCATACTCGTCTCACATCTATAGAAAAAATTACAATAAAATCACTCATGTGACTTCGTAGTAGCTGCTTCATTAGCCATCATGCAGAAAATTATGAGATTTTGTCTTACACATTTCATCCTCATTTTCGACTTTACTCGTAAAAGATTACATGAGAAAAGTTTCATTCATATTCTGCAAATCTCACTATAATTATGCAAAGGTAGGAGTGTCTGAGATATAACATATGTACATGCCTCATGTCAAGGGAAGATACACACAATTAGGACACACTTTAATTGTCAAAAAACTTTAGAAACACATTAGTTTGTGTACGTGAATTGTTGGCAAGGTGAATTTGTACACCAAAATATGTTCAACGACGACAAGGAACTGTGCATTAGCGGTGTGCAATGGAGCGAGTGAATTGAGAAACTTTACTTAAGAATTATAAATACATTTTCTTATCTACACTATACTAGATTGTACAGACGAAGTGAAAGCTTTTCGGGAGAAATATTTGTCACTAAATGTACATTTACATGCTAATTCATTTTTGCCAAATTTATAAAAATTCAGTTATTAGAATAGTTTAATTTGAAGAATATTGAAAAAGTTAATTAATTGTTTCACATAAAAGAAAGGAATAATTAAACAATCTCTGCTTGTACAAATGAATCTTTTATCATGCTGTCGCATCGCACAAACACCCCGTTCCACTTCTAATGGATACGTCGTTTTCAAGACACAGCTCAAGGCAACCATTGTTCCACTCACTGAATAATCCTGTTATATTCAGAATACAGGTCATTCGCTATGATATAACTCACATATCCTAAAACTCACAAGTTATCAATATCCAAGTGCCTCAAATACTACGTTTAGATTTCTCAAGTATATGTATGTATTAGCTTTCCATGCAGCAATTGCTCTTATACTGTCCCGAAATGTACAATGCAACACAAAGCGCCATACACATGCTATGTATGGCGATATTGGCAGAGTGTTGTGTGTTAGTAAATTATTTTCCGGGAAGACAATAATAAAGTAAATCCAGTATTCCATAAAGATTATCATTTCCTTCAATTTACCGTTTGCACACCAAGAAAGACTGGTTCAATTTTATTTTATTGTTATGCCACAAGCTTGGTGTCTAAGGAACAAATAAATAGCAGAAATATAATTTGGCAACGACGACGATTTCCCGTAACCGTCTTCTATTTCATTCTGTCCTTACCCTTGTGTAAGGTGATTTTCTGGAAAATCTCCACGAAACAAAATATGTACTACGTATGTATATTTGTTTTGTGTGTAGTATATAACTGTATGTACATAAAATAATCTTGTCATATAACTATATATATAAGTAACGGAGAGTATAGATTTATATTTTATATAACCAAAAAAATGTATTGTACTTATTCAGTATGAGAACCGATGACGTGCTTTAAAGATTCTATTTCGATTATCTATGTTTCACCACTTTTTTAAATACATAACCAGTAGGTAGGGCAAAAAGGCTTCAAGTGCTCAATTGTCAATATCATCAAAAAGACTTTACATTTGAAAAGAACCACGTGGAAGAGGAAGATTTATGGCAAAACCCACTATATTGAAGTTTACAAAGAAATGATTGAGTGATTAAATTCCAAGAAAATATTCATATTTACTCTAAATTCCAATCAGAATGGCATGTGCAGATCCTTGTCGTCAGCGTCTCATTTCATTTCAACGCTGTGTATTTGCACAGGGAAAATCTTTCAGAAAAAACCATGTCGTTTCCTAGAAAATTCCATGAAAAGTAAATCATCGGTTGTTACTCTATGACCCTTGACTCTCATCATATGTATAAAATTGACGAGCAGAAGTTTCTTTTGACGTTAGAAAATATTTGTATAATTATTCACATTATTAAAAAAAAATGCTCACATAAGCGAAAATTCCAAAATGCAGGTGATAAAAAAATTTGGAATAAAATAACACTTGCAAACAAACATCTATCTCACATACACATTGCATACATATGCACATATGTAAGAGTATTCATTTTAAGAAATGGAAAAATGAATGAATGAAAGCGTAGATTGAATATGTGGGTGGTTATATATTTTGGTCCAAAATGATGCTTCCAGTGAAGTGATATTTTAAAACATTAGCATCAAAAAGGTACTATTGCTAATTTACGGAAATTCTTTTGATATTCTGTTAAATCGAGAGCTACATCATTTTATAAATAAAACCCCTAAGAAATGTTATTTATAGAGCAAAAGCAATTTTTTGTAAATCGAACATAAAATCACCACACAACATACGTTTAACCTAATGAGATCTCGCTTGAAAATATAATAATATTTGGCGTGAGAAAACACCCCATGTATTTGTTTTATCAGTAGTATAATTTGCTTCGTCAACAAAGAGAGATATTGTATATGGAATTAAAAGTGAACTCAGTCTAACACATTAAATTAATCTGCTGAACTGCTATCAATTCTTTAGAAACAATAAATACTTTGAATCTGCATTTCAATACTGCATATAAAAAATAGATGAATATAATAAACTGATAATCGAGTTTCGTACTTGACTTTGTATATTTTTGACCTGATGAACAAGTCTGGCATGTTAGCTTTATTCCTTTGCATCAGCAAATTCTGAAAAGAGCTGAGAGTTCACAATGTAGAGACCACGAAAATTGTCTCACTCAAAAAAGACTCATATTTGATCAGCAGCATTGGGTTTTCCATCAACTGTTTTTCACATGATTCAATATGAAAGTATTTGGTGAAATTTCCACGGAACCAATACAAGTAAAAGAATTCAATCAGACACTTAACGTGCTGAAGATTCACTTTACATCTCTACATCGTTTCTCGACTTTCTCCAATTGCATATTACTGCAGTGGACCAAATCGTAGAAACTGGCAAGATTTCGACAGCATGCACAAGTCTGATGGTTTTCACCCACATTTCTCGGGATTATAAATAATTCGCTGATAAGCATTTTGCCCATAAAGTGGTGCGATGTTGAGTACAGCTGTGAGATGGAAGTCATAGAATGAGCTATCGTCACAGTTGCTCTGTATTGGTGAATAGAAGAAAATAATCATATCAATTTCGCTGCCGCCATACGATATTGACTTTGTTGCCACTACCACGCGTAAAAAAAGGTTTTTCGCATAGACAACACAGACAAGTGATATCATTTGAACCAATAAACGTTTATTGAGTTTTTTTCTTCGTCCTCCTTTCCGGATGCGCCGCCACTGTCATAACCCACTCGCACATCATTTGTCAACCTTCGGGGGTGGTTTTTATGAAGCGTATGTACAGTCATAAAGCTCTTTTCCGACATGAACAGCCCTTGGGCATTCGAACGTGATGCACAATATATCTCTACTCACCCACTCCATGCTCCACTTCTAATCTACATTTTATACTGAAACCGGCAGAGAAGATCCTGCGTTATATGAACCAATATTTTCAGTTAAATTCAACAGTATATGCTAAATTGTGCGAAAATAATGCACGCAGAAGGGTAACTGATTTGGATACGATGTACAATGAATGAATTACTGAAGCATAACATGATAAATAAAAAATTTTTAAAAAGCAATAAAAGTAAATTTCCGTTATCTAGATAGAGAGAAAATATATCCGGCTTCTTTTCCAATGTGACTTAACATCTCCGTTTATTTCACCCCTTGACCCGACCAGAAGTTCACATCAACATCAAAATGAAAGAGTAAACCAGTCGCATTTCCGAACGAAAAATTTGTTTATCCAAATAAAGTGGGTGAGGAAACGTTCATCAAATTGAATTTACAGACAATTACACATTTTCATCCCGCCATGCACTACAGCAGAGTATTGTTTTATTAATAAACGCTCAAGTGGCGTGGTTTGTTTACAAAATCAATCCTACAACGATAAGACCAGAACACAAGCATAGGTTCAGTGATTTGTGTAGAGTGCCAATTGTGGTAAAGATGCTGAAAAGTTGCTTATGTTTACTTATAACATGTGCTTATGTTATCGTTCTCGCCAGTGCTAAAGGTAAACAACAATTTAATATTAAATTAAGATTATATTATAATAATTATTTTATTTTTCACGTTGTGTGGCAGTTTAAAGCGGATGAGACTGGTAAGAGATTTTGCTCTTTTGACACTCAACTGTCCTTTTGGGATAATGAAATACAGATATACCTACACAAAGAGGGGAAATTTCCCTGAACTTCGAAAGGAAGATATGGCAGATCTCTCAATTGTGCTGAAGAACAGATGACTCTGAAGCATTTTCCTGGCACTTGCGCAATATTTCTCGAGGGAAAATTTATGCAGTCTCATCAAATTTTCGTTATAATCCTCTCTTGCCTCTTCATGTTTCCTGAGGAAGAAAAATTGAGATTGTTGAGAATTTGCCAAGAGATGAATATTACAATGGAAGCTTTTCTTATCTTATCTGACTGTATTACACAGAGACACAATCGTACAAAGAAATACAAGAGAGAAAATTTCTCAGTTCCCGTCTAACAGCGATCGTGAGTGGACACTCAGCGAATATTTGCAATGTGAAACTAAGTGTTTAGTGATATAGTTAAGGAGATGGATAAAAATCTGCCCAATAATCCGCGGGAAAATGCCAATTTTCTCTCAAGGATCACCTTTTTCTGGATGATTAATCTCTTCAAACTCGGTTATCGAAAATCTTTAGAACTCCGTGATCTCTACAAGCCCCTCGTTGACGACAGATCAGCAGTTCTGGGTGATCGTCTTGAAGAGTAATGATATAGATAAAAATATTAACCCTTATCTCACTATCACTTCCCACACAAGTTGAATTGCCAGCCAAATACACTGCAAATCAAGCAGCAAACCCACTTCTCCGCTTATCATTGTCATATTCTTCCCTCCAGAAAGTGGCAAGATCAGCTGCGAAGTGCTCCGGCGAGGCCGTCACTTATCAAAGCGATAGCAATCACGTTTTGGCGCGAGTACGTCTGTCTTGGCCTGATTGTTGTGACGAACGACTTCGTGATTCGCCTAGGGCAGCCGCTCTTACTCCGTCGACTTTTACTCTATTTTCGGTGATTAAATTAAATTGATTCACCAGCGTTAAGTGCTTTTGGTTTCATTCACAATTCCCGTATATTTGCAGGAACGACAGCAACATATCTCACACCGAAGCAATAGTCTGCGCCATTGGAATTATTACACTCAATGGATTGGGTGTCTTCACATCCAACCATATTACATTTTGCGGTTGTCACAACGGCATGAAAGTGCGTGTCGCAGTATGCAGTTTGGTGTACCGAAAAGCTTTGCGTTTGTCCAGAGCAGCTCTGGGCAATGTTGCTCCAGGAAAAGTCGTCAATCTCCTCTCAAACGATGTCAACCGATTCGATATGGTGTCCGTGTTTGTCAACTGGCTCTGGTCAGCACCTCTTCTGGCACTCACCATCGGATACATTCTGTACGAACTTGTGGGTGTACCTGCTCTTATTGGGATTGCCATAGTACTTATCGTAATGCCACTACAATGTAAGAAGAGCATTTTTGCAATATTTTAGAAAATACCTTAAATCATCATCAATCACAAAATGTTTATGATGATGATTTCAACTATTTACTATATTATTTTAATATTTTGTATTTCAGCCTTTACGGGACGCTTGGCATCAAAATATCGTTTACAAACAGCTTTGAAGACGGATGAAAGGGTGCGTTTTATAGATGAAGTTATTTCCGGAGTACAGGTGATTAAAATGTATGCATGGGAAAAGCCAATTGAAACATTAATCACGACAGCTCGAAAATTTGAGTTGTCGGTCATTAGGAAATGTGCCAATCTCAGAGGGATTTACATGGCCTTTTCCCTCTTTACAACGCGATTAGCCCTCTTTGGCGCAATGGTAGCAATGACTTTGCTCAAATACGAAATGACCGCAGCAAGGATATTTATGATCTCTGCATATTATAATATTTTGGGACATACAATGTCTCAGATGTTTGTTCGAGGAGTTGCTGAAGTATCTGAGGCAATGGTGTCGTTCAAGCGACTTCAACAGTTTCTAGAACTCGAGGAACACATTCCTCAGTGTATCGATTATCAGCAAAAGATGGAGGAAACTGATTCTTTACTGCATAAATTTCCTGTGCAGAGGAAAAATGAAGAATTGCTAATTGCGAATAATTTGTCCATTTCAATGAAAAATGTCAGATGTCGATGGGAAAACTCCATCAAATTTATCAACAATGAAAAAATTTTGTTCAACAATAAGAATCAACCAAATCTCGCAGACATTAATTTAGATATTAAAACCGGAACACTGGTAGGTGTAATAGGACCTGTGGGATCAGGAAAATCATCCCTTATTGAGGCACTACTTCACGAATTGCCCCCGGAATCTGGTAGTATTGCTATCAACGGACGAGTTCTATATGTTTCCCAAAATTCTTGGATTTTCGCCGCCACTCTTCAACAAAATATTCTATTTGGTCAGCCGATGAGACATGCTAGATATCAGCAAACTCTATCAGCTTGTGCTCTAAATGATGATCTCAAGCAGTTTCCGCAGGGAGACAGAACAATCATTGGAGAACGTGGATCGTCTCTATCAGGCGGCCAGAAAGCTCGAGTGAATCTTGCTCGTGCAGTTTACCAAGAGGCGGATATTTATCTATTGGATGATCCATTAAGTGCTGTAGATGCCCACGTGGGACGACAATTGTATGATGAAGTGATAGGTCCCAAGGGATTGCTACGCCACTCAACAAGAGTCCTCGTGACTCATCAAATCCATTTCCTCAAAGAGGCAGACTGGATAATTGAACTGAAAGAGGTATGGAAAATTATAAACGTTATGTGAAATGTGAAATTACAAATGATTTTATTTCAGGGCCGAATTCGGAGACAAGGATCTCCTTCTATCATTTTGGAAAATACAGAAGAAACTGTATCGTCGGAAAATACAAAAAATGAAAAAACAACTCGAGAAGTGAATGGCATACTTGATATACAGAACACAGACAAATTGCCAAGTTTAGAGTTGGAAAAAACATCAGAAGGAGTTATCGATGGTTCCATTATTCTTCAGTATCTGCGATCAGGAGCATCCATCTGTGTCCTGCTGGTTATTGTAATGCTTTTTCTGCAAACACAAATTATTGCCAGTGCTTCAGACTATATCGTGGCCATTTGGACTCACCAAGGAGAGTTTCATGAGCCTACTAACTACTATTTGATTCTCAATGGATGTCTTGTAGGCTCCATATTTCTGCTGGCCATTATAAGGTCAATTGGCTTCTATGAAATCTGCATAAAAGCATCGCAAGAACTACACAACTGCATGCTCAAGGGTGTCATAGGAGCAACGATGCATTTCTTTGAAACGAATCCCTCAGGGAGGATTCTTAATCGTTTCTCTAGAGATTTGGGATCTGTGGATGAGCTTCTCCCAAAAGTTCTCCTGGATGCCAGCCAGATGATATTGAGTATTTGTGGTGCAATACTCGTTACAGCCACTGTTAATCCTTTGTTCCTTATACCCATCGCTTTCCTAGGAATTGTGTTCATCACCGTGCGACAATGGTACCTGAAATCGTCCAGGAATATTAAAAGACTTGATGGAATAAGTAAGAATGAATATTTATATCAAAATTGAAAAGATTGAATTGAACTCATTCTTCCAGCACGTTCTCCAGTTTTCACTCACCTGGCTGCTTCCTTAAGTGGCTTGTCGACAATTCGAGCTTTTGGAACAGAAAACCGTCTTGTGGATGAATTTGACTCTCTCCAAGATGTGCACTCCTCTGCCTGGTATCTCTTTATTTGCTGCACCAGCGCTTTTGGGCAAGTTCTAGACTTTCTCAGTGTTATCTTCGTGGCAATTGTGACTTTTACATTTCTAATAGTAGACAATCGTAAGTATTTTCCGCAAAGGTTCATTTAATGTGAAAATTATCTAAATAATTCTATTTCCTCTATTCGGTATTGTGGAGAATTTAGAAATGATTGGAGACAAAGTTGGTCTGGCCATCACACAATCTCTCACCCTTACCGGCCTCTTAGGCTGGGGAATTCGTCAAACTGCTGCAACTTCCAATGCATTGATGTCGGTTGAGAGACTTTTGGAGTATAAACAACTTGAACCAGAGCCCGAACCAGTTATTCCATTGAAGCTAACAAAGTTCTGGCCACTTTGTGGTGAAATTATCTTTGACACTGTATTTTTAAAGTATCACAAAAATTCTGATCCCGTACTCAAGGGGATTTCCTTTAGAGTAGCTCCCAGAGAGAAAGTAGGAGTTGTGGGGCGCACTGGCGCTGGTAAGACTTCTCTGATTAGTGCCCTATTTCGCATGGCGACGGTTGAGGGAAAAATCATGATCGATGGAATAGATATATCATATTTGTCGCTTAACGATTTAAGATCTCACCTTTCCATAATCCCTCAAGATCCTGTCTTGTTCTCCGGAACACTGCGAAGTAATCTAGATCCCTTCGGAGAATACTCAGACGATGACCTCTGGCAGGCATTAAACGAGGTGGAGCTGAAAAGTATTGCATCTGACAAAAGTGGTTTGGACATGCCTGTTAAAGCAGGAGGAAATAATTTCAGTGTCGGCCAGAGGCAACTCATATGCCTGGCAAGAGCACTCCTGCGCAATAATCGAATACTGGTTCTCGATGAGGCCACAGCGAATGTTGATCCTCGCACAGATGCTCTCATTCAAAGAACAATCAAGGAAAGATTTAAAAATTGCACCGTCCTCACGATCGCCCATCGTCTCAATACTATCATGGACTCCAATCGCGTCCTTGTAATAAGTAATGGGATTATCGCGGAATTTGCAAGTCCAGATGATCTTCTTCAAGATCCCAACAGTATTTTCTCAAAATTACACAATAATTGTTGAGTGTGAAGAGTGAAAATTTACGAAAGATGAAACCTAATTTTACTTTATCTGTATGCCCCTCATTTTAGGACAATAAAGAAATTATTATGCAAAATCTCATCTTTTTGTGTGTCTTTTTGACAAAACTGGTCCTAACAAATACACTCCCATTCGACTATCGACATGGCTTATCACTGGGAATCCAATAAAAAGCCTGGTCATCACTTTTCCCTCTCAATTTGGTGTTGTTTGTGCAAGATTACAGTGCAAAGTTCACGATGGAGGCAAGGAGGCGTCAATTGCTTCCGAATCCCGGCATTCGAGAAAATTTTTTCTCATTGCTCACTTTCTATTGGAGTTACCCAATTATCGCGAAGGGATTTAGAAAAGTTATACAAGTGCGTGATTTGTGGCGACCCTGTAAACAACATCGATCAGAAGTGATTGGAAGTGAGCTGGAAACCAAATGGGATGACGTTAACAGGGAACGTATCAACTTTCGCCTCCCAAGGGCCTTGTTAAGGACATTCATCAAAGATTACTGGGCAACAGCTGGTCTAATGACCTTATCCATGTTTATTGCCCGTCTTGCCATACCAGTATATCTTTATCGGGCATTCTCTTACTTTCTTGATGAATCGATTAAATATCAAGATCAAGACGCTAGATATTGTGCATTCGGATTTCTTGCCATAGTAATCGCGAGTATCATCGTGAACAATCACAGCGCCTACTCAAATTTCTTCACGGGCCTGAAAATGCAAACGGCTCTTGGAAGTTTAGTCTACAAAAAAGTGAGTATTCCATCATCAAATAGAGCAATTGAATTAATAAACGGGACCAATTTTTTTTACTTTATTGAACATTTTAAGGCCCTCCGATTATCGATGTCGTCGTTGAAATCAAGTACTGTGAAATGTATTCAATATAGTCTCACTATGGATCCCGGCCGTTTGGATGTGATGTCATTCTATCTCCATTATTTATGGTTGTCTCCCTTGCTGTTCCTTGGACTTGGTTCAGTAATGTACGTGCAAATTGGAAAATGTGTGCTTCCTGGACTTGTGATAATTATTATGTTGGTGCCATCTCACGAAATCATCAGCAAGTGCTACACTCACTTCTTCGGAAGACTAGAGGCGAAATCAAGGCTGCGATATTTCAAAATGAAGGAAATTATCGACAATATTGAGATAGTTAAAAAACACGCTTTGGTCAAATATTTCATTGGGATTGTCTCAAAATTGAGGAATCAGGAACTGAGAGTCCTTCGCTATGGCATTTTTGGGCATGCCTTTCATGTGGTGCTGATGATCTTTACGTCCAGAATCGCTTTGCTCGCCACTCTTATTACTGTAATATTGACGAATAATCACTTCAATACCTTGTCATACGTCATACATTTATACTACTTCGACATCCTCACGATCGCCGTTACTCAAATCTTTACAAGAGCGATCAAGCAATTCTGCGAGACGATAAAATATCTCACGGAGGTCGAGGAATTTCTGGACCTGGAGGAAATGTCACATTTGCGTCAGGATAGAGGAAAGAAAAAGAAAAAGGACGTTCCTTTAGAATTTGATGATAAGTTTCCTGTAGCCTTGAAGAATGTGACCAGCACCTGGAACATGTTCCCCAAAGATGGTTTCAAGCTCAAGAAAATGACTGTAAAACTTAAGAAAGATGCACTTGTTTGCATTATTGGACCCCCTGAGTGTGGAAAAACTTCTCTGATTAACACCATTCTTCAGGAAATGTGGATCACTGGTCAGTATAGAAGTTATACTATGAATTACGTGCCTTATTTTACCTTTTACACTTCTCTTTGCAGAAGGACATGTTGCAGCAAATGGTCCATTTGGTTTTGCTCCTCAAGATCCATGGATATTCTCATCCACTGTCAGGCAAAACATTCTCTTTGGCAGTGCTTTGAATATGAAAAGGTATGAAAGTGTCTTGAAAGCATGTGCTCTACTCCCTCACGTAAATCAATTCCCGAGAGGAGATCTCACAATATTAAGCGAAGACGAAACTATCCTGTCCCTGCAACAGCAGCTCATCATCAATATAGCCCGAGCAGTCTACAAGAAATGTGATGTGTACATCTTCGATGACAATCTCACGGGGCTTAATACACCAACATCTCGGTACATTTTCGATCGTGTTCTGGGCTCTAATGGACTGCTAAAGAAATCTTTGAGAATCCTCGTCACCAATGAACTTGAGTACATCAATAAGGCAGATTTTTTGATTATCATGGATAAAAATGGAATTAAAAATACTGGACAGCCGTCAGATATCACTCTGAGTGAATTGTCCTATCTTACTCCGGCTGATGAAGATAAACGTAGAGAAGAATTGGAAAGAGAATACAAAAAACTTACTTTGGCAGACATATCTGGAATTAAGGAGGAAGATAAGAAATATTATGAAGAGTTGGACAATGATGACATCGAAGATACAGAGGGAAATGGATTTTTCAATGTGGAGTACTCATCAGGAAGATACAACTCCTTCTTTCGATATATTTATGAAGGAGTTGATTCATATCACCTCATTTTAGTAATGGTTGGTTTCCTTCTCGTGTACGCCATCATTGTATTTTCGGATCTCTGGTTGTCATTCTGGTAAGAATTTCTTGTAAAAATCATTAAATCATTAAATTATTAACTATTCCTCTTCTTTTAAGGGCGACTTTGGAAACCGCAATAACGGAAAGGGAAATAATATGTGCAACAGACAAATATTGCAATAGAGATTTGCTCAATTTATCCAAAAAGTTTACCTTCCACTATCACGGATTCTACGACATTTTTAAGCAAACTCAAAGCAGTATCAAAGAACATGTGAAATTCCTATTGTATTTACCGGAAACAGCTCCATGTGCTGTTGTCTATTCAATTGCCATCGCTGTAGCCTTCATTTTGTGCGTCATGATCAATATGTGCTTTTCACAAATATGCTTTAAGTCCAGCAAAAGTTTACATGAAAAGCTCCTCAATAAGATGTCATCAGCCACTTTGTCATTCTTCTACAGAACCCGAAAAGAAAAGATCCTAAAACTTTTTGATCAGGATATGAAAGTTATAGACAGTTTTGTTTCCACGTCTCTACTGGAGACTATAAATCTATTTTTATGGATTGGCGGCTGGATACTGAGCACATTATATGCAAGTTATGACTTCTCGTGTCCCATCGTTGGAATCTTCATCTTGTACTTCGCAATGCAATATCGACTGTTAAGGACTACAAAGAGACTAGGCCAAATTGAAGTGAAAATAAAAAACCGACTAACAAGACACTTGAATAGTAGCCTGAAAGCTGCCCATATAGTCAGAGCATTCCAAGTTGAGAACGAAGTGTTGGAAGATTTTTATAACCTGCAGGATGTACATACTTCCACAATTTCAACATTCCTCATAACAACATCTGCATATTCCGTCATATTAGAAATACTTTGCATGGGTGGAGTTGCCGCAATTACTATAAGTTTCTTCTCAGGAATCATAGGTACATTTAATCTGGATTTGTAACAAAGAAACCTTGCTTACACATTAATTCATATCTTTTCAGACATCCCAAAACATCTTATGCCCTTCATTCTCGTACAACTAATTGGCTTCACGGGAATGCTGGGGTGGTCACTTAAGCAAACAGCCTCGTCAGCCAGTGAATTAACTTCAGTTGATCGGATCTTAAAATATTGTAACGTGCAACAAGAGATGGATCCAGAAAATCCTGAGAAGATCCGACGAAATTGGCCGGAGTACGGAAGAATCGTTTATAAAAATGTCTCAGTAGTCTACGAACACGATTTGTTGGGAATCCACGATGTAACATTCAACTTTAGAGCTCGAGAAAAAATCGCAATCGTGGGAGATAGTGGTTCGGGCAGGACATCCTTCGTGAATGCAATATATCGAATTGGACTCCAAAAAGGAACTGTTGAGATCGATAGAACAGATATTAGCAATATTTCCATGGAAGACATCCGCTCAAACATAATGACCATTACTAAAACACCCGCAATTTTTTCTGGCACCATTAAGAGGTGAGAAATTTAATGATATAAAAATTAGTTTCAATTTAATTCACTCATCATTCTTATTTCATTGCAGCAATTTGGATCCTTTTAACGAATACCAACTCAGTGATATACGATATGCTCTCGAGGCAGTTCATCTTGGTGACTTGGATCTTGATGAAGAAGTACACGATGATGGGGATAACTTGACTCTTCAGACTTGTCATCTTCTCACCTTCGCTAGGGCAATTCTTCGTAATAACCGTATTATCATTCTGGATGAAGCAATGGCAAATATGGACCCAGAGTATGTAAATTAAATCTCCATCTCTACAGCACATTCTCACACTTTTTTCTAATATTTAATAGGACAATTGAAATAGTTCAGACAATTATCGAGGAATATCTGAATGAAAACACAATATTTACCATCACCGACCAGCTCGAGCATATCATGTACTCCGACAGTGTTTTTGTCCTTAAGCAGGGAAAAATCATCGAACAAGGTCTGCCCTATACTCTTCTACAGAAGAATAATGGACATTTTCGCAAGATGGTTCATGCCTACAAAAAAGTTTCCCCGGACGACTTAATTGCAATCGCCACTACGAAAGTCCAAAAACACCCTTATTTGATAATTAACTAAAACTATCACTGTTCTATTTTACTTGTCTGTACTAAATTGATGTGAAATGATTAACAGTGTGATCACTTAATGTTTTTAAAGCATCTCGAAATGCGTATAATTGTATTCTATGATTAATTAAAGTATAAGAGCATGAAATTCTTGAGTGTTCCTTATTTGAATGATGATTATTATGATATGACATCAGCTATTGCTTTATTTGATGAAAAACAATTGTGTATTTACTTGCCTATTTATTTTATATAAGATTGCTTTTGGCCAAGAGTTGATAATCGTGATACGAGATTTTTCACATTTATATTATTTTAATCCGATAAATGTTATCAGTTTAATTTTTATATTTACAAAACATACATAATTTTGACCTTAGAATATTCAGATCATTCATGATATGACTTCAACAGTTGCAATATTTAGTCTTTTCCATCTTATCTTCGAGCAATATGCGGTATACGCTTGAATTGTTTTACAGTTCCTTGCTAGTCAATTGAAGTGCGGTCGGAGACAATTATAATTCATTGCTTGTAGGCAGTCGTTATGTGTCGGCCTCCATCGATTTCAGTATCAAATGCAAAATAATTAAGCTCATATCCCTGACAATGACCAATTGATTGTAATTGAAAGAAATACACATCAAAGTGTGATTGTTTCATAATCGATTCAATGATCTCTCTTGCACTTCAATTGAGCGAGTTGAGCGCGAGGTGTGCGTCACTATAAGGCACACCATGTTCAGAATTCTGAACAGTGGCGTTTAGATGCTAATTTCACACATTCTCCGTTAGCACTATCTTATCAACAGGTGACAGCGACGTTTTCAGTGTATTGTTGCGTGGGCCTCTGAAGAGCTCTATGTGGCATTGTAACCGCAGAACTCCCATTATTCCCCCTACAGTCACATCGGCATACAATCAAAGCGAATTCCCCAGTTTCTCGAGCTAGCGCCAGCGTTGAGAACACTCAACTCGACACTCTTCGTCAGTCGGCAATTGGATTTGGTTTGGGATAGCAGCCAAACTCGGGATCGATAGCAATAAAGTCTTTCACGGCATTCATTCCCTTTCGAGAGTGTATTTCTTGTGAGTGTATGCGGCAGTAAATTATTAAATATAAAACATTTCTTTCTCCTCTTATCGTACAGCTAGTGTGAATTGCCGATATTGTGAAATACAACCGCTGAAAATTTGCCATCTCACGCATCCCGCGATACAGTGTAGTGATTTTTTTTAAGACTCCACTGTGTAACCTTGAGTTGGTATGCTTTTTTCTGTATCTGTTTCTATCATAAATCTATAGAGCGGCTCGAAAAAGAGAGGAAACACTATATGATTAGGTGATTCTGCTACACGTTTATGAATTAACATATGTGTATGTAGTTGAGCTAAAATTTAATGCACTGTGTATTCTGGTAATGTATAAAGTCACTGTTTGTTAATCATTTTTATCAGCCAGTAATAGATACAGCGCGTCAACGCGGAGTGCTCAAGATTATCATAGTGCAAGAAATGAATGTCACCAGTGTAAACATATAAAAATCCAAACGTTACATAAACGAATTTGTTTGTGTGTTCCAAATAGGACAAATGTACGAAGCTTTCCGATCATAAAAAGCTCATAAAGTTCGACAAGTGTGTTAAAGCGTTTTTTAAATAGATATACATATAGTTAAGGGCCAACCTATTGAGTATAAAGTGTAAAAAATCGGTTGTGATCTTATGTGCTTCGAAGCCCACTCGAAATGGAAGCTGCTCACAGAACTCTACTCCCAAATCCAAGAGAGAAAGCCAATATAGTGTCAGTTCTTACCTTCTGGTGGACTATTAAACTCTTCAAGAAGGGCTACCAAAAAGTTCTTGAACTAGAAGATTTATTCCGACCTCTCACCGAAGACAATTCTGAGGTTCTCGGTGATCGTTTGGAAAGGTGAGTGTTTGCTTAGAAATTTTTACAATTCAATAAGTAGATTAAAATACTTATCATAAATTACGATGATTTGCTATTTCAATTCCATTCTATTTGATGAACTCTCATATAATATGGATGAAGAATCGCTCTTGAATTGTGGAGACAAAAGCCTTAACAACGTAGTACAGAGACAATCAGCTGAAAAGGCGATACCTTATCACCTTGTTAATTAATTTATGAAAGAAAAGTGACTTTCTGATATCTAGTAATCGTGTATGTAATGGTTGATACTCATGCTCAAAGTAATTACTGTAAACAAAAACACTATTTAAGATATACATACAGATAGAATAAACTCCGCGAATTTCAACCTTCTCCTCATTCTGCATGATTTGCGATGTATGTTGAAATTGGAAACTAAATAAATCTATTTTTACTGATCGCTACACACATTCTGACTCAAATTTATCTGGATCTGGCTTCTATTGCATCTGTAGACACAACAATAACTTCTTCAACCATTGCGTTTCCATTTTTTACAAGTCTGATGAATTTTACTTTGCTTTAATAGTATTAAAAAGTATATTTCCTTATACATATGTATGCATGCATACTTATTCAGATAATTAAGATAAAACCATTCATACATGCAAAATTGCTGAACTCGCAGCCAGTGTCACATGAATGTGAATCGAGATTATATTGTCTTAAAAATGTGTAACATGGTCATCTGGAGCCTTGATTAGATTTTGTCTTAAAGAGCTTTTTTCAATGGCAATGTGCCCTATTTTGATTTTGGAATTGAGTTTACGATAAAAATATTACGTTTACCAAATTGTATGTTCTATGTGACATTGAAAGATTTTAGCGGCAGATAGCAATCCAATCATTAATAATTAGCATTATTCAGCATTATTTAGTGTTTAAGAACAGCTCATTTAATCCATTCTCGATTTCCTTAATTTCTCATCAACTATCTATATTTTTTTCTTGGAAAATTATTGTTTCTTTTGAGGTTCTTTCCACTGAAAAAAAGAACGAACAGAAAAACCTTACAATAGTAATATTTTATTAGTTAACTATGTTAAATCAGAGAAGGCATTAAAATACAAAGCATTGTAATTTAAATATAAGTTTGTCTCTTATTTCTCCCAAGATTTTGCTTGAATCGAATTAACAATGTACATAATGTACTATAATCAGAATACGAGATTATACACTTTTGTGGACTTTAGAGAGTTCTTAACATTCCCGTTTGTTGTATTAAGAAAATGATGGAATAAAATGAAAATTATAGTCTCCACATCTACAAGTCATCAGACTGTAGGTATTTGACTGTATTATTTCCTAGAGACATGCGGAGACACTGAAATGCAACACACCCATGAAATGAAAATTAAAATAAAGCAAAAAGATTATGAAAATGAGCACACAGTGTGAATTGTAAATATTTCTTCTATTCATTCTCAGAAAATGGAACGAACAAGTGAAAAAATCAAATGGCAATCCATCTCTCATAAAAGCTGTGGCATTGACTTTCTGGAGAGAGTACAGTTTAATGGCACTTCTCGTAATTGTGAATGAAACTGCAGTACGACTTGGACAACCGATTCTACTGGGGCGTTTACTCATGTACTTCAGGTAGAGAGCATTGAACTAATAAGTAGTTACAAAAAGTTATTGTACTGAGATAACACATTTTCACATGATCTTTGAATGATGATTTACTTGATCTTTTTCAGGCCCGATAACGATATGTCGCACAAGGAAGCTCTTCTGTGTGCTGGAGGTATCGTAGGACTAAGTCTGTTCTACACAATTACCGTGAATCAGTACATATTTGACGCCTTTTACTATGGAATGAGAGTGAGAGTTGCCATGTGTAGTATTATTTACCGCAAAGCATTAAAGCTCTCCCGGACCGCGCTGGGAGATACAGCACCAGGGAAGGTGGTGAATCTGCTATCCAACGACGTGAATCGCTTCGATCTGGTATCCGTTTTTATTCACATGATGTGGGCTTCTCCACTTATGGCCATCGTCGTAGGATATTTGCTATGGATTGAAGTCGGCTGGGCGGGAATCGTAGGAATAATTGTGGTCTTCACTGTCGTGCCTTTACAATGTAAGATTAGAATTTTTCACAATCATATAATATTCACTCATACTTTTCTTCACCAACAGCCTACACCGGAAAGCTGTCATCAAAGTTCCGTCTTCAGGCTGCTCTTAAAACTGATGAGAGAGTGCGTTTCATGGATGAAATTATCTCAGGTGTTCAGGTTATCAAGATGTATGCATGGGAGAAACCCTTTGCTAAGCTAATCTCCGCCACACGAAAACTGGAATTAAAGATCATCCGAAATAGTGCCTTCGTGAGAGCTATTTATATGACTTTTTTGCTCTTCACAACACGCATGGCACTCTTCTGCACCATGTTAACAATGGTCCTAATGGACAACGACATTACGGCTGCCCGAGTGTTCGTCATCTCGGCATACTTCAATATTTTAGCCTATACAATGTCACAAATGTTTGTGCGTGGTGTAGCGGAAATCGCTGAAGTACTTGTGGCACTGAGACGCTTGCGAATGTTTCTCATGTACGAGGAGCGCGATGACTATACTTGCCGATCGAGAATTGTAAAAGACTCGAAGAATGGCGCACCCCTTGATTTTGCTAAGACTCTCAACAGCTACGACGATCCATCCAGGGAATATCTGGTTTCTGTGAAAAATGCCACGGCCAAATGGAAAATGCCAGAAAAGCCTGGCAAACAGAAGAAAAAATCACATAAGGAGGAAAAACCTGTTCCAGAGAAATCCATTGACGGTAGCGTGGATTGGCAAGCTCCAACCCTTGATAACATTTGTCTGGAGTGTAAGAAGGGGAATTTAATTGGGATTGTAGGTCCAGTCGGAGCTGGAAAGTCCTCGCTATTACAAGCAATTCTTAAAGAATTACCACTGGAAAGTGGATCGGTTCAATGCCATGGAAAATTGTCTTATGCCTGCCAAGAGCCTTGGGTATTTGCCGCCTCTATCAGGCAAAACATTCTCTTCGGTGAAGAAATGGACAAAGATCGTTACGAGGCTGTGATTAAGGCATGTGCACTCAACCATGATCTTGAGCAATTTCCAGCTGGTGATCAAACTGTTATTGGGGAACGTGGAGCCTCTCTATCAGGTGGCCAAAAAGCAAGAGTGAGTCTGGCGAGAGCAGTTTACCGCCGAGCCGACATTTACCTATTTGATGATCCCCTGAGTGCTGTGGATGCTCATGTAGGTCGCCACTTATTTGACCAGGTGATCGGACCGCGAGGCCGCCTAGGATCGAGAAAGATCACCCGCATTCTAGTCACCCATCAGGTGCACTTTCTCAAGGATGCCGACTGGCTGGTCGTTCTGAAAGATGGCCAGATCGAGGTACAAGGACCACCGTTAGAAGTCTTTCGAAGCGGAATTGATTTTGCCAAACTCCTAAATGCCGAGGATGGTCTCGAAGAAGAACAATCTGAGGGAGGACCAAAGTTCAGAAGACAGCAATCAGTGTCATCCTCAAGATCAATGTCATCCAGGAACTCCTTGAGTTCCGATGATGAATCCATGGAAATGGTGGAAGGAAATAAGGACGGAGAAAAAGAACCTGCGATGGTGTCTATGGAGGCAACTTCCAAGGGTAAGGTTAAGGGATCAATCTTCTACAACTACCTTAAAGCTGGTGGAAACTGGTGTATTTTGTCTGTCATGCTGATCCTCTTTATCATTACCCAATTCATGGCTAGTGCCTTTGATTACTTCATCGCCTTCTGGACATCACAAGAAGAACTTCGAGATATGTACAATCCAACTCTTGAAGCCGACTTTATGATAGCTAATAACTCTATCAAAGTTGTCGAATCCGATGACATTCCAAACCTCTTGGATACAGAAATTTGTATCTACATAGCAGGAGGACTAGTAATGTCACTATTTGTCTTCGGTCTGATAAGATCTCTGGGCTTCTATACGATGTGCATAAAAGCATCACAAAAGCTTCACGATGGAATGTTTAATGGCATAATTTCAACCACAATGCGATTCTTCGACACCAACCCATCTGGCAGAATTCTAAATCGCTTCTCAAAGGATCTCGGATCAACAGATGAACAACTGCCAAAGGCGATTCTGGACGCTACCCAGATTAATCTGAGCATGTTTGGAGCTATAATAGTAGCTACAACAGTTAATCCACTCTTTCTTGTTCCCATCGCTGGTCTCACTGCGGTTTTCTTATTCATAAGGAAAATCTACTTGAAAACCTCAAAGAACATTAAGCGTATGGATGGCATCACGAGATCTCCAGTGTTCACCCATCTGGGAGCATCCCTCATGGGATTACCTACAATTCGTGCCTTTGGAGCGCAAGAGGTTCTCGTGAAGGAGTTTGACGCTCTTCAGGATACGCACACAGCATCTTGGTACATGTTCATCTCATCAAGTGGAGCCTTCGGCTACGTGATGGATCTTCTATGTGTCATATTTATTTTCTTCGTTACGTTCAGTTTTCTACTTATAGAAAACGACACAATGGGCGACCAAGTGGGTTTGGCTATCACACAGGCAATGGCCCTCACAGGATTCCTACAGTGGGGAATCCGACAGAGTGCCGAAGTAGCTAATCAACTCATGTCCGTAGAGAGGGTGATGGAGTATCGAGACTTAGTGCCGGAGAAGCAACCTGAAAAGCCCCAAGACTTGCCAAAAGACTGGCCAGAGAATGGCAAATTGCAGATGACGAGTGTCGTTTACAGATACTTCAAAGAGGCCGATCCAGTATTAAAAGGCGTAAATTTGTTCATCAGGGCCAAAGAGAAAATTGGAATCGTGGGAAGAACCGGGGCTGGGAAGTCCTCGCTTATAGGAACTCTTTTCCGCCTTGCAGAGGTCGAAGGAGATATTGAGATTGATGGAGTAAAAACAGACCAAATTACACTACAGCAGCTGCGTTCCAAAGTCTCAATAATTCCACAAGATCCTGTTCTTTTCTCGGGTACCCTCAGAAGGTAAGTCATGTATAAATTAGAGGAGAAATTTTTCTTATCTGTTAATACATTTTAAGTGTGCAAAAATTATAAATCGTGAGCTGAATGGTTTCAAATTGAAAATAAAAAATTATCACTTCAGGAATTTGGATCCGTTCGAGGAATACAAAGATGCCTTATTATGGCAAGCCCTTGAGGAAGTGGAGCTAAAAGATATTGCAAGTGGCCCTTTGGCATTGCAAGCTGAAGTTCTCGCTGGTGGAAGTAACTACAGCGTTGGGCAGCGACAGCTAATTTGCCTGGCCAGAGCTATTCTGCGCAACAATAAGATTCTAGTTCTCGATGAAGCGACAGCAAACGTGGATCCCAAGTAAAACCAGTTTGACTTAGCATTTCTGAAAGTATGAGCCCTAAAGTGAATTTCTCTTCCAGCACCGATGCCCTCATTCAGCAGACAATCAGAAGCCGCTTCGCCGACTGTACAGTTTTGACGGTGGCTCATCGCCTTCACACAATTATGGACTCCGACCGCGTTCTGGTCATGAATGATGGACTTGTAGGCGAATTTGATGCGCCACATATTCTACTTCAGAACACCAACGGTCTCTTCCGCGAAATGGTCAATGCTACAGGACCTCAAGAATCTGAACGACTCATGAGAATAGCTAGAGACACATTTGAATCGAATTCTAAATGACTTTGTAATATTTCTAGGGAGATATAATATAATAATTGTGCCTTAAATATCTAAAGCACCTCAAGTATTCATGGGATTTTAAGGTGTCTGACTTGCCACGACACCAACAACAGGGAAATTTAGATTCAATGCTATATTTTCAGATGAGAGCATTTTGATAAAGGGGAAATATATACACGTTTGGATTTGTTGTACCTCCTTACCTGAAATAAATCTCAAGTAAATCTATTTCTTAATACCGTTGAACACTAGTGCTTCTGATAAAAAAAAGACATATACATAATAATATATACATAAATATTTTCTATGGTTTTTCTTTATTTTCAATTTCCAATCTGTTTCATGTCTGTTGCATATTTGAAAAAAATATTTACGCAGCCATCGCCGCAGCCTAGACGAAATCGTGCAATTTACACCGGCCTGCGGTTCCAAAGGCGCTCGTTGTCAAGTGCTATACGCTTATTTCTCCCATTTTTTGGAAGAATCGAGGAAGTTCGAGCCGCTGTGAAATTTCACGTGATAGTATTCTTCAGGGATCATGTCTTTTTTCGGGAATACTAGTGCTCTGGGCACCAGCACACCGGCTAAGCGTAAGAATTATTTGAATAAGGTTATGTTCACTGTGTTTTGTCTTCTGTATTTGCTCTAAAAACAGCAAGAGTCTTACTAATCAGTGTGCTAGAGGACTAGTTTCCGTACTCTGATCTCTGGACTTTCTCCTCCAGTCGTTTCTTGTTTGGAGCTCCATCTCCCGAATACTCCGTCTGCAAAGGGGGTGAAATAAGAACTCGTTGATGTTTGCTGAAAAGCTTCCGGACGAGAGCTTACCTTTTGAAGAAAAAGAACCCCGTGATTCCAATAATTGCAATAAGGACAGAGATGCCAAGAGCAATTGAGATACAAATGTAGAATCTGGTGACTTTATCTTTGCCCAGGATCAAAATAGCCTTTGTCGTTTCTTGGGTCGCTTCCAGAATATCAGATACGTCACTCTGGATGCCCAGAATCTCACTAGAATTACCATCCACTGTACCCGGAAAGGGTGTCGTGGTCGTTTGATTTTTCATGTATGAGAAGAAGAGGTGCGGAACTCGATTTCTCTTCTGACCTAGTCGTATGAATTGATCTAGTGAACTGCCTTCCGTGGCGTTCATACTTATCTTCCCACTTCCTGATCGCTCTTCTTTTGCACTCCTTCACATAAAATGCCTCCTATCTCACCAACAATTACCACAGACACTGATTCAATCATTGGCTCTCTTTCTCTTACGCTGAACGCCTATATTGACTGAATAAATTGGATTAGAACTCAGTGAGTGACCAAGAGTTCGCACTTCATGTCTATCATGTAAACTCTTCTGCATAACACTAGCCCCAACTACTCATGCTTTGTTTTTCTTCTCATCGATTCAGCTACTGGATTTGGCAGTTTTTCTTTTGGCGCACCAACCTCAACTCAACAACCCTTCGGCCAAACTCCAGCTTTTGGGGCTCCATCAAGTGCTCCCTCGTTCAATTTCGGCGCTCCTACCACATCTGCTCCAACTTTGGGAGGATTTGGAGGCTTTGGAACAACGACAACGTCAGCCCCATCGTTTGGTGGCTTCGGAACTACCACCACCACGAGCGCAGCTCCAGCTTTCGGGGGATTTGGATCAACTGGCTTTGGAGGTTTCGGTTCCTCAGCCACAACAACACCCGCTCCATCGTTCTCAGGCTTTGGTCAAACAACTCAGTCGGGATTTGGAAGCTTTGGTACGGGCTTTGGTGGCTTTGGCCAGCAAAAACCTATAACATCCACCGCTCCGGCGTTTGGAGGATTCTCAGGAGGCTTTGGGGCCCCTCAACAACAACAGCAAACTCAACTGACACCAGATGAAGCTTTTACTCAATGTATTTTCAAGGTAATAGCGTTGGCTATGGTGCTTTGGGAAACGTGAATAGTTGCATAATTTCACAATTTTTTTCAGGTATCCTTCTTCGGAGACGAACGGGATACGACAATTGCACGATGGAATTACTTGCAAGCTATGTGGGGCACCGGGAAAGCGTACTACACTCAAATGGCACCTCCCGTGGAAATAACACCGCAGAATCCCCTGTGCCGCTTTAAGGCTATGAGCTATAATGAAATTCCTGGAAAAGACAACAAGATGGGAATGGTTGGATTAGTGTTCAACAAATCTCTGGCACAAATCAAAGATCTCCAGCTCCAACTCGTGCCTACATTGAACCAAATGCTGGGTGGGAATCCTAATGTGTCCATAAATATTGACAATGTGCGGGGATTGAGTGATGAGAAGAGCCAGGTTACGATCTACGTGGAGGAAAAGTCACCCAACACAAACGAGGTGAAGAGAGTGTCTGCCACAAATCTTGCAAATTATCTAAATCAACCAATGACAAAGGGTCAACTCAACAACTTTGCCATAGAGCAAATTGTGGCGCAAGTGCAGCCTGATGAGGATCAGTTGAAGGAATATCTGATGAATCCACCACGAGGAATCGATCCGCGCATGTGGCGACAGGCCATTCAAGACAATCCAGATCCCACGAGACTTATTCCCGTGCCGGTGATTGGTTTTCAAGAACTAAAGTGGCGCACAAAGTGTCAAGAAGTTGAGACTGACATGCATAATCAATACTTGGCCAAAGTCACGAGAGATCTGGAGAATCTCAAGCAACGCCACACGAGCTCCACGGCCAAGATTATGGAGTATCGTCGTAAGTTTGCCGAACTGAGCCATCGCATCCTCAAGATCATTGTAAAACAGGAGATCACACGAAAGATGGGTGTAGCCATGTCACCTGAGGAGGAGATTCTGCGAAGCAAGTTGGAGAATATGCAAGCTCTAGTATCGGCGCCAACGCAGTTCAAAGGCCGTCTCAGTGAGTTATTGTCTCAGATGCGGATGCAGCGTGATCAATGGAGTCACTCGGGTGGCAGTAATGAATATAAGTTAGATAAGGACTCCACCGATGAGATGCAGACGTTCCTCGCAATGCAGCAGAAAGCCATGGCACTCCTCATTGAGACCATGAACAAGGACATCAGGGCACTTAAAATCATATCAGACGATGCCAGTCATATGATGAGAGGATAAATTCCACTTATTGCTTCAATGAAAATTAATAAAACATTATATTGTGAAATTAATACATATGTAGATGCCTTGAGTAACATCCCAAAAGTTAGCATGATTTTTCAACATTTATTATGTTGCAATAGTTTTTGTATAGGTTATAATGAAATGGCTAAGTGCTACTCTATCCCATCCTAATGTTTACTTGGCCATCTTGCAGAGATGCTGGCTTTGCATATAAATCGGCTTGTTGGACTTTCCTTCGAGAATCACCAGGCTGTCAGCTCCAAATTCAATAAGTTTTCCAATGGCATCGCGATTCTCACCCTGAATCACCTTGAAGTGATCTCCCTTGCCTGGCGCCACTGGCTCCAAATGTCCACTCACCACGCTTACATTCCTGTCCTCCTCCGGCAGGAACACAGAGCATACCCCATTATTCACCGTGCGTACGATTCCAGTCTGCCCCACAAGGAGGACATCGTCATGTGTTCGGATCTTCACCTCAATGTCCGTGCTGCACCAGTCACCCAGATGAGAATCTAAACTGGCGCCCGGGGTTTGTGGATTATATGGTGACTGTGGTGCTCCACCTGGAGTCACTGGAGAATATGCAGAGGGCGACGGAGTCGCCATGTATCCCACTTGATAAGTGCTCGGGCTCGGACTTGAGCTTGGCTGGTACGGACTGTAGCTATTGTCCGAGCCATACATATTGCCGGGCGTGTGTGGGGCAAACGGTGTATTCATCTGGAAGCCAGGAGTGCTTGGATTATAGCCCGGACTCGGGCTTGCCTCCTCAATGCTGTAGTCAAAGTCATTACTACGTGCTGGAGTGTTAGTGACAGTGGGATCCCAAGCACCGTGCTTCGGCGTAGCACTTCCATCATGTGACGGCGTTTGAGAACCATACGGCGTGCGGCTGCCAATGTCATATTGTGGTGTCTGCGAGCCATGCAGAGGTGTCTTGGAGCCACTGTAGATAGGCGTCTGAGAGCCATAGCCAGGTGTTCGTCCAGGAGTACGAGTGAAGGCTGGCGATGCAGCAGCCGGTGCCCCAACAACAGCAATATGATTACGATCTACAGAGATCGTCTGACAAGAGGAATGAAGCTCCACACGAGCTGTAGATTCCGTGGCATCCTTGATAATGCCCACAGAACCTTTATATGGGCCTCCTGTGATCTTGATACTTTTCCCCAAGATTTCACGATCGCGAGTAATTCTTCCTCCACCACGTCCTCCTCTGCCACCACCACGTCCGCCCCCGCGTCCTCCAGACGGATGCATTGGTGATTGAATCCGTGGCGACATGAAGCCCATCATGCCCATGGTTCCCAATCCATTCGTGTGATTCTTATTACCACCCGCCAACTGCAAATGACGCGTCTTGCACACGAATATGCCACCATTCTCTGTGTACATGCGTGAGTGAAGGAAGGCAAGATTCCTATACAAGTGCTTAATCTCTCCATCACGCCCAGCATGTGGACCCTCCATCACCTTCACAATGTCCTTCCGATGAATATGCTGCTGCTCAGAGTCCAGAGCCATTGTGTTGCGATTCTCACGACGTTTCTGCAGCGCTTGCGGTTTGGCCTCAATCACCTTCCCGTGCATGCCAAGCACGTGAAAATTCTCACGCTCGAGACGCACGATCACGCCCACAGTTTGAGCACTGCAAACAAAAAAGCAATAATTAATATTCATAAATCACTGTTTGGTTCAATCCCAAAACTACTCACTCGAGCTGAACGAGATCACCCCACTGAAACTGTCCAAGAGAATCCACTCCAGTAGCCATATCGCTGCAAAGTTGCAAATCTCTGGGCAATACTTCCAGTTCATGCATCGTGAGATCAGATACAAGAACAACTCTAGATGGTTCAACACGCACAATCAATCCAGTTTCTCCCTCATATCGTCCTGCCAATACCTTGGCGTGATCTCCCGTCTTGAAGTACTTCCTCAACTCGTTGGCCTTAAAGATGAGAGGATCCTTGAGGTCCTCATGCTTGGGCATCACCGTAATCATGGCTCCATCAATGGCTATAATTTTGGCCTGAAGATTCTCCAAATCACCAACGCACACCTCAACATTGTCACCCATTGAGAAGCTGTGAGCGCTCGTAGGATCACTTTTAGATGATACGGCTAGCTCAATGTTGATCTCCTCAGGCGACTCCTCGAAGCGCTCCAGTTCCGCCAATGTGGGCTTAACACCTTCCACCAGCACGGCAGACATGGTGAAGCTCTTATACATGAATCCCTTGCGTGTGTAACGATTACCTTCGAAGATTAGAAAATCTCCATCTGAAGTCACTTCTCCACCAATCGCTCTGATGGCTTCTGGGTCAAAGGGTTTTGCCATTGGACGACGCTTCTTTTTGCGCTTTGCGTCATCTGCTTCTGTTTGGGTTGTTCTAAGGGCTCCACGCATTCTTGTGTAGTCAATCCTTGGCAAGAGTCTTAGATGAACAAGATTCTGGGCCAAATCATAATAATCAACTTGGGCAATATCATCCTTGTAGAGACCTCGCTTTAGTCGCACCCACTGATTCTGCTTCAGACCCACTTGTTCTTTTACAACCTTCAGCACATCCGTCATCTCTTTGATCGGCACCATCTCCTGCTTCCACTGACCCATCCGCAGATTGCCCACATTTGAGATAGCTGCCTTTACGTGTGTTTGCTTAAAGGCCTCAATGTAAATGTACCCCTTGACACCCTCTGGGGCCACTACAGACTTGATCTGTATAGGATCATCAGTATTCTGGTACGTGAGGAACTTTCTCATCAGCAACAACACCGTGGCCTTCTCTTCGCCAATGCGACACTTCACCATCCATAAATTTGGATCCTTAATGCCAGGCAAGAGGGTTTGCTGGGTAATCTCATCAGACATCTCTTCGCCACCATCACCAAAGTGTTTTCTCATGGCGGGCTCATCAGCGTACTTCTTCCTCAAATACTCCTCAATTTCGTCCTCCTTCTGTGAGTCCCATAGATTTGTGCCACGCCGTCTGATCTCAATATCTCTTGCCGTAAGACCAACTTCATCAATCTCATTGCCCACAATGCCTATCTCATGAGCGCCTTCTTCCCACTCATCATCCTCATCCACCTCATCATCCACTTCCGCCTCATCAATGATAAAGCCTCCGAAGCGCTCCTTCTTTCTTTTCTTCCGGTGCCGCGTTTCATCGTCCTCCTCTTCCTCATCATCATACTCAGAGTCCAAATCCTCGCCCTCAGGTTCTTGTTCATCTTCTACTTCCTCATCGTCGTGGCGATTTCTTCCTCGCTTCTTCTTCTTTTGACGCACATCTCCATCCGAGGCAGAAGCTGATCGTGATCGAGAGCGCGAAGCAGATCGCGACATTGAGTGAGACCGGGAGCGACTTTTAGACCGGGAGATTGAACGAGAGCCAGAGCGTGACCTGAAATCAATAGCATTTCTTCAGTACACTTTCGCCACGCACACATTTAGTTTATAGACTTACCGATTAGACTGCCGAGACCGATTGGATGCTGCGCTGTCCACATCCGACCCACTATCAGACATGTTGCTAGCTTCCGAGTCAGACATTCCTCAAGCAAGTTTCTGCACGAAAAGAGCCTCCGTAAGGTAATATTTGATAATGGCAGCTGTCAACAACTGACGCGTATCAAAGAAATTTTCAAATTCACTTTTCACACCAATATCACACAATTTCCTAAAAGATTTCTATCTTAATCTCTGCCACATTACCTCTTTCACCCTTTTCAGTTATCGATTGAATGTTCCCTGATGAAATTGAGCCAATAAATAGGAAAAATCGAGACCACTTCCAATGTTCACACCACTTGACAACAAATTTCACCACTTCCGAAAAAGACTATGCCGCGCCGAATTGACCCAAATCGTCCGAATCGACCGAATCATGTTGGCAGCCATTAATGACGAACTTCAGCTTGTTTTGGTTCACTTTCAGAAATTTTTCGGAAATTTCGTGGTGTAAAAGCAAAAGTGAAAAATGAATATTTTTGCGCTTAAAGACATCAAAACCGTGCCGGATATTGTTCACGAATACTCACCAGACTACAAGGGAACAAATATTCCTTTGGTGATTGACAATGGTAGGCAATTTGATTGAACTAATCGCATATTTACTTATGCCGGGAGTCTTTCTTGCAGGATCCTACCAATGTCGCGCCGGATGGGCTTCCGATGACCAGCCAACTCTCGTTTTTCGAAATCTGATAGCCAAGCCGCGAAAAGATCGGAATAAGAAAGACGGAGAAGTCCCGGTTGCACCAGTTGTGCAAATTGGAAATGATATTGTTAACATAGAAGCCCTTCGATTTCAACTAAGGACTCAATTTGATCGCAATGTCGTCACTCACTATCATATTCAGGAGCAGATCTTTGACTACATCTTCAAGCACCTGGGAATAGATACGGAAGGCCGTGTGGAGCACCCAATCGTGATGACGGAATGCTTTGTGAACCCAAACAGTTGCAGACAAAGTGAGTTAATGGAAAACTTTAGAAGATCTTCGCTGACTTTAGATTGTTTATCTGTTTTCAGTGATGTCTGAGCTATTATTTGAATGTTACGATGTACCATCGGTTTGCTACGGTGTGGACTCACTCTTCAGCTTGCGACAAAATCAACCTAACGTTGACTATGCGCTTGTTATCTCACTTGGGTATCACACCACGCACATCACCCCAGTAGCAAAGGGTCTGGTGCTGCCGGACAAGACGCGTCGAATCAATCTTGGGGGATTCAATATGCTGGCGTTCCTCCACCGACTACTGCAGCTCAAGTATCCAGTCCATGTAAATGCAATTACCCTGCGGAGAGCAGAGGAAATCCTGCATGAGCACTGTTTAATTGCCTGCGACTATTCTGAGACGCTGAGAAACTGGGCGAGTATGGAGTTTTATGAACCGAATGTGAGAAAGATCCAGTTGCCCTTTAACCAAACTGGAATCAGCGCATGGCTTCTCACTGCAGAACAGAGAATGGAAAAGAAACGAGATCTCGCTAGGCGCCTCACGGAATTAAATGCGAGACGAAGAGAGGAGCAGCAGGCTGAAGATGAGGAGTTGCTAACGCGACTTTTGGAGATTAAGGAGCTCTATCGCTTAGACAGAGAGGAATTCGACTATGCTTTGCTGGAGTTTCAGGTGAAAGGCATCCGGGAGCTACACAACATGATTCGAACCCTCACCTCGAAAGTCGAGAGAACAAAACAGAGAATGGCAGCCCAACAGGAGGCGCACGCTCAAGCCACAGCAGCTGAAGACAAAGTTCCACATCCTCCAGTGGGACTCACTGTCGAAGAATGGGTAAAACAAGTGAATCAGCAGAGACAAACTCTCCTAGATAAGCGTCAAGCCCGCCGACAGAGGCGTCAAGATTTGGCTAAACGGCACACAGCTGCTGCTCAAGAGCGCATGAGAATCATTTCTTTGCTGGCGAGAAAGGAGAAAGGCACTGACGACTTCGGAATGCGCGATGAGGATTGGGATATCTACAAGACTATAAGTCGCGAAGGTGGTGATTCGGACAGTGAAGTGGAGAATGAGAAGCTAGTGGAATATGAGGAAATATTGCGCCATCATGATCCCACATTTACCATCGAGGAACCCCAAAATTCCCACAGTGGCACCGCGGAGTATCATCAGGTAAAGTAATTTATTTCTATGATCAATCTTACTAATTTGTTACTCCCTAAGGCCCCTCAGCGTAAGTATTTCCTTCGTGCAGGATGGGCTTTCCGGAATGGAAGCGGTCGTGATCAGTGAATCTTAACGTGCGCGGAGGTATTATAGCACCCGCCACCACTCGACCCTCTGAGTTGAGAAAGTTAAATGTGGAGCAAGCCTGTTCGGTGTTCAAAACGTCCACGTTAATCCTCGAGGATCTCATGAAATTCATAATTTTTTTGGAAAATTGAGGGGTGATCTTTTCATCACCTACTCCAACCACAAGAATGTCTATCTTTGGCTCTAGAACGGTGAAGAGACTCAAACTCTCCTCGTTAATGTCCTCAAACGATCCGACATTCCAGGACAATGCAATCCGTGGAAAGATTGCCATGGGTCCAATGACATTCATTCTATTGTTTAGCCGAAAACCAATCTGCGAAATTAAACAGACTGTTGTTAATACTATTATTCTTTATCAGAAAATAAGTTGATTACTTGACTGAATGCATTAATCATTAGTCCTTCTGACACTTCTTTGTTCAGGATCTTGATAGTAGTCTTCCCATCACCTTCGTAAGAGTGTCCATTCCGGCTGCAAATTCTGCAATTATATGACTAATGACATATTCTGCGCATTATTGTGTCCTGAAGAATACTTACAATGCTCCTGAACACTGTTTAGATAATCTTGGGCCGAATGAGACGACCTTTTTCATTATTTCTCTCCCAAAAATGTTCATTTTCTTGTTACCCCTGACAAACTAACTATGAAGTGAGGTTACGTAAATTCCGGAAAGTGCAAACACATTAAACCCTTCTTGGTTATAATATATGTGATTCCATTGAGAGCCATCAAGAAAAGAAATAAATTTTGAATTTCCTTGCAGTTGCACCTCGGTGTTGAGATTCATCGTGCACCTGAGATACTCTTTCAGCCCAGCATGATCGGAAGCACTGAGGCTGGATTGGCGGAAACAATTGACTTTGTTCTGAAGCTGTTTCCAGCTGAAGAACAGCTACTTCTGGCCAACAATGTCTACGTCACGGGCAGTTGTGCTAAGTTTCCGGGCTTAGAAGAGCGACTTTCGCGAGAGTTGCTCGAAATGAGACCCTTCCAGACACCACATAAGATAACGATGGCCAGCAATCCCACCCTGGATGCTTGGTTGGGTGCGAGCAGCTTCGCCAGGCAGGATACATTCATGAAGATGAGCGTGTCGAAACGAGAATACGAGGAATTTGGCGGAGAGTATCTCAAGGAGCACGTGGCGAGTAACAAGTACTATCCCACACCAGCAGCTCCAGTCATAGAGATGAACGATTAGGGTTAATGATTTTTATTACCATCCTTATGATCTATCTTTATACAAGTTTTTTTTATTGTAAGTTTTCCTTCTCCCTTCGTTTCGAACAATGTTGCGTATAAAAGATGTGTGTTTTGTGTAAACATTTTTCGAACTGAGTAACTAATAAAAATTACAAGGGAGACGTTCATTCACTGAAACTAATTACAGAATCTTTCCACTCACAAAATATAGCGGATATGGCAGATTAATAACATTGTCCGTTTCTGTTCACGGTGATCGTATTTCAAGTCTCTACGTAGTCCGTACGTTCTATTTTTTATGATTATTTCTTGTGGATCTAGAGCTACTTCTCATCATTATCTATGCCACTGCTTCCCTACACATTTTTTTTTACACTAAGTTATTATCAAATAATCTCTTTATTTGCATTCTAAGTGGCCACTGTACATTCATGCTCAATATATATTCACTTTTTGAAATTGCAACAAATTTTCACAAATTCGCCTTTTCTATAATTTCGTGAATAGTTATCATATAAATAAAAGTTATGGCACAAATTTACTGTCTTGTATTCCAATTGAATTTTGCTGTTTCTCTTCTTCATGTTTTCACCTCTTCTCTTTTTTGTACAAGATTTTATAGTTTAAAAGGCATTTTCATGACTTTCCATCTTCACCCTTCCTCACATAAACATAAAACTTACAACGTCATTTATTTTCAACAAATGAACTTGCTGCCAATTTTATGCATCTCACAAACTTGATAAAAAAAAACTTGGAGAATAGCAAAAAATAAATTATATCAGTATAAAAAAATAATGGCACGTTATATTCTCACATCTAAAACGAAATGGATTGAATAATTGTATAAATTCTCTTAAAAAAAAACAATTTTGATTTTAAAAAAATAAAATAAAAATTTTGACTGGAGCGCATTGTTTTTTGTTTATCCTTAAGTTATCATTAAGAGATATTTTAGGGGGCTCATGTATATGATTTTATACAAAAATATCAGTTACAAGTTTTCAGTATACCTGTGAATCTTATGAGAGAATTTTGTTCTTTCACTTCTTTTCTCTTCTATTACTTTTTAAGCGACTTGCCTTCAATGCCTACAATTTTTCCTTACATTATTACAGTGATACATATGTATGTATGTATGTATAAATTTGGGAACTATCTAAATACAGTAGTTTGTCCTTTCTCATACATTAATTTTATAATTTTCTATTGTTCTCGTGGTAAGTGTGTTTTTTTTCTAGATTCTTCACGTTTCTTAGAACTCGCTAAATGTGACAAATATCAATTTACTTTATCTTGTGTCTAGGGATGCAAGAACGCTTTCTCCAAATTACAAATAAATTAGATTTGTTAGTGTACGAAATAAAAGTCTTTTTAAAAGTTTTGTTGTAAATTTCAATGATTGTCACAATGGAAGAAATATCACATCAAGATTTAGCGTGAGAAATTAAAAATAGAAGGAACATCATTTCTACTTAGCAACACAATCTTTAAAAAATTTCATATGCTAGCACTTTACAGGCTGTGGAATTAAAGGGGAAAAAATGGTTAAGAGAAAGTCGAACTCTTCAGCACATTTCTATGAGCATCCCAGAACATTATACTGTCAACTTTTCAAGTTACAGTGATCTAACAAGGGTTCTTTCCTCATCTAATTCTCTATATTACTTCTACTTCTGATCTCACTACTTTTTCTGTTGTAGAAAATATTACAAGTAAAATTGGGGGCAAATATGATCTTTATGGAGAGTCACACGCTGTTTTGCTGACGTAGTATCTGTTATTAGTGTAAACTCCTATAGTTTAGTCATTATGTTCCAGTTCTTTATCGATTTAGGATAGGTATACGGTTTCTAAAATAAAATTAAAAATCGATTGCAACGACTCGCTCTATCGCTGAGCATGTGGTGATCATGAATATGACATCAAATGAATAGGGTAGATTCTTTCTCGACTGTTTACGATGATCAGACAGGTCCTGGACTAGCAATAGTTCCGGGCATCACGTTCTTGTCAATACGCGTCGCGTCGTGTGCCATCACATGGCCAGACATACTAATGGGAGCGTGCATGTTGACTCTCTCCTGCATAGCACGCTCTTGCATAACTCTCTCTTGGATGGCCCGCTCCTGAAGTGCTCTCTCCTGCAGCACTCGACTCTGTATTGCTGCTCTTTCCTGCTGTATGCTATGATCCTGGAATTTAAATATGCATTTACTAAAACACTATTATACTTTGCATCGTCTTGATTGTATCTCGTTACCATTGGACCAGCTGATCCATTGCTGCTCCCATTGCTATGGCGATCATTCGGCGGCGCTCCATTCAACACCGTCATGGCACTGCTACGATCATTCATCATCACTCGATCGGCGGGAATACCAGGCGAAGACATTTGAGATACAGCTGGTGAGGCGTTCAGTTGCAATTCTGACACATACCTGAGCAATTAGACATTTAACCTTATTGGGCGACGGAAATGGGGACTAATCCCCACAAGATGTTTCCATCTTCCTTGCTTTCGCCACAAACGTTAGAGGACACTCACCTAAGATCACACACTTGAGAATTGTTCGAGTCAAAGTCCACATTCCCTGATGACTGACCATCGTCCACGTGACCCGCTGCTACACTATTTATTGTCGCAATACTATTTGCCGTGGTGCGATTCTCTCTGTGCACACGATTATGATGTCTGAAATGAGAAATAAAGATGAATATAAAATAAATATCAATCAAAGGTATAAGTAAGATTGTGTTTATTTACAAAAAAATAAACCCATTGAGAAAATATTTCATTGTCACAAATTCACTTTTAAATTAATTTATGTCCAAATTTTAGCACTATCCTATGTTTTTGTTTGAACAATTCTATATATATATATTTGCTGCACGACTACTCACCGAATTAGGTAACTATCCCTTATGAATGTTCTCCCACAGATATTGCACTCATAATTTTGTCCCGCTGAGTGAGTTCTAATATGTATGGCAAACTGGGCTTTGCTCGTAAATGTCATGGAGCACCGATCACAGCTCAAAGGTTTCTCAGAAACATGAGACCATCTGGAAGGCGAAAAAATGAACTCAGTATTATCTATCAGTTCATAACGGGAAATTAAACAAAAATTATCTTTACCTGTGTGCTGTTACATAGCTTTTTACGGCAAACGTCTTATTACATATATCACAAGCGTATGGACGTTCGCCTGAGAAGGAAAATGGGAAAAAAGTCAACTATCATTTGATCTTATGAAGAATCTTCAATTAAGAAAATCAATCAAATTTGTGTTAATAGTAATGAAAAACTTTTAGTCAAATTTACAATGTCTTATAGTAATGCAAAAAACGTGTTCCACTAGCCTTTCCAAATTAAATTCAGATGAAAAGTAAATTTTAGAAACAAAAAAAAAGGAATTGATACCGTAACTAACCAGTGTGAATCCTTTTATGAATATTTAGTGATGATTTCTGTGTGAATCGCTTGAGACATATGTCACAAAGAAATGGCTTCTCGCCCGTGTGAATTCTCACGTGAATGTCCAAATATGGTTTCCTACAGAACGCCGCCGGACATTCCTAAGAACAAAATGTATGTTTTGAACATCTTTCAGCAAGTATAGAATACTTCAAGAGCGTGTATTAACTTGAAACCTACCGTGCATTGAAAAGGTCGTCCTTGCACTACATTCCCGGACCGAAAAAATAAGAAGAGAACAAGAACCATTAAAAATAAAAATTAACCATACTGTTGTGCTTTAGGTATATAATTTGAGGCATAGCATGAATAATACTGCAGAATCATAAATTTTGTATGAAATATTGAAAAATAAATATATACATAAATAATAATTATGACGTTGACTTGTTTTAAGAATATTTTCTATGATTTTTTTCCTTAATCTTCCTATTATTTTTCAGCGTGATAAATGAATAAAATGCACATGGCTACGTGCATTTGTCTCTTTTGTGAAGAATGGCTAAAAACCGTTCCAATGCGCATTCTGCTATAAAAAAAACTTCCAATATTAATTGACATACAAAATTATAAAACAACTTGACCCACAAAATGAACAGAAAAAATTATGCAAGGCACAGTGGAACAGTCTCATATGTATATAAAAATATATAAAAAGAAACTCTTCGATTGAGGAGAAGTCCAATGGTATAGTAAATGTAAAGGTTATAACTAATTCTTATCATCCAAAATTACACCTTTCAAGCGTGAAGACATATCAAACAATATCCCAAAAGGAAGATAAGAACAAAGAAAGTATTCTTAGAAAATTAAAAGTAAATAAATTTCTAAATAGCACATACATAGCTGATAATAAATCTTAGGATAGATTAAAGAAGGTAGATGAGCAAATATAGAGTTATTGAACTGACCAGTGTGAATTGTCTTGTGGATGTTTAACGATGACTTTTGACTGAACCTCTTTAAACACACTTCACATTCAAATGGGCGCTCGCCCGTATGCGTGCGATAATGGATATCCAAATAGGGTTTCCGGGAAAATTTTGCCGGGCATTGTTGACACTCATATGGCTTTAGCTGGACTGCTCCGTCCAAAGGTGCCCACAAAAAGGATCCGAAAGAGAAATCAACATTTTAGAAAAGGTCATCTCAAGATGATTATAACATTACAAGAAATATACTATCAAAAATTAAAAATATGTAAATACTATTAAAGAAAATTAGCAATACTTGACAAAGTTCTACAATTATTATATATCTTTAACCCTAATCACAGAAAAATCTGCTAATGAAAACATATTCTGCCTTACGGCAAACTCTCCACAAATTTTCGCACAAATCTTTTTTTTTTTTATACAAAGAAAAAACTTTGGCAACACCAAATCTTAGACAATGCAAAAAAGAAAATCATATGTCGTTGTCAAACAGTACAAAAACAAAAATGGGAAAACAAAGAGAAAATATAAAAAAATGAGGAAACTAACCAGAATGTATACGTTTGTGAATGTTCAGTGTCGACTTCTGAGTGAACCTTTTAGAACAGATTTCGCATTGAAATGGTTTTTCACCCGTGTGGATTCGCATATGTATATCGAGATACGGCTTCCTGGTAAACGAGGACTGACATTCTCCACAGCTAAATGGCTTATTTATGCTCCAATACCCTGGAACAAGTAATAAACAGCGGCCATTAAAATACTGTAAGTGCCTATTTTTATTTCATTTGTTGTAATCATAAATTTTAAAGAAAATCGTTTTGAAAAAGAGAAAATAAGGCAGCCAAATAAAACAGATAGTAGAAAGAATATATATGTATGTATATAAAAAACACAATATTGAGATATCAATAATAATTGCAATGAAAATTGCTTTCTCACATTTTTGATCAAGCCAATTTTCAATGCATATTCTACCACAACTCTTTTCTTCAGAAAACTCAAAATTATAGCAAATTCGGTAAAATTCAATTTTCACATGCAATTTAATAATTTTTATTGATTTGTCAAAAGAATATTTATGTGGTTCTCATGAACGTATAATTTTGGCCGCTGTTTACAACACGATTGAATACGAAAAGAGCACATATGACTGTTCGGAGGTTCAAGAATAAGTTCATATGAATAACTATAGCAAAACCATAGAATGGTAAAATTAGGCAATATAAAATTAATCAAAAAACTTGCTAGTATATTTAAAATTCAAAATGACTCTGGTGTTTTAAGGAAAATTTCTACAACGGCTAGATAATCTGTAGAAACGTTAAAAAAGTCTCAAAATTTTACTTAGAGCTTCATTATAATTCAACTGGGTGACCTCCATTAAAAATTCATTTTAAAATTGATCAATAAAAAAATTATTAAATTTCTTAACTCTCATAAATATAGATATAGCATTAAGTAGCAAAAAATATGAAATTTATTTACTTGATTACATTCAATATTATTCACAAATGTAGAACATGGTTAATTTACTATCAGAATTACTAAAAAGAATTCAAATATCTGAATTTTTGCAATCAAATAAATAAATTTCATCGAAAATCTCAATACGTTTTAAGATGAATATAAGAAAAACTAAATGATAGAACAATAACAAAATTGACAACGCACCCGTATGAATTCGTGAGTGCAATGTGAGTGCACACTTTTGTGTAAAGGTTTTTCCGCAATGGCACCTGAATGGTCGCTCGCCTGAGTATACACACAATTATCATCATTATACAGAGAATTACTTGCAGAAAAAAAAATCATTATTCTCTCTATTAACTATCATAGAAAGTGTATAATTTCAAGATTTCTTTAAAGTGTGGCAAAAATAATCTAAAAAATTCACTTCAATATCATTTTCACTCTTGTTTAGACTATTACCAATCTCTTCATAACAAGAAGATAAATTTATGAACAAGAAAGTTCTTTGCTTTTCCACATAAAAACTGTGAAATTATAAGTGATATGTATACAACAAAAATTAAATTAGCTAAATAAAATGATAAATATAATTGACATTACAGAAAATATTTTTCCAGTCCACTGAACAGATAGATTTCTTTACACAAAGTATACAGGATCGAGCATATATTAAGTTACATAATATCACGCTCTCTAAAATGTACAAAAAAAAACCCCTGCGGACTTTGTATAGAATATTCATTAGGGAAAATTATTAGCGGCAGAGATAGAAATTCTTCTTTTACCAACATAAACCAAAAGGCAACTAAATAAATACAGAACATAAATTATCAAAGTGCGGCTGGGAAAAAATGAAACAAAATAGAATATAGGCAATATAGGAGTACTCTTTTAAAACTCTGAAGCCACAATTTTTCACGATATAATCTAATTCTATCATCGAAAGAATACATTGTATCCTCATAGTATATCACTAAATCCCTTTAATAAATCCACCTAATCAGTCAAATTTAGATTTCAATGTGCAAATTACAAAATCTTGCAGTAGACTCTCACCTGTGTGAATTCTTTTATGCGTGTTCAGTGACGATTTCTGGGAGAATCTTTTCATACATAGATCACACTGGAACGGTCTTTCGCCTGTATGCGTCCTCATATGCACCTCCAAGTAGGGCTTTCGACAGAACGCTGCCTCGCACACCTATAAACCAGACAGCACATGTTATAATTAAACCAACCACTGACAATCACTCTTCGTGTGGCGATTACAACAACATACCGTGCACTGAAAAGGTTTAGTCCCAGAATGCAGCTTCATGTGGACATAATAACTGCTAGCAGATGAAAGCATTTTACCACACACTTTGCACGCCTGTGGTTTGCTACGTGACGTGTGTGTTCCGGCGGATGCGTTAGACTGTCCGGACATTGCATGTGGCATCCCATGTGAGCTGGATTGCGACAATTCTGGCTTCGCAACGTCCGAAACATTAGACATTGGTGTATCTGGCGGCTGAGGCTGCAATGGTCAGAGAAAGACATATTAAATGGGACATTTCACAAGCAAATTGCAACATGCATATCACTCGCTTTATCATTCTTTCTCACCACAATTAATGATTGCGGTTGCATGGAATTATTATCTTTGTCATCCTGCATGGTGATTACGGTCTGCTCATTGCCCTGCTCCACAGATCGCGGTGGTAAAGGTTGGCCCATTTGCGGCGGTGGCGGACAAGTTGAGTAGAAACCCATCGGCTCAGCTTTGATCTGTTGCTCGAACATTGTTATGGTAGCCAACAGATCGCTGGTCGGGGGCACAGGCATACGCCCGACCCCCCAATGGGCGGGAAAACTAATTTTGAGGCTGTTTTCTTGCCCACTACCACAGAAAATCACTTAATCTCACACTCCCCTTTCTCCAAAATTATCTTCACATTTCAAACCACTTTCTCATCTATTTGCCAAAAATTATTATCGATTCTTCTTTGTGCCTCTTCAATGTCACTCGACTCCCTCACTCGGTGGTTTATGACCGCAGATGTTTTAAGTGACTGGAGTACCTGAAAGAGAGGAATTGTTGTTGAGAATTCGCATTTGAATCAGAGTTACATAACTATTAAATAAAAGATTAACTAAAATGCGATAATTTCCTTTTCTCTTCTTCAATTCGATTTGATCCTTTCATCTGAATAATGTGAACAAATAAATCATGCATTTTCAGGGGTTTCAAAGAGAAAACATAAATTCATCTCATCATATTACGTAGTAAAAAAAATGCAGCTGAACTTGAATCTGAAAAGATTCTGATATATGTGAACAATAATACTAAAGACGAAACATAAAGTCGTCTGGATAATCGTATTCCATCTTCTTACTTCCTATTCTACTGAACATACGCGCGTATATAGCAACAAAGCATATACGGTATAATGTGTATGAATGCTATATTGAATAATATTATGTGATGTTTGCTTACATTATATATAAATATTGTATTACATGCCAAGGTCGTCTGGCTGGGTTGTTAATGTACCGCTATATAGAGGCGCATATCATCATCATCAATATCGTCATCTGTTGGAGCACACCGTCAGAATATGTATGTACATTCCAATAGAGAACAAATGTGTCGACAGACACCGAGGTGCTCTCTTGTTCTTTCAGTGCGTCATCAAACAGCACCATCGAGACACAGCCCTATGCCCAACCCTGCGTACACTGCGCTCTCGCCCTTTTACCGAGCTCTAAAGCTTCACCCATACTTTTCCCCCGCTTCTGCTGTCACAGTGGCGCAACTCCACATTTTACCAAAATTTGCACAGTCAAGAAGAGAGGCATTCAAGTGGTTAATCGAGGGCGTCGCCTTCGAAAATGCCGCCACGGACAGACGCGCAAATGGAGGGACAATTTATAAGAAAATTATCCAAATTCGCACATTATTCTTTCTTTGATTAATACTTTTAAAGAGTCATGCATAGCTGTTACATCCTTCATTTCTTTTTTCTTATATTAAAAAAAAAACTTTCTACTATAAAGACCAAAGTTAAAAATTATATAATCTCACAAGAAGGTAAAGAGATAAATGATCTATAAACACTATTAGCCACTTAGGGATTCTTTGACTCAATCCCTCCAACCAAATCTCTCAAAAATTCATGCATACACACGAGTGTAAGGACTATGTGGGAGATGAACGAACGCTATATCAGTATACATATAGCAATACGTGTATTAACATCCACCATAGATAGAATGTGTACAAGCATCGGAATCATGTGTATCTCTTTCTCGCTTCTATTATAGGGAAATATATCGCTGCCTGGTTGCTGTACATACAATATGCATGTTATATATGTCGAGGCAATGAGAATAAGTGAAAGTATGTATATTATGCCGTCATCATGTTCACAATGCTGTATGTGGGACTTTAAGTCAAGGGGAAGGAGAGGTCTTTCCTCTTCATCTGTACAACTCAAACTTTCTTGAGTTGGTCATGACTGTTTCCCATTCTCCTTACGACATAGGTATATTTACATTTAATATGTCATTGATTCATTCTTCAACACACAATAAACATTTACATCCATCTATTATCCTAGTACTGAGCACACTACTTTGCTTCCATGAATATACCTATTAACATTTTAGACGAATGACTTTACAATACGTATTGATTGGGATTTTCTTCTAAAATATTTCTAAGTCAGAAATTTATCTATGATTACACATTTCATATGTAGATTACTTCGCAATACAGCCATGTAAGAAGTCTCCTCAGTGAAAATGACTATGGTGTCTGAACTTAATTACACTTTACCACATTTGATGACTTGACTCGAGGGGAAGAAAAAGAGAGAATTGAGTAAAAAGGAACAAGAAACTTCAAGAACTCGTTGATTGGATCTTCGTTCTTTTTTTATCTCTCTTCCTTCCACTTTTTCATCCACTGACTTGAGCCACAGCAGCAAATCCAGCTTCTCGCAAAATCTCTCAGAGGAATTTAAGATGAGTCATGAAAATCAACGGCATCAAAAAGAAAAAGCCTCCGGGGAGAAAAATAAAATACTCTCTCTACTGGTAAGAAATTGACATGAGAAACGAAGCCCTAAAGATCAGAAGGGAAGAAGAATAAGACTTGAAAAAGATCCCAGAGCTGCCAATTGTTAAGTTCTGGGAAGAAAGAAAAAAATGAAATAAGAAAGAAAATGCGGCGACAGAAAAACGGATCAGAGAATTTTATACAGAAGGAAATACCAGCAGCGATGACAACAGCAAAGTCAGAGGACGCTACAGTAACAGATCAATAAATTTCTCTTCTTCTTCCACACCTCTGCCCCGCCCCAACCTGCTCAGTACTTCTATTCCCACTTCTCTATCAAAATATATCCGCCAGCCAGAATCCACTTCACTCTGGCAATTTCGCTTCTTTCGATACTTCTTCCAACTCTTGGTCTCTTTCTTCGCTCATCAAAGGCAGGCCATCACATTCCAACCCCACATTTTTCACCGCCGCGTTTACCTCTGAGCTGAGATGTGTAGCGCAAATTAATATAAAAACCAGTTGGATGGATGGCATTTTTTGCGTGCACAAACCTGAAAACTAATATCACAAGAAGTCTCTTCCTTTTTTTCACCACCAAATGAGATTCATCTTCACACCACAAAGAATTTTTCATCGAGTTAATATTCCTTGGCTTTCTTTCGTCATCCCTTCCTTGAGTAGCGCATCACTAACACCCAAAGCTTTAATCAAAACTAATCAATAACCCCAACACACTCTGTACGAATAGGTCTCCTTTTCCGCGCACCCAATCATTCGCATCCCATACTCTCTTCGCCGTCTCAGATTGTTCTCACCTTAGGGGTCACTCGGAATGGAGGAGTTTCTTTAAGAAGATGTCTCACGAGAGTGTACCTCATACAAAATAAATTGCAAGTCAGAGACATTATACAGTAAATTTCACTTTCACCAATTCCACGAGAGAGCATCCAACAACGAAAAGACTATCCCAATGTCTGACTGATGATAAAACACATGTTTTCAAGCACACCGACATTTTCTCTCTCTCGCTCTCTTTGTATATATAAATATCACCCACTATACATTACACATGTTTATCTACGTACATGAGACGGTAGCATAAGTTTATGTAGAACGCGACGCGCACAGATCGTCCTTTTATCGTGTCCTATCCTCTTCTTCTGACAACCCCATTGCAATCATATCTTCATTTCAGACTAAACACAGAGGGACCTTAACACAAAATATATAAATACACCTCTCATACTGTATTTAAGCGTTGGATCTCACATGAAAAACATATATGTAAGTATATACGCATAACTATATCCTTCGTCACATGTAGACAAGCTCTCCTCCACATGAATGGGGAATAAAATGTAAATAACCATAAACATATGTAATGATACAACTTTTATGCTTTCCTGTATATACCACACAATATGCTTGCACTGTGAAAGAATCTCTTCCTATTTAGAAACAGTAGTCTGACATGAATGGAGATGGGTGCAGGAAAAAACTGGGGTACCACCGATATCTTAAAGAAACAACTCGTGTGCTTGTGCTTATATTTTTAACTACCTCTCTCTCTCTCTCTCCTTCTCTCTTGCTCTCCTTTAGTTCCGTTTTCACAATCAACTTTTTTCTTTATATAAAAAAATAATCCTTTAATATATCCCACTCTAGAATGATTGGAATTCCAAAAAGACGAGAATCTCTATAGAATTCCTCACTACACCTTAGGTATGATGTGTGTATAAATATGGCGGTGTTTCGTGCACAAGTGAAAGAAAAGCTCACAATCCACCACCAACCAAGTATAGGGGCTGCTCTGCCACTGACTTCCACAGTCATCATCAACTATGTGATGCTACTTCGGGTGTGAATGCTTCGGGAGCGAAGGAGAGAAAGATAGAACGCACACTTCCTTTAGACGATGTCTTTCGCTCCTGGCCGCCCAATGACGATGATGCTCCCAATGATGGGTGGACGACAATCGCGTTACTTTAGTCCTGTCTCAATTCTTACCAAAAATATGCGCTTACAGAGACACACATTTTCTCAATTCCAATGCCATTACAAATCGGAACAACTCAAAAAACTTTTAATTAGCACACCTTTTTTACAATTCTTTTATGAAACTTAGATTAAACCACATTAATCTATAGTACAATGTTGTAGAGTTTATTAATATATTGTTGGAAATTCTTAGAAAATAAAACACATTCTAGATAGAGTTTTAACAAAGTTACAAATGTGTAAAGACAAAACAACGGTGGAAAAGTGGAAAAACGGAAATATATTCAAGGATTTCCAACTTGACCTCAAGTGCCATCTTGATAGGATGCCATAGGCACGATTGAGGAGATAAAAAGCCCATTAAAACCCCTCTCACACTTGTAATGAACTCTATAGAAATCAATGTGGCAGGAAATTTGCATTGAGCACGAAAGGCAAGAGAATATTGCAGGAAATTATGCACACGATTTTCAATTCACCAACAATTTTAAGCGAACAAGGAAAGCAATCAGAGATTTTTGCTCACAACTTTCAGCAATTTTCTCCCTATTTCGCAAAAAGCCTATCCCTCGCTCCCACTGCCTTCAGGCACCACCAGAACCATTTTCTTCGGCGTATTGGTTGTGAGTTTGTGTGCGGGAAAATGGGAAAAGGGACGAATTGCCACCTTCCGGTCTTCCACATCCCAAAGTGACGAACACCAATTGAAGCACTCTTCTTCCTACCATTTTCTCGCACACACGCAGGAGAGACAACCACCAGCGCAAGAAGACATTTCCATTCACTGGCTGTCCAGACACATGGGCAAAAAAGAGAGAAAACTAGAGTCTAGCCGAAGGGAATTTTCACCATGAACCCCACTTTTGCAAACCTCAATGGGCCATGGGGGAGGTGAGGCGAAGTGACACTCGAGAGATTTCGAGAAATTGGATGAATCTCTGCGTCGATCACGTTTAACATTTACGCACCCGTCGTCACCTCGTATCCCCCTGCCAACAACACAGCAATGAAAAAGCCGTGATGCTCCATGGACCAGGGGAAAACCTAAGGAAATCCGTACACACAACGAGTCACGAAAATGTCACAAGAGGGAATATTTTTGAATTGACGGTTCACGTAATTGCTTTTTTCGTCGTTCCTGTGAAAATTCTCTATTATTCATCCACATCGAGTGTCGGTGAAGGAATTGCGTAATTAAAAATGAAACAGAGGATAGGCCATTGTAGAGGACATGAACTTCTTATTCATTAATTTTTGAGCAGAAAGGAAAAGCTTTTCCTCAATATTTTCGCCTCTGACACTTTTTCTTCCTGACCCTAGAGACGGAGGAGAGAAGACAGGAAAATATCCTGACTCCATTTCCTTTTCTACCCATAACCCACCCCTCATCACACATTCATTTCATTTCTTTATCGCTCCATCGCACTGCCACCCATAAATCTCTGACCAGCTTCGTCCCACCGCACGGCTTAAGCACCGCCGCCACCCCGTGAGTTGGGTGGAAAAATTCAAACGTCCAAAAAGCAATTCTTGCTAAAACAAAAGAGTTTTACGGGGGCAATGTTATGGATTAATGGCTAGGGCATGCGCGTCTAGCAATGCTTTTGCAGAGCAATAGCGAGAATGAGAAAGAGCGATGAGGAAATCTTCCTCACACACACACACATACACACACACACACACGAACATAGTCTCGAGCGAGAAACTTTTCCAGAAAGGGACTGGTAGTCAAAGACAACTACCTCACCCATTTCTCTTCATTTCCCGCTCCATCGACCATCCCTGAGTGGATTTCCCACAGAACTCAAGTGGACAATTTATATGGATTTCATATTGGGTCGTTGAACAAATTCCAACAGTTTTCTTCCCTCAAAGATGCAAACAAAAAATTCTTTCTATGACTTTTTACAATTTCTGGTTTTCGAATAAACAAAAAAATGCAAAAAGAACAATGAAACTACCTTACTAGAAATAAAAAAAATTAGAGAGTTCTTTGCACTAACCCACAATATTTCATTTCAAATAATGTTTTATTTCAATACAAACTCTACAGATACCTACATAATAATTGAAAGACTTGATAAGTTGCAAAGAATGTCATCAATCAACTTTTAAAAAATGAATTAAATACTTCGAAACAGGTTGAAGCCAGTCAATGGTGGTGATTATTATTAAATTTTCGAACATTTTCACACCCACTCTGTTGTGTCTCTCTAGAGATCATTGACCACCCAGTTTGGCCACATATTTCATCACCACAAGTCCACACTCTACCTTTACCCACGCACTCAATCGCACCAACAATTATAGCATAATTTTACAACCATACAAATACACAAGGATAGTATTGGAGAAGCTTTTTCCTATACATAAGAGACAGTTAAAAATACGTCATGTCCGATACTGTTTTCTCAATGAAATGACTGAAAGTCAAATAAGTATACACAACAGATTCTATACTTGATGTAAACAAAAGTTCATGTAGCGTCTGTTATACGTATGAACTGATATTACGTTTTGCCTCTGCTTGTACATATTTTATATGTCGGTTGATGCCGAACACATAGTATATGTAGCAGAAAGAGATTGTAGGTATGTAGATTTCCCCCGAAACATGTGAATGAATCTGTTTTCTTCCTCTCTCTGTCTCACTCAGAACCGTGTTCAAAATCCTTTTTCGTGAAGTGCCCCATCTCCTGAGGTCACATGTGAGAATTTATCGATGCGACTCTGCCTTTGAGTGGATTATTTTTAGATTAACCGTGGCTCTCATCGAATCTATACATACACTCTCACTTGAGAGATATAAAAAAAAATCCCGATGAATGTTGTGAATTTGAAGACACAGCACTTAATTGAACCATTAAAATTCACATTGGACACCGCACAGAGGATGAACTCAAGGATACCACGCACAGAGTCAACTGCAAAGGAAATCTCGTTTGATTACCCCGGGCCATAAACTAACACTAAAAATCCTCACACAATTTTCCTGCCTATCAGGCAGAGGAAATAGACTCACTGATGCTAACTCGTAAATTGAAAATCTCCACACATTCACTATTTTCCCATCTCGAGCTAACCTTTTGAGTGAACTTCGACAAATCGACCTATCACTCAAGGGGTTCATGTGTTTAGAAAAATTCACGATTGATGCAAAGTATAGCAATGCTGAGGATAAACGGTAATATTATAGAGTAAAATCATCTTCCTGGTACGAAAATGTCAGTTCTCTATTAGAAAGATCGCAAAGTAAATGTGGTAAATGTATTTGATATTGAATGTGATAAAATAGCAATTTTCAAAAGTTATCAAAGACTTCCTATATGATAAACATACTTTAGCCAAATACTCATCCAATACCTTACTCAAATTTTTATGAATTCAGAAAACTGCATTTAATCCACGTAAATGGAAAATTGTTGAAAAATTATGTATGACAATTCATAGAACTTTAAGCATTTCATTCTCGACGTCGGTATTTTGCAATGTCACCACTCAAGCTTCAGTGAAAATGATTATATAAATGTTATAAACTCAGAATATTCAGCAGCCGCAAGGGAGAGAGTGTTCTTGGAATGCTGGGCATTTCGAGAGCATGCATAGAATTTGTGAAATACTTCAGCTTAATTGTCAATCAAATTCCCATGCAATTAATCATTAAGTGGCACAAAATTGACCCACATGGTGGTAAATTTATTTCTCTATTAATATAATTATTATAAAGAAAAAGCATCCTTTGTCATGTATGTATCTATATTGATGAACCCCTTATGCTGTTATATGTATGCCTGTCTGTCGACCTCCCTGAGAGTGGAGATTGATTTTTAATCACGAGCCTTATTCTTCAGGCGTGTATTGTTTTTTCAGTCTATCTCACCAACACTCCATTGGAGCTGATATTGATGGGGAGCATTCTATGATTGAGTTACGGTGAGGGATTTCCGTCCTGTGAACTTTTTCCCTCTGTGGATTTATTTTCAATTGGGATCAACGGTTTTTGGTCCACATCCAGCAGCTACATTTATTTGGCAACTGCGGCTCCCTGCTGCCACACAGGGTGGCAAAAGGGACGCGCGTGTGGTCAGGAAGGGCAGGGTGGGTGGTGAAGTGACACCATCCTGACTGGCGGATGTTGAATTACGGGAAGCGCAAGGCATTTCCCATCGCGCTCCAAATCGATTTTCTCCCAAGAATCTGCATAAAACCATGGGTAGGAGCGTCATCTGCCGAAATAACAAGCACTCACTCCTCAACCCCAATCTCTCTCTCTCTCCATCACTTCTCTTCTCCCTCAATCTTCTTCTCTGTCTTTCGCAATTTCTCACACCATGTCACGACTTTGTCCTCATCGTCTTATGCCTCCTCCTCACCCGCCTGATATACCTCCCATTTCGTGCTGGGCGCAGAAAAAAGAGGCGACGAAGAAATTTCTTCCAGTCTAATCAGAAATTCTAATGGGTTCTACGTGAAGAGGCAGAACGCCGTGACAAAGAAAATTGAGAATTGTGAGGATGGCATCAAGACGATTTAAATCCCACGACCCGCAGGCCCCTCGGTGTAAATTTTTAATTGAATTCCCTAACCCTCGGGCGCTCTCCTTCCGTCTCGGGACTCGTCAGCCAACCCACCGCTCCCGGGAAGGAGGGCACTCTCTCATTCCTCTCAACCTGTGAAAATCAATATCAATCTCTCGCCGTCTCTGTCCTACCCAACGCCCAGCGTAACTTGCCCGCCAGTAATTAAGTCATTTCAACTCTTTTCCGCCACCCTCGAGATATGGGATGCCCTTCGCCCGACCGAAGGGCTCCATCGCTCCTCACAGAAAATACTCAGCCTTCGCCAACCCTCCCGCAATTAATCCAGGCACCGCTCAGAGCGAGCAAGAGCGGGCAAATTAGAGAAATTAATTAAAGCATTCTTGTGCTCGTCTCAAGATGCAGAATCGATTTATCTCCATTTCTGCCACTCGGTCGCATCGCCACGGTGGACCCCTCTGCCTAGTCAGTTGCCGTCTCAACCTATACACGCACATGCATTTTTTGCAAGAGCCAATTTTGAATTAAAAAAAATCTGCCAATTGTCTCGGCTTTGCACTTTTATCCGGGAAGAAGAATCAATGAGGTTACACCACGCCAATAGACCCCATTTTCACCACCCTCTGTCCATCGTGTTCACTCCAAATACTTTCAATCTAGAGCACCAAGAACTGAAAGTCTAATATAATGCGAAATCCGTCTGGATAATGCAAAATACACGACATAAATAGAGACTTTGTGCGGTGGGTGAGGAGAGCCAAATGGAAGCGAAATCGGCTTGGTAGAAAAACAAGAGCATATTTTCAAGCACAGAATATACTTACAAACAACACACGTGACACTATGCAATTAATGCGCACATATGCTATTATTAATACACTACGGAACTAATCACAAATTATCACAAAAATATACATATAACTAGCGTTTTTTCCCATTTCTTGCACACTCGCAGCTCGTCGCCGAAACAGAATGTCAAAGATGGCTGCATTTCTTCTACGTTTCCGCATTTCATTCGTGTTTCACCACTCACCGTTTCATTTGCGTTGCACACCTAAGCGATTCGAACTGCCATCTACAAGGCGAATGATGTACAAAAAAAAGCGGGATTTTACTTAGTTCGGAAACGAAAACACAACACACATTTTTTTGTATGGACTATTACTTCTTTATTATTCTAATTTCTTATATTGTACAGTATAATATTAATGTAGAAATTGTAATATACTCACTGCTACCTCATAGCCAGACAATTTTTATCATCCTCTTATAGTCCATCTGAGACCCACTGAGCTATAGAAACAAAGCTCGCGAGTTTCTTTCATCCCAAACTATTTTCTTCCTTTTCTACAAACTAGATACTACATATTCCATTCTCCTGACACAATGTTAATGAATGAATATTTAGGACTTGACTTTAAATTATTGGAATAATTTGTATGTAGTATGTTTCAGAAATGTTGTGATGTATAAGATTTAATATCAATTTGGTCGCATTGGATTTACTGTCTTATAAAATATCATTGCGCAAAACACTTGTTGAACTGCTTACATTTCCCTCTACGAGATTTTATACCGTCACTTGTTGAAGAATTCATTAGAAATTCCTTTGGTTATTTAAGTACAGTAATTTGTTTTATAATAATTCAAATAAAATAACCACAACATTGAACAATGTGATTCTGAATCAACGAAAAACTCTATAAATTAGTTCCTTTCATATATTTTCTTCTTCCTCACATACTTCTGAATTTCTTCTGTTCGGCTATCAAAAACAAACAAATTAATATAATGCACTTACGTGCATGATAAGAAAATGTAAGAGTAACTAATTTAAATACTTGCAGTTGCTATACATTTGAACAAATATTGTGCAAGAATATTGTCTTCCTTTCTTTTTTTTCCGTCAGTAACACAGAGAAAAGAATTCTTATAAACGGATTAATTTTTGTGATTTCAATAGAATACATAATCAAAAGTATAAGTATTAAAGGAATATTTACAAGTAACACATTAAACTGTATTATCACAGAATATTTACCCTTTACTACAGCCAAACAGAACTCATTATTTCTCTTTCATTTCCCAAAAAGTAATTTAGTAAAGAATAAACATTTGTTCAAAACACAAAACCCCCTTATGGGTATTGACAGTTCGTGGATGATAAATCTACCTACAGTTTGGACAATTGGACACAGGAGATAAACGTTAATTCATATTCATCCTCCTTATCATTTCTACTTGATGACTCGTGAAACGGATTCAATACCAGAATCTTCATCGGTACTGTCGCTAATTCTTGTCGATCGCTCATGATTCAGTTTCTGGATTCTCCTCTCCACTTCATTGACAAGATCCTCGCGATCAATGGTGATCTCAACCTCAGATGGATTACATCCATCCCCACTACCATCTCGACTGCTTGTCAGTGAGTCTTCAAAACTCTCCGACTGGTTTGTCTTGCCAAAAGTGTTAAAACTCACTGCTCGATCTGATCCGGAACTCGAGCTCAAGGAATCCATGGAGCCTGTGCATGAGGGTGTTGGTAGGATAAAGTTATCAGCTTCTTCCACCTTTGGCTCCACACTTTCGGCATGCTTCTCCACCTTCTCTTCCTCTTCACCCACACTTGACATATTCACAGTTGACAGTGGAAGTCGCAAGAGTGACTTCTGATGGCATAAATCACCCAGAGATGTTGACTCACGCAATTCGCTCTGTAATATAAGGTAATACCATAAATTCCTTGTATGGGCAATTACCATAAAGATGCTGAAACTCACAGAAATAACATCGCTATCTTTAAGTTCAGTCGCATGATCACACCCCCTCAGATTCTCCTCCTGTCGCGACAAGTCACTGAGACTTTTTGGCCAATCCACGGGCATTGATGAATAATTGGAATACTTGACATCTTCGTCCTCGCCATCCTGTGAATTCAATCAATGTCATTTATTTACACACAACACAACACACTCAACAGAAATACCTGCAATTGTGACCATGAGAAGTCTGAATCACTCGGCCAGGTATTACACTGAGCCTGAAACTGGCTGTTGTGGAAGGGGCGAGTTGAACTTGACACCATAAATCCATCTAAATCTAAAAAAAAGACATTTTTAGAGATCATTTTGCATTTCTTGTTAAACTTTTTTTGTGTTAGGGAACATGAAAATTTTAATTCAATTTTATATCAAGAATTACATTATTATCATATCAAAATGTCAATATTAATGTGGATTGACTGGATGAAAATTGATTTAATATCTCCAAGCAGAATCTGTGAACGACATTTGCAAATACCCCGTATACAGACTGAAATCAATTAATTGCAAGGCTTGGAAATCTCACCGATTGCTTCTGCATTGAACTTTGTTGATTGAAAATCTTCTCGATGATGATTCCAAACTTTTGGCTCGCTGTATGCTGGTGATAATGGCACGACTTCACGAGGGTACTCGTAGACTGAGTGGTACATCTGCACTTTGAATATCACATTCCTTTGATTCTTCCCCTGTAAGAGAAAATTCCAATACGCGAAATATAGTATCAAATAATATCGCATAATTCAATATAGAGAAAAATTAAACGAGATTAAATACATTAATCGAGTAAAAATAGGCGAAACTTTTTTTTTTAAACCTTAATCATAGTAATCTCTCTGATTTTGGTACGAATATATCTTAAGAAATACATATAGCGAGAGAAAGAGTGTAGAAATGCTTAGGAAAAGTCATTTTACTTTATTCAATTAATACTTACACCGAATGAATCATCTTCCTGTAGTTGATATTATCATCATCATCATCAATGCAATAATTGTTAAAAAAAAGTATTTGGAATCAATAGGAAGAAAATTAATGTGAGTAGGAAGAAGAATAAATAGAAAAAAAATAGTTACATGCAACCACAAACCAATTTGTGAATTCTTTTTCAATACAAAACTCCTCTTTTCTCTTTATCTTTTGCGACCAATATCAAAAATTGTTTTCAACATTTTAAATTTATTGTGATGGAAATTGCTTTTCGTTCATTCAATAGGAAAATAAACAACTGCTGTGTATAGCAAGTCAACAAATGGTTCTATTTGTATCTTATTATACTCACACTGCTCGATTTGTCGGGGCTTTTCATTGCTGATCGTACAGGAAGAGCCATTGAGTCCCAACAAGAGGGAATGAATTCACCTTCAACATCCGATGAACAATCTTCAGAGTTCATTGGTGGTGAATCGGGATTATCTAGAAGAATAAATAAACATTCATATGACTTAAAAAAATCAATTTATACATTTCTAATAGGTTTATAATTCACTTAGGTATATGGGATCAAATTCATGGAAATAATCATCCAATTTGTATCAATACATATATGAATTTACCTGAACTTCTGTGCACAGGTACTTTATCTTTGTGTGACGTCCAAATATCAGATTCGCAAGGTCCATTGAGAGATGACTGCTCCTTTTCTACCTCTTTCTCGTACATCTTCTCTGTTTCTGCTGCACTGAGACCCTTCAGATACATAAACTCTTCGCTGCTGTCATCCTCATCAACATTACCCTCGCTGTCCCACTCGTCCCCATTAAAAGAGGTAGACATCATCTCGCATGCTGGTACAGTATATCGAATGTCTGTGAGTGCATTCTGACTCATCACAGGTGAGGACCACGGGTCTTCCTCACCAGACAGGCACTGACCTTCTGAAATTATCACTCCGCTCTCCTCACCGAGTCCATCGTAGTCAGCAATTTCGTAGATATTGTAGTTAGAAATCGGATGGTGTTTGTTATAGATTATTGGCGCCGACTCACTCCAGAACTTCTTAGTCAAATCTTTCACCAATACATCCGCTGCGAGAGTTACATGATTGGCATCAATTTTAGTTTCACTGGCCGTTGGTGGCGGAGACTTTTGATTACCCTCATAGCGCGCTATGGATTTCACATTGGTATCTTTGGCCTGAAATATCTCAGAATTGTGCGAAGGAGCATTTCCTTTATCTTCACTCTCATCACCCCCATTCACCTCTTTCTTCACTGGAGACGCTTCTGAGGATTCTTCATCCTCCTTCACAGTGTCATTGTCACTTTCAGTTTCTGACAATGGCCTCCTCTCACCATTCACCGAAACAATATCCAAAACATTGTCAATCTCCTCAGCCACAATGTCATCAACATCCAACAAACTATTTCTATCCACCTCTTGACCATCTTTCTCCACCACATCTGTCGACGTCAGATCGGAATTCCAGTCGGGTTCAGATATCTCGGAAATTCTCTCGTCGTCCTCAACAAAGGTGGTACTCACAATACCAGCCACAGAGATGCAAGTTTCCCCCTCAATTGTATTTGTTGTGTAGGTGCCATCTGGATCCTGATCTGATGACATGTGGTCTTCCGAGAATGTTTTTGCCGCCTCTGGTGAACACAAGTCATTTACTTCAATCATCTTAGTAAGATTAAGTTCCAAGTTTACACCTTTCTTCTCCGACGACTTCTCTGCTGGAGATATCATATCCACTGGGAAATTCCTCTTCTCCACCAGTGGAGAAAATTGATCATCTCTATCGCCCAAAGTATCCTCAAAATTAAACAAAGTGTCATTTGATGCCATGAGAGTCTTGGTGACACCCATAATCGCTTCTCCAGTCTCCATGCATCCTGTACTCGTGCTATCCTGATACTTCGCCTCATTCATTATAAATGTCTTGCACGTGGTCTCATCTTCACTCTCCTCAGCGATTGGCGACAGTGGTCGAGTTGGCCGACGTTGATAATTGATGATAATTTCCTTGGTAGACTGTGTATTTGACGCCCCCTCAATGGCTAAATCTGGAAACACTTCTGGGCTGTCTTGAAAATTCTCCTCCTCGTCCGAAAAATTGATGGGATTCACTATTCCTTGGGCATATGGGAGAACTTGTTCAAGTTGACGCCGTAGTGCATCAAATGTCACATCGAGATTTTTCGCATTTTCCTCTTCATCGTCATCATCCTCATATTCTCCTGGGAGTACCTCAAATGTCTCATTTCCGGTGGTTTTCTTGAATGTCTCATCACCTCTCGGTATTTCACTCTCATCCGCAGTCTTTTCATCCTTCTGAGGGTGCAAAAACCACCCAGAGTGACCTGCTTTCGACGTCGATGGTTGTGAATACCAGCTATCCACTGTGTAAGCCGAATTAATTTCTATGGGCGTATTCATTGGCGTAATTGTCGTGAGATCCACCGATATAATATCATCCTTCTCCTTTTCAATCACTATCGTGGGACCATTTGCTTCACTCTCGTATGTAAATGTTCCATCCGACGGCTTGACAAATGTTGCCTCCGGATTTATTTCTGGACTGGAAATTTCACCATCAAGCAGCACATCGAGTCGTACTCGCCGATTAACTACTGAATCGATATGAGTCACTTTGTTAGCGACATTCGGTGTACTATGGAAGAGTTTATTGCTCTGAATATCCGTGAAGAATGTTTCCTCGAGGGAGTTCGACGATTTCTCTAATAAATCGAACGTCTCTTGCATTTTCATATTGATGATTTTTTCACTCTCATCTAACACTGTATCGACTAGTTTTGTCGCTACTGCCTCAATCTCATCAATATCAGCATGGTACTTGCATTCGCCATTTCTCTCCACATTCTCCACCATAAGATTCTTCAACACATCTTCATATGTGGCCTCCATGCTATCTTCCTCCTCCTCGTCATTCGCATCGCAGGTATCTTCATCTGCAATAGCATTCTGCAGTGCCATGAGTGCCTCCTCAATTTCACTATTCCCAGATGCAACACTCTCCACACTGTCAATTGACTTTGCATCGCACTCCTCAATATCATCTATGGACGCCTTCGTATCATCCACATCACTAAACTCCGTCCTCAGGTCGAGATTCTCCAAAAACGATTGACTCTTTGTACTTATAACTGGCAACATTGAATCACTATCGAACTGTGTATTTGGCACACCAGACACCTCCTCAATATCAAGTACAACACACGATTCATGTACTATGGCATCTTCATGGGTTGGGGCTGTAAAAGACATTAAAAACACCTCCATCACATCTCCACTCACAATTGTCATCATAGCAATCTTTTTGTCCATATCCAAACCCAACATACCTGAGTTAACAATATTCCGATAAATGGCATTAATAGATGGCTCAACAAGCACACCAATCTCATTTCGATTGGCTATGTAATCTCCGGCGTTGTTGTTCTCAATATTCTCCATGTCAGCCGGCGATATAGGGCCATTGTTGTTGTCAAAGACTTGATTAATTGGTGCTGAATAAATATGATTCGTCTGCACTTCATTCACATTCACAATCAGTGGTGGAGGTGACTGTGAACCATTGGTGGTGCAAATGTTGGTTGATTGTACAGTATCAACATGATTTGCTGTCGGTCTCGCCTCCTCCTGATCACCACGATTTGGTGAGAGTGCTCCAAAAATTGGATACTCTGTGCGTGCAGTTTCAATACTTCCCGGTGCTTCATTTTTGAATTCCTGCATTGAGATGTGGAAAAAGAGACTGTATCAATTTTTACACCACAATTCCACACAGAGGTCAATTGAACTCAATTTATCATGACTCTTTTTATCATGTGGAAAATTGGTTATTTGATCTCAGTTCAGACTGGAAAGAAACTACTGCAAGATTCATTTTAAAACATTCATTCCGAAAGGTAAAGAGTAAAGTGTGTTCACTATTATCAATTCTGCACACAATGATAATATAATTAATTATAATCATACTGATCATACTACAATTTACAGTCTTATTAAACATAAACCTTACTGAATTGAAGGTCGGTCATTGCTTTAGACTTAAAAAGCTCGTACATGATCGAAAATTTACAATGATATAATCCTCAATCACAAAATATTTTAAATTCTGACCATGTAGCAATTAACCTTCAATTACAGAATTATCTAAACTCTAAGCACCAACACTATTTCAGGAAGTTACTCAAAATACAATAATTGTTGCATTTAATTTAAGATGATATGCTTCAGTAACTGTGTTGTTAGTTTTCATTAAATGGAGAGATTACTACATTCATATGTTTGTGAAATATGAAATACAAACTAATCAACCAAATAAATGACTCAGTTTCTAATGCGAAAACATTTTTCAACAACCGTACAAAAGAAACATCAACACGATATTTTACGCGGTAAAAAAATTGAAAAATAAAGTCTATTCAAAGAGCATTTTTCAGAGCGCAGAGGTAATCATTTAAAAGAGAAAGAGAGTGTTAGAAAAAATCCAAGGTGAACAATTCAGCCAAAGGCGCTTTTTTTGCAAATCTTAACTGCTCTTTCAAAGACCGAGCAAAATACAGCATATTCAGTGAGTGGCAAGAAGAGGCTGATTCGGTTATCTAGATCCAACAACAAATATAGTATTCTTACAAATCTGAAATATGACCCTAAATTTAGACAGCGTCACTCAGCTGTTGTGTGAAGGAATGAAAAAAATTCAACTCTGTATTGAACAAATAAAAAGACGAGCTCTCAACATTTAAAATAATACCAAATAATTGTCACATAAAACCCATATAAAACTAAAAAATTCTTCTGTTGGTCATTGTCATTGAATAACCTAGGCCAGACGTCTTTAACGAGGAGTGACTCAGTCAAATTTTACTTTCATGTTAATTAACATAATGTGAATATTTTCACACAAATGCTTTTGTGCACTGTAGAATGAATATGAAATGATCACGAAAGGATTTTTGCGTCATATTTCCTGTTGCTTCATTTCTTTTGCCCACTCTCTTCTACACTTGATAAGCTCCTCCCCTAATCTACATTGTCAATCGGAATGGACAAAAAAAGAAATGTCTTGGAGGAATGCTAATTCCTTGTCTCTCCCTCCGCTTAGCGCACATGCAAAAATGTTCGTGGGCGATTTGACAAAATATACATATATGTAATGTATAAAAAATTTATACACATCTAACCAATTGAGGAAAAACCTCTCTTCCATATGGGTGACATTTTATTTCTACATTGCCTACATTCAATTAAATTAGCAATACAAAATGAGTGTGATAAATTTTCTCCTCTCGTTTCATGTCTCTCCAAACCTATATATAATATTCTCCCATTCTCACTCTCCGCACATTCTAGGAGATACACAGCCAGTTAGCTGTTATGTCTTTTGATAGAATATATACTACATTTCTAGACTATTGTGTTATCGATTTTTCTGCGTTCTCACACAGTTTAGCACTATTCTTTCTTCAGTATTCGCACAAGTAGCGCGTTGAACTGAATGATGACTAATGCCACCGCGATAGAAGGAGACAGATACATTGCGACACCACAAAACAGGCGATGAGCGGTTATTTACACAACAATATAAGCATGCAAATGGTAGACAAGCATAATCTTGCAAATTGTGTGATAAATGATAAAAATTCTGAACAAATGAGTACCTTATGATTATTTTCCTTTACATGGTCAAGCTGTTTATTAGAAGGAGAATACATGTCGTTAAATAATGGATATTATGCACACAAATTATTACCAAAGGACAGAGACAGTATACAGAGATGGGACATTAGGGGAGATAATAAATATGTATAAAGCAAGTGCACAAAAAAGGATAAATAATGTTAGTTGTTACAATATGACACAAAGAAAAATGAGTTATGTATGTAGGTATGTGGGAAAAGGCATAGGATAATGCTGTGTAATTATGTGTATATACCTCAAAGCCACGCTTTCTGCGACGACAACACAAACAGGCGCCAAGAAGAGTTCCAATTCCCATAAAACTCAGCACAGCAAAAAGCACTGTAGTTCCTGCGCTCCAAGAGCCTAAAAGAAGCACAATCACGCTTTATCATCAGCTCATTTCCTAAAAAATCTCTTCATATATGCAATACCAAAAATAAGAACTTCCACTTTTATGCTTCTCTCAGACTATTTCCCATTTCAAGTTTAATATATACAGCCGTATGAATTCTCCATACAATTTTTAAACCTTCAAATTCTAAAACCTGTCACACTTTATTGGAAGTCACAACAACTTTGCATAATCGGGGGTGTTGGTGTTATACCACTTAAAATATGTAAATATTTCACTAGTGAAATTTGCAGTAAAAAGTACAATAATCAATTTTAAAGTTTGTATGAGTAAGAACGCTTAAATACAAGGATTTATTGTGTATAATTAATATGCTAAAATTGGAATATAGAGTGTAAGTAAATATAGAAACAATTTTACAGACTATAGAGTATCACAAGCCTACCACAAAATATATGCAGCATAACTATTCTTTCCTACCATTAAGGAAGAGCCGACGTATTTTGTGTGAATCTGGAATTTAAGTATGTGGCTTTTTCCAACTTATCTCGGTGCTCGTCTTGCCTTGAGTACAATTTTATCAACGGAATGAGAGTGAATGAAATAATTTGCTACAGAGTCATTCCAATTTTACACAACGCTTTTATAGACAACAACCACGAGCCCCTGTCGCAGGTCGAGCAGAGTTGGAAGAAAATTATCTTTTTTTAAAGCAGTTTAAGAAGACTTTGCGGCAGTAAGCCCACTCTCTGCATGCTCGCAAAATGTTATTTTTCTCAACACCTTTTCGCAGCTTAAACACGTTTTTTTTTTCATCTACACGCTTTCATTGAGAAATGAGCGAGAAAGATAAATAATTGGTGCCTTTTCACGGCTAATATCGCTCGATTGAGTAATCACACAGCGTTTTCGCCTTCTCGCGTTGGTTTCTTGGGGACAATAAAATGCAGACCGAAAATGTGAAGGAGAAATGCATCAGAAACGCGCAGAATTATTATTTTGCTGTTGTTGACCAAAAGTGAATTTTAACAGCCACAATTAATATTTATGGGAACCATGTTCAAGCCTTCTCGCTCGCTCAGCGGAAAATTTCGCTTTCATCAGAGCAACGAAGTAGGTGCCCTCCAACCACCACTCAACACCGCACCCCCGTGTATATGAAAGACTCAAGAAGCTATCCCCTACAAACAGTACCTGAGCGCACGGGGTCTCCATTGGAAATGGGCATTGCTGCACAAATGCTCAATTGCAGGCCGACTATAAAGCTTCCCAGCTTCCACATCCTCGCCATTGAGTCCTCCGGAAGGCTATTTCCTTGATCCAAAAGCAATTATGAAGCTATCCTGCGACACAGCACCTTTACACCTCCATGGCGTGACTTTATGTGGAGATATATTGAAAATTTTGTCTCTATCGCGTGTGAAAAATTCACTGCCACATTTCCATTGTTTTTTTCACAGGCACACTGCCAACTAAATCCCAATATAGATTCACCAATCGATGCTAAATCACCTACACTTTCCCTTTTTTACACAAAACGCCACATTTCAGTCGTATATTTGTTACATCAAATTTTTTCAAACAGCACTGCAGATGAAAGAAAACTCAGGAGGAGCCATTATTATCTTTGACACCGTGACGTCACCATAATTTGTGCCAGTCCCAAAGTGTTATACATATAACTGTTATACGCCCGCGAATTGCCGATGACAGGTTTTGTCTCCAAGCGCGCTATTTAACCATCATTTGAATTCTCGCAGCCCTCCACGTATTTCTGCAGCAGGTGACGGAGCTCCTCATTTTGTCGTCTCAATTGACCACACTCAGAATCCAATTTTTCTCGCTCCCTGAGTACATTTAGATACTCTGTTAGCCCATATTCCAGTCCTTGCCATAAGCGTTCCTTCTCCTCGGGAAAAGCACAACGAAATTGTTGCCAGAAGTTGCGCACTTCCGCAGGATCCAGCAATCTCGACAGAGTCAATCGCATTTTAGACGTGATCTCTGGATCATTCTCGGTGATGTCATCATCCTTATGTTCCTCCATAAACTCTCTGAGGACAGAGAGAACGTTTGGCATCTCCAACACAAGCTCATGAACGGAATCAGCAGAGTTCTCACACTCGTGACTCTCCTGAGTTGAAATTTCCGTATGTTTCTGCGAACAATGTGCGCAATACGCATACTGAAGAAAGTGCTGCTGAACTTCCAATAAATTTTCAACATTTTCAATTCCAAGTGCTGTGAAAATATTGTTCACTTTCACTAATAGCTTTTCATCGTCCTCTCGGAGAGGTCCAATCAACTTCTCGAGTTTCTTCTCAATCAGAAATTCACTTTGATCTGCTATTTTCTCGCAGATTTCACGCAAGATAGATGACTCCGACGCATTTTCGGCCGTTAGAGATAACTTCTGACCACGTGATTGACTGAGATTCTTCTTTTTTTCCTGTTCAATCGTCTCGCATGCCGCTTGAAATGAAGGTAAATCCTCAAGGATATTCAACTGGGGAACACTGGATGGTGCTTCGGCTCCTAATTGATTAACGTGGAGTTGTTCATCAATTTCCAAAATCTGATTAAGCAACTTCATGGCCTCAGAGTAATTCATCTCCCATATTCCACGATAATTGGAATCGCTGGTGTCCGCGAAGATTGCCGCCGATGCCTCAATATCACGAACCTGAGTTTGAAGCCTAGATATCTCAGTCTGGAGCTTTCCACACTCACCGTCGCATTGAGCAGTGGTATCCTTGATCTTCCTTTTTAATGTCACAATTGCTTCACTCATCCTCATGAGACGTTTCTTCTGCTGGCATCGAATTATCACGTTCTCTTCCTCTCGTCGTTTCAGGACTTCAAAATTGTAATCCAGTTTCTCTGAGTTAAGTAGAATATTTGCCTTCACTCGTTGTAATTCTAACTGGAGAGCTTCATTGTCATGCTCCAGGTTTATTTTAGTGGCTCTTGTGAGTTCTTCATGTTGAACGGTGATCCTTTCAATTTCCGCTTCAAAAAAGTCAGACTTCTCCTTAGCATTCAACAACTTTTTCTTCTCCTTTTCCTGACGCTCACCGTATAGATCCTCCCACTTCTTGTTAATTCCAGCCTTAATCCGTGATCTTTCTTGGTCAATTGTTTGTTGTAGAACGTCCAAGTGCTTCCTGTACGCTGACTTCATTGCTTCAATGTGATGATCCACTCTCTCTACAAGGCACACAATGTCCGATGCCTGCTTCTCCTGATCGTGATAGTATCTCTCATCAGCCTTCTTCAACTCCTTCCAACACTCCATGATAATATCATCTTTTTGATGCGTCAGCTCCCGGATACGCTCTTTTTGTTCTTCCAGTCCTTCGTGCATGTTGAACGGATCCTTTACAGTCTCTAATTCTTTCCATCGTTCTGTGATACCCTGAAATTTTAATGTCGCCGTCTCTGATTCAACATTCAATTTATCCAGAAGGTCCTCCCGGAGTTGTGCCTCATCTGCGCGGCGATCAATTTCACGCTTGTCATTGGCAATTCGGATATTAGTCACCAGCTCATTTCCGTCTCTCAGAAGTTCGCCGAGTACCTTATTACTCTCATCGATCCTTCGCTGAATGGCATCCTTCTTCAGATCATCAGGATTTATCCTGAAAACAGAAATAAAATTATGTCTGGAATTTTCATGAGAACAAAATTGTGGCAGTTACGTGGGTAATTGCGTAGATTTTTTAGACTTCAATTTTTCCACCACCATTGCCAAATTCACTTCCAACTCATCCTTGTTGAGTGCATTGGACTCTATGAAGATCCTGGGCAGGGCAATTTCATCGGTTCTTTCCTCAGTTCCGTCCATTGTCACTACAATTCTCACCTCAAATATGAATTTTTTCTCAGTGATTTGTTGATTTCAAATTGATTTTTTACTTCACAGAATGCTCTGCAGATGGCAATCAGTCGCGTTAAAAGTCACAACATAACCTCACTTTGCCGGTGAATTTCCCAATGTATCCGCCCTAACTTAATGGAAAAGCGTGTTTACATTTAATTTAAACAACACAGTAATCATACAGTAATGACCAGTGAATTCAACAAATCCACTCTCCCAGTGCCAGACATTAGTGATGAATTTTCGCACTCGTTCAAGAGCCAGAGAGCAAGCTCAAGAAAGAAGCCGCCGGCTCTCAAGCGCATATATTGCAACATTAATCGCTGTTCTTCCAAAAGAGCCTTGGCAATCTCCTTCAAAGGTTCTCTTGAGAATGCCCAACTCTCATTCATGTACGAACCTGAGAAAACTGAGTCATACTTTGATCAATGTTTCGAGAGAATCAGCAAGATTGGCGAAGGATCTTTCGGGGAAGTGTTCAAAGTGCGCTCCCGTGAAGATGGTTTACTCTATGCTGTGAAGAAGTCCAAGCAGTACTTCCGGAGTGAGAGCTATCGTGAGGAAAGGCTGAAAGAGGTGAGGAGGCACGAAGAGTTCTCCAGCCATGAACACTGTGTCACGCTGCACAAAGCGTGGGAGGAAAGAGATCGCCTTTATATCCAGATGGAACTTTGCCAGAGTAGTCTGGAAACATATGTGATGAAGCAATGTCAGATTCCAGAATCCTTGACCTGGTCATTCCTGCTGGATCTCTTGCTGGTTAGTAATGAAAGTATGTCTCAAATACTCTTTATGTGACCCTTTTGGTAATTTTCAGGCTCTCAAAGGACTTCATGACGGAAATCTCATTCACCTGGACATCAAGTTGGAAAATATTTTAATAACTGAGGATGAAGTTTGCAAGCTGGGAGATTTTGGCCTGGTTTTTGACCTCAATCATGTGAGTAAAAAACCGCATATAATAGAAGTCTCTTAAAAGAAATTTGTCCCACGACAAAACTAAATTATCTAAATTTTTAATCAAAAATGAGAGTTTATTTACCTACTCAAACAACACTCTGCCGCCCAAATCAAATATGTAAAGAATAATACAAAAAGAAGCTGTGGTTAATTCACAAGAAATGCCCATTTAATTTTGATCGACCATCATAAGATTATTAAATCATAAAAAGCACTCACGGAAACCCAATGAGAGTATTGTTTTATTGTCATGCTAACTAACATTCCAAGTTAGATCCTGTTTGGAAAATTTCATCTCATTTGATATGGAGAAGTTATTAAATTATTTTATGATATTCAACTGTTTGTAAAACGATTGATGTGATCTGCAGGAAAACAAAGAGTCCGCCATGGAGGGAGACTCACGTTACATTGCACCTGAACTGCTGCAGGGGATCTTTACAAAGGCTGCCGATATTTTTAGCCTGGGCATCACCATTTTGGAGTTGGCGTGCAATCTTGAGTTGCCTTCAAATGGAGTTCTGTGGCAACAGTTGAGAGCTGGCATCCTCCCGAAAGAATCTAAATGCAGTAAGTTAGATTAATCTTCCGCTCTGAGGCGATTTGTAAGACTTTCTCTCAATTACAGTGCTATCAAAAGAGCTGTACAGTGTCATCAAATGGATGATGAATCCCGATTGGCAGCAGAGGCCATCCGTTGATGCTCTTCTGCGCTATCCACGAGTAGCCAATTTGCTAACGAAACGAACACGTTGGTGGTCCATAACAAAAATTGTAAGCCCTTTGACAAAAACCATTTGGTTTTATTTTTATTATTGATACATTTCTTAAACCACTCCGCTTGTTTCTTTTTTTTTTCAGAGAAAAGTAAAGCGAATGACTTTGCAACAGCTTTCGAATAAGTGGCACAATTTTAAGAAAACCTTCCGACTACTTGTGACTCAAATTAGTTTTGCTATGCTCAGCTGTGTCAGGCGGAAGCATAAAAATGAATATGAGCAGCATAATTCCACGTCACCTTTGGAGATGAGTGACGATGATCAGCACATAAGTACTCCGATTTTAGACGATAGCAGCATCAACATGTCGGAGGTGGTGAATTCAACGCCAATCTTGAGCTACGATAAGAGAAAAGCGAGGTTAGCAAATGACAGTCCACACAGTCCTCAGAGCAATTCCGGCTTTGAAGAGTTTAAAAATCACTTATCGCGCAGTCCTTCCAGTTTTACACCAAGATCGACACACGAATATTCGTCGTTGACATGCAAAAAACTGTTCATGCACTCCGATGATTCCGATTAGTCCCTCTTAAAATAACTCTTAAAAAATGTTCTTTATCGTGGTGTTTTTTTCTCTTATGAAATATCAGATATTTCCAAGATAGTAATTTTCTCTGTCTATTGTGGTAATACAAAAAAAAAAACAGGAGAACGGTGTTTCTATCGAAACAAAGCTCATTTATAGATTTATTGTTGAGATGAAAGGCAAAACAGCAAAAACGATCATTGGGAAAAATTTACTATCTCACTTTTGTTTGTTCTTATACTAACATAAATTAATTTTAATGTGATACAAGCTAAAATAAAACGATTACTGAATGGTTTCTATATTCATATTTCTTCACGTTATTGATCACTTTTTTTGTAGAGCGTTTGTGGGGCCCAGATTGTTATATGAAATGCACTTCAATCAAATGAGCAGATTTGTATACATTCTAGATCACGAGGAATCGGTTACATACATTTTACAGTGAGGACATATCTGAATTATACCAGAAGTCTCAAATTGTCTATGATTCGATGATTTTTTATTACGTCACATTTATCTACATAGAAAGTTTCCCATGCTATTTTAGCTCTGAAAGTAATTCTTTGGAGACTAAAAAGTGCCGGAGTAAAAAATAGAGAGATTTTCTTGAGTGTGCCTTTTATTGAAATACTCGACGATGAGGTATTTAATGGCAATGAACTACGTTGATTAATTCATCAACATTAATTTCCTAAACGTCCCATACAATGATTGTCCGAAGAGGCATCAAAGAAGTTACCTTTTCAAGGTTCCACAATTGTGGGCATGAGTGAAGAAGTCAGTGCACTTTGAACTGGACAAAGATGATGAGTGTTATGCGGCCCAGTGTGAGTAAATGGTACAAGTCCCTAGCCGGACCTATCCAAAAATTCTCGCGCCAGAGTGCATATAAAAAGTGAAATACAAGAAAACTCGAACCCTCCAACATGATGAGTTGACTCGTATGACTCACAGACCTTTTGGTATATTGTAATTTTTTCCAGCAGAGCGAGAAAGCGAAACTCCAGACCATACCCATATTCTGAGAAATTCACTGAAAACGAAATTGAAAGATCCTCCCACACTGGATCATGCAAATTTTCTTCTCCTTTGCACATGCATGCATTTAAGTTGCAAATTTCACGATGCCTTTCTTCGTAGCAGACACTTTTAAGTCATCTGTGATGTCTCTATGTCATTTAAAGGAAAAGTGGTGCTGATATAGTGTACTTGATCCCACTTTTCGACGCATCACTGAACACTTTTGGAAAGTTTAATAGCACTTTGGTGAGCACAGTGTCTTCTGAAAGTGGGAATTGAGTGAAGAAATACTACTATTAAATTCACAACGACCGTGATGGGAAATTTGGTGGAAAAAGCGAAGGGGTTATTCATTTTATGCAGAGCAAATCTTTCTTTTCTCTCGCAAAAATTATGGATACGCGGAGATTCTCAAGAGTTTTGTGATGATAAATGAGCGTAGACACACTTTAGTTTCATTTGACACTGTTTCTCGCAGACGATTATTACTTTTCAGCATCAGTGGTATGAATGAACTTCACTAATTTTCGATTGAAAATTTAATATCTCCTATTGGCATCCGCGAAGGAATAATGGTAATTTTTTATATCCAAAGAAGTTCCAATTAAGAACCGAAAGGTTCTGAAATGGATTAACCAGGGATAAAATTCCCAACTAATCCAATTTAATTTTAGGCATAGAAAACAAAGCTTATGACAACCAAAGCTTTAATTTTTTCTCCAATTAGAAAAGATTTTACATGATAGGTATGCTCAAACTTTCCACTTTTACCAAGACATTTAATAAAATCTTGACTCAATAAACGATTTCCCAAATGAAAGGAAGAGAGACTCTTAAACTCAATGCCTCATCTACTGATTAGCGCTCATTGGACATTAAATGTCATGTCATTAAACTGCGAATGACTTTATTTATTGGATTCCGTGTCACTTTAAAAATGAAATCAAGAAGTAATTTATTGGATGCGGTCCACAATTGTAGCATCTATAAAAGTGGCTCTCTTTAATAATCCTCACCTCGATGCCCTATAATTTTTATCTCATTTCAACTCCTTTCCATTTGTTCTCACTTTAACGTCTTTTCATTTTGTGTCACCCGCAACTTTTACATCTCTCTCTCTCTCTCTCTCCCTCTTGGCTCATTATCTTGCATGGAGATTTTTCCATCGAGAAAACGAGAGAGTGTCATTTTTCGAAGCGAAAAGTGTGCAAAAATCACACAATTAATCAAAAGCGCAAAAAGTGTGGAAGAGAATCTCAATGATTGGAGCAACGTTGCTCCAGATCCACACCTTCTTGGCTCGATTCAGCCAGCTTTCCGCAATATACTTTTTTGGATTTCTTTCCGGAACATCATTTCCATAATACCCAGACTCTAAAATTATATTGTGAGCTTGTGCAGACAATAGTGGTGAAATTGCGTAAATTGTCACCTCCCTAGTATTTCGTGAAATTCACTGAAAATCGTGTGCATTTCACTGATCCGCTGAGTCCCAGACAGCTAATCACATGTCTTTTGTAAAGGGAAAATTAGCATTTAAAATAAATTACCTATATATGGCGCTGTAATGTGTATAGTCACATGAAATGTGTGTGCGAAGTATTCAGCAAGTGTATTAAAAAAAATAAAATATCATTGTTTGGAGATAAAAGAGAAAATATCGCGCGGGTGAAAAGCGACTTACGCGCCAAATCCATATGAATAATATACCTTTTTAAAAATAATGTGAAAGAAGAAAATATTTGGAATTCCCTCCACTGACTCACTTTTTTGCCATTATTTGAATAAAAAAAAGAGAATATACTGCCTTTTATTTGAAACTCTGTCTCCTCAACTCAGCATTGTATGAAGTTAGAGGCAAAAAGAAAAGAAGGCAGCAAATTGTAAGTGAAAAGAATCTCAGTGGATTCCAGAGTAGATACTTTCTGCAAGATCGTGAGCGTTTTCAACGCCTCTCTTTGGGATGCTCTCAATTACTCGCGATCGGCTAATCGTCAGAAGAAGAGGGAAAAAGTACATTTCAAGGAGGTTTCTCCACCCGACAAATTCCTCTGACAGAGCACGATTATTTAGACAAAATGGAAAGTTTGGAGAAGGAATAACAGCTTAATTAAAGGCAAGATTTGAGTCAATAGAACAGAATAAATTAAACTTAAAATTGGTTTTCAAAAATGAAACATGCCTTTTGGCAATTGCTAATGCTAAAAGAATTAGTTTAACTTATCTAAAAGTCAAAATCATACGCTGCCTTATCACTAGCGCATATATATGTGCATATAAAATCATATCAAAAATTAAACTGTCTAATTAACTAATTTTTGCTTATTAAAAAACATTCATCTTCATTTAATAAACCAAAATATGTTACTTAAATACCTACACAATTTTCACTTTGTATAAAAAGTCAATAGCCGAAGAAAATATTCCAAACACATCCAATTACGTGCAAAGATATAGTGCTTTTTGCCTGTCACTACCAACATTCGCTGAGCTGGTGAACCCGTATGGCGATGACAATAATTAATTAAATTAGAAAAAATATGTATAAGCGGTGTTATCATGCAATAGGAAAGCGCATGGGAAATGGATAAGAATATGCGTCTCTTTTTCTAGAGCCAACAATTGCCACCCACAATACAGGTGATTGTTTAAATGAAACAATAAAAGTAGCGAAAGTTGCATTCTCTACACAGCCAATGCAGGTTGTATTGGGTGGGCGAATGTACAAAGGTGTGAGATTTCGCACACCAGAAAGGAGCGATGATGCCCCAGGTCCGGTATGATTAGCATATATTTTTGGGTCTCCGTGCTGAGCAATTATTTGTTGGTAAGTGACGCAAAAGGCTCATTCTGCCATCAACATATATGACACGGAGGGTAGGTTGTTGTGCAATTTCTTTGCGAATCAAATAAACGAACACACGCAAGAAAGCCTTTTTTCCTCAAATTCACTTAACGCTGCAGTGATCACAGAACGGAAATTGTGGATAGAAATTCACAAAAAAAAATTGGAGAAGCCCTCGATGAAGTGATGATTCTCTCCCCAGAGGAATTTCATGACAGACCACACTTCGTGTATCGTTTTTTTTGCGGTCCGTGCTTTTCCATGTGGCGAAAAATGCCCTCTCTTCCTTCACTCTGTTAGCCGTTCGGCAAAACAGAAAATTTAGTGGTTTTTCGGGTGACCCACTTTCTTCTTCGTTCGTCACTTTTGTGTATTCACATGGCCAGACACATAAGGTTAGCAGCTCGCAAGATGAAGCAAAGAAGGCACAAGAAGTCTGCTCTGGGAGCTCACTTTACGTGTTTACCGAATAGCACTTGCCGTTTTGTGTGCGCCCAAACACTTCTTACTGCCCAGCCCCGACAATTATAAAGAAAGTAAAAATTTGTTTAATGGGACCGGTAGGAATTATTCGGTAAATTTATGAGATGAACTGCGGATTTTTAATTATCCAATTAGTTTCGAATGAGAAATATCTTAAGACCATTGATCTTCAAATCCCTATAAGTGATTTCATGCCACGGTCTATCGGATTGTCTCTCTTCCAGTGCATAAAAATGAGGAGGAAATTTTATATTTTTATCGAGACTTATGTAGAACGTGTGGGGCATAAAGTGATGATTTTTATTCCATAGCGGAGGACATATCCTACTTGTGATCAATTTGTACCATCATCACATGCAATGACTCATATATTTATTCATTGCTGTATGCCTATATTACAAAATATGCTCAAATAAGCGGACAGAGTGAGATCCGCTATGGAGTAGGATGTGTGTCTTGCTGGTGATGGTGATGAACAAAGGCCAGCAGAAAGAAGAAAGTGAGATTTGTCGAGGAATGTCAGGTGGTGATCAAGCGATCAAAGTAAATCGCTCTACCTCACCATTGAAACATTATAATTTATATTATTTCAGACTAGGTACACTTCAAATAGTAAAATAAAATGATCATCATTCTGACCTGAATTCTGGATGGACGTTGAAGATGGTGAAAAGGTTTTATTGGTGCTATTTCAAATAATGTTTATGCATACATGTCTTAATGTGAATCGAATCTGGATCGCGTGCGATCAACTTCAAGACAATCATGTAATGATCTACAAATTGATGGTTGATAGGATATCCAAAGGTGAAACCCGAACACTCCTCAGCCATATTATATTAACATTTCCCATCACTTCAAATAGATGCACTTTCTCAGACTCGTGACTCGTGACAAAGAGTGTAAAATTGATAATTATCTAATAATTCAATCATTTAGCAAAATTTATCGTTTTTCTCTCGCTAACACTCATCTCTTAACACTCATTTTTCTTGCTGTGCACATGGAATCTGATCACGCTGAATTGCAAAATTTTCACAATGATTCTTTCATATTGATCTGGCAGTTGAGCTGAATCACAACAGCGTCTGTCTTTCAAAAATTTCACTCTGCGCGAAAATGAACGATCAATTTTTTAGAGTAAATCAAATCACTTCACCTTCCTTATGTGCGTTTCAAAGTTATGAATATGAACTGATATACTCGTTTATCAAACACATGTCTATTTTCCACTATGAGTATAAATTTAAAGAGTAATCGTATCAGACTGCTCTCGTTGAGCCACTTGCATAAAGAATTTGTTGCAATTGGAAAGGTGATTTTTTCCACACTTGAAGCGGATTTCAAGAGAAATTTCAATATTATACTATAAGAAAAAAAGTATTTTGGAAGTATAAATATAATTTATAAAATCATTTAATTTTACTTGCTCTCCTTTCTGCAATAAATATCATTTGCATTTTCAAACCTTCAAATAATATCATGAGATTTCTGTTGATGGCAACTAATTAGTCTATTAGACTATAGGAGAATTTCAAAACAAATTCTTCCTCTAAATAAATAGGAGCATTAGCGGAAAAGGCCGATTTCGACAGTCACCGTAATCTCCACTGCTGCTCTATTGATCTCATTTAAGTGTTCAGTGATACCTTTCAAAAATATTCATGAAAAAATAGAAAAGAGATGGAAATTCGATGAAATTTCAGCAGATTATACTTTCACTGGCAAGATGATCTGGTGACGAGCAAAATACAAACAAGTTCACTGTCGATCATTCATCTAAGGTGGCACCAACTCTGCAAGCTGAAATAATTCAACTTCAATGAGTGTCTCCCTCATTCACTTTTTTTGGTCATTGTGCTCTCTGTTCATTTACCTACGTGCAATTGTTCCGTGTGCTCGTGCAAGCTTAAGACACCGCAAAAATAGGTGAAAGTGGATTTTGCTCAAAAATTTTTGTCATTCAAATCACTCTTTGTATTGTCATCAAACGCAAACCGGAACGTTTTTTCTTCTTTCTTCATCATAATATCATAAGATATGTATGGTATGAATGAGACAATTTACTTTGCCATTTCATGGTGGCGGAGAGCTTCTTAAGTGTCTTCTACCTCCTTGACGTCTACCGAAGACAAACACTTGAGCAAATATTGCACCACATGTTTGCTTGCCAAATAAAAGGCATGTGGGTTTTTTTTGGGTGATGACTTTTTGCCAAAGGAGACTCCATCGTTGCAACCATCCTCCCTCCGCCACAGGCGGATAATTCTCCCCAGCCGGGTGATCACATGCACTCCCCACAGCTACGATCGCACTATGTGCTGGTATGAAACGCAGAAGCACTCAACCACTCACACCAAAGCGAGGCAATACTGGAGAAAGGGGTCAAACTTTCACGTGGTATAAAATCTTGATACACGCCAAAACCGGCGTATTTCCATATGAGACTCCGTCGAGTTCAAACCTTAGTATATTGTGTGTAGATTTTAAGGTATTTTTTTGCTCTTGCACTCCTCTGAGCCACAATTCTCCATAGCTCTGGGATTTTATCAGTTACTCATCGCTATAACGAACGTTCTGCGGCATACAGAAAAAATTGATCTCAAAGTGTGCGCGCTCCAGTTTATTCGTCAGCATCATTGTTACAACTTTCTCAGTTGCTCTTTTTCGGCCGAGCACCGCAAGTTCATGCTGATGGAGGAAAAGTGTGATAATTAGGAGAGTGTTTCCGAACGAAAAAAAGTGAATATACCATACTATTGGATTTACACAACAACACAGTGTTTTGCCATCGTGTATCAGGATTCCAGAGGATACAAGGATACCCATTTCAGACGACACGGTGAGCATTCCTCTTATGTTATTTCAGTGATCATGATATGATCAAGTACAGCGAACCCGGATCTTGGGACCATCGAGTCATGGTGAATTACGAAACAGGATCTTGAGTGTTGTGGCCGAAAGCGAAAGTGCGCCTTGTGAATGATTCAAATATCCGGTGAAATTTTCTCGTGATCACAACACGGAGGTCGGGGAAATATTCAATTGGCAATTGACACCTACTTGTGGTCAGTGGAGTAATGTAAGGTAGCCAAAGTGATGGACGACACCTCTTGTTGTGGAGCAAATCGTATCCAATTAATTGACTGCGGCCTGGGCGAGAAAGAGATTTTTCCCAAGAGGCATTCGACGCGTGCACAGTGAATCTCTCTCGCGCGATCGATTGGGGCCCCTGTGATACCCCGTCCTGCCGCTCAAGTGTAAGAAAAACGATGAATCTGGTTATTAGCAATTGATCGATTTATGGTTTGATACGATCTTGTAGTGTAGATCTCTCATTATTAGTTAACATATACGGGCCTCCTCCGGTATTATACGATGAGTGGTTTGGTTGGCTGGTTTGTTGGTGCTGATCGGATCGGTATTTCGACTTTAAGTAGAACAGATTTCACATTACGTGCTAAAACAACTGACTTTATTAGACGCGCAATTAATACACAGGCCAAGACCCTCATATAAAGCTTCTTTCTTTTTTTCAACTACTTCAAATCTATACATTTCTTATATCTTCTCCGTTGTGATGCTTCCACTCTCACACTGAGCCAATGTATAATTGTGTAAAGTTATTTAATAAAAATGGCATATTTTGTGTGCTCGCTACCATAATATTACAATAGAACACAAGAAGTCTGTTCAGTAGGAGCGATACTCTTTTTTCCATACATGCGCGATGCCTCCTCTTCTTCTTTAAGGCAGTATCTAGACCGTGAGATGTGCATATGGGTATGAAGAAAAAATTATATCATGAATATGGATTTTAAAAGGCTACAATATACTCCATTCCACGTGTACATAAGAATTATCCGCAATAATATTTTTTAATTATTCACAAATCTTCAAAGATTTCAAGATTGAAATATAAAAAAACCTTGAACAATATTTTTCATATACTTTAAAACAGTTCAATGTCATCTAAGATTTATTTATAATGAGATGCATAAAGACAAATTAATATATTAAAAATATCCAAAGTATTAATTGACATTTTGATATCTAAGAACGTGTAAATCTTAGCTAACTAACTTTATACTAAATCTTACAAATCACATAAATCCAAGATGATATTAATTTTACAACATGTCGGATGACCCACGTTGTGCATATCTCAAAGTACTAAAAAGTACAATATTCTTCTATTTTAGCAGCTTTCCTCATCATTCCCTCACACTCGAAGTATCTCTTTGCATTCCAGCAACAGCTAGAGAATTTACGATGCCACCGACATTCTCGAAATCCACTGTTTTTCTCACTTTTGAATATTATACAATAAAAATTGTTTGTTGTGCCAAAAAAAGTGGAAGAAGCATCTAGTGAATGAATGGCACTAATGAAGGAATTTTCCTGCTTTCATTTCTAAATCACATCTTTCAGTGTATTTTGGTGTCTCTGTGTCATTGGGCTTTTCTCCCTCCGATTGAAATTGACAAATTGAAAGAGGATAAAAAAGTAGTTCGACTTTTTCATTACAAATTCTCACCACGAGAATTTGTGAAGAAAAAAAAAAGCTCAGCGATCATGACGATAATGGAGCATGGCAGTGTCACTTTATTCGAATGACAAGGTCAACCAATTGAATAGACACAATCTTTTTGGAGAAATTTCACTGATTCTGTCGCCATTGGATCGTTCTTTAAATTAAATGGCCAGAGAGATCTTTTCCCGCCAATTGTCTTTCCTCCTCGTCACATTCCTCTCTCCTTTCCTCTCCGTCTTCATTGGAACTGCAATTCGCGACTTTGTTTGCGCGGCGGGTCTTTTTTATCAACCGCTAATTTACGTAAAATACCTTCTGCTTGGCGATCTTCGTGTGTATTATTACCTCTCAATCGTATCTCCGCCATGGCGAGAGTCCGTTCACAGAGCTCTCGCGATCGTGTTGTATACAGTCATTGAATTGAAATAAGACGACGAGTATGTTGGTGTGTTGGTTGCATTTGTATGTACACAATAAAAAGATGTTGGTCATGAGTGCTCAAAGAAAGCGAGTCAGTATGTCAGATACTTGACTTCCGGTCCACGGCAGTTATATTTTCTATACATTATATTTCAATATTACATATGCATGTGATACCGAGTAAAAGAGAATTTTCGCGCGCACTTGCTAATAAATTATATATTCAAATATCAAACATACATACATACATGGCGAAGAAAACATATTATGTATAGTGAATGAAAACTATGCAAAAGCGATGCACTTTTATATTATTTATTCAATGCGATAAAGACCTGTAATTAACATGTCTCATGCTTTTAAGACGTGATCAAAAATTGTTAACTTAATACACTAATCAATTAATATAGTATTTTCAACACGACATACATAATTCATGGCAGATTTTTATTATCTCCTTGGCACGGATCAATATAAGTTCATCCTGAAAGTAATTTCACTATCCACCAGTACACTCTCTGGCATACCATTCTCCCCGGGGATCACGATTGCACGCGAAAAATGATAAGACAGTGAAATTCAAGACTTTCTCCCCGCATCTTTACCTCCTTTTTAGAAATTCTCAATGGCACTTGCGCGGTCACTCTGCCGAACAGAAGATTGTATCTAAAAGAGATCTAGAGCTCTAAAGAAGCTCTTCACCTGCGAAAGATACAGAGATTAGCTCCACGTTTCGCGCTTTTTTCTTCTTCACTAGAATTGTAAGACTGAAATTTTAATATGTTGCTACTTTTCGTATGCATAAATTAGCAGTTTTAGATGCTGAAATTTCTTAGGAAAGGTAAAAAAAAACCGAGGTAAAAGAAATTATCACACATTTCAGTGCTTTCCAAATGAGAGGAAGTAATTTTCTCTTTCTCACCTACACTTAAAGAGTGAGACATAATTTAAATATTTGTCGTGCTAAATGTCATCAACTAAATCATCAATGCTAACAAAAATGACGCAAGTTAAGAAATTCTTTCATTATACTGTTTGAATTTATGATCAAACACAATAAGTAACTTTCGCAGCAAAAAGCATTGATTGATGAAAAATATGCCGAAGGGAGCAATTTTCAATTTAACATCCATTTCCTCTCTTGAAATTAATCCTAATTATTCATCCGAAAAATTAAAGAACATCAATTTACAAGTGGAAACGACGTTCCTAAATAATTCAGGGAGAATTCTTAAATATTTCTAATGATCACCAAGAACCCTGGGGGTTATGCTTTGAGCTCTGCTCAACCGACACCTCTTGTCATCTTTGGAATTCTCCCATAGAAAGAATTCACCCGTGATAAACCATAGATGATGATAATGAGGAAAAAATTACACAAAGGGCCCTATTGCAGCGATCAGTACGGTCACAAATTAATATGTATTTGAGAGACCATGTAAGAAGATTTACACGTGCATTTGAACACAAACCACGAAAATTTGATTATCTCCAGTGAGAGAGATCACACAAGAGGAGAAAATCGCTTCGACCATTCAATTTCGATGGTGAAATTATCCTTATGTAATGGGTCAATAGTCAAATGATTTTCTTACGCTCAAGTTCATCGACTAAAAGAAGGTGGGGAAGAGTTACATCTCAATGCTGAGGACATGAACTTCTCATGTGAGACACGCCACTGGTCTCGTTTCATTATAGCATCAAAGAGAAGTGTTAAAGAGATTTTTATAGTGGTGAGAGACCTTCACCTTCTTTCCTCACCGTGGTCAGGATAAAAAGATCGAGAGATGTTGGATGGATGAGAAAAAGCAACATTCGAACAAGAGACGAAAAAAACATATTTTTAGTGTCTTCCATTCATAACAATAAATTAAATGGTTCATTGAAAGTTGTAAAAGTCGATGAATAAAATGGAATTTGTATATTAGTTACAGCTCACATAAGAAATTTTTTAGATTTGAATGTGATCACCACAAGTGAGATCAATGCTGGGAGGAATTTTTATGTGTTGAATACTCATTTCATAAATAGACAAATCATAATTATTGTGAATATGTGTAGAGATGAAATGATAAATTAATCATTGTCACGGTACAATAGCCGAAAAGAGTAGTAAAAATACTTCCAATTGACTATAATAATTTTAACCATTCATCTTGATCGCATTTTTGATGTCATTATTGACCTAAACTAAATACATAAATGAATTAAGTTCTAATTAAGAGTGGTACATTGGAAATTAATCTCGTGCCGATGTGAATGTGTTTCTTCTTTCATGTGTCTCTTTATTTTATTTCTTTGCTAAGTGAAAAATTGTCTATGAGAAAAAGAAGTGCAGAGTATATTTAAATTAATTATGTGAGAAATCCTTTCATTTTTATAATCATATGCTGGAATCGTTAAACTTTTTATTGGCCTTAATTACATTTGGTTTATTATTCTGAAAATGTCTCAATTTTTTAACTCATGAATTATATCTTTCTCTCGCATTTTTACTAATGAATTGCCTAGAGATCTTTTATTCGAAATGAAAAGCATATCACAATGCGAGTCTTGTGTGGCGAATATACACAAGCTACATATATATGTATGTATGTTTTAAAAGAAAGAGCGACAAATTTTAACCTTTCTGCACATTTATTATTCAAAATTATCTCTCTTTCACTGACACAAAGTGAAAGATCAACGCACGAAAAAAAAGTTTTATTGGACCAACTATTGGAACAAGAAAAGTTTCTGAAAGTGAATAAAGGGGGTCAGTTTTCAATTTCAGTTCCTGCAACAAAAATCTCTACACACGTTTGAGATATGGTAAAAAGAAACGCCTCATAATGTGGAAAGGAAATGAATATCGAATAAATTGCCCCATTAGGCCACGACTACATACAGAGACTTAAGAACATATTTAAGGAGAATGCACAAAAAAGCTCGCTGGCGCATTAAAACCTTGCAACTATACGCCTTTTTCTGCTTCATTCATCATCAATGTGCTCTTTTTGTTGTGTGACATATCTTGAGAAGTCACAGAGTGATTTGTAACATCTCGTTAAATGCAACACAAAACCGCACACACATCTCAGAATGTGTAACAAACTTTCTATCGGGCACTTTTTCCACAGCTAACATCAAAGCTAATCGTCATGCGCATGAACCTCTTTTGTTATTTACTGCATTTTCGAGACCATTTCTTAATAGGAAATAATCAGTTTAAATTTTTATTCATTGTTCCAGTGTGACAATAAACCGGCTGTATCGCCATAGTATTCTTCACAATATAATATAAAATCTTCGAATGGGGGTGATTTGTAAACACGATGAGAGACAATAGCATTATTGTTTCCAAACAACACCCAACAATCTTTCTGCGGTGCACCAACAAATTGCGATTAGGGTCTCCATTCCATAAAATGCTTATGAGGCATTCCACTTTGTCTCTGTCGCAGGTCGTCTTCCTTTATGTATTGCAATAATTAAATGGGAAGGAAGGCGGTTAAAGCAATGAGAGGAACGCGATTGCAAGATTCACCCAGAATTTCACCGACTGCCATTAAAATATATGTATACAGTACGATACAATTTTATATGCAATTTGTATTGCAGTGACATTTTGCGCGAAAAGAGAAATTGGGAACTCAAGACTCCTCTAAGGAGAGGCACGTTCCATCTCAAAATATTTTCATGTGCACCTCATTTCGGGACAGAGCTGTGACATAAAGAGATTGGAAAATAAAGTTTTCTATTATTAGGATAAGAAATACCTATGCGTGTATATTAATATTGGCAATGATATTATTAGGGAATTTCGAAATATTTTAGTAATACCCGGAGACTTTTTACAATTTTCAATTCCGTATCTGAATCTCTCGTCTTGAGCTTCGATCTTTGACAGTGCCAATCGCGTGTGTTTTGAATCACCAAGTTGGATATGCAGCAGCTTCATCTGGTTCACCTACATTCCTCCCGTTGAGGAGGCCACACTCAATAGCTGGGATCTAACGCGCCAAATTGTATGGCATCGCGCGAAGACGGCTGATCCACGCACTCAAAAGAACTCCCTGAGCCAAGTGTTATCAGGCGGTGGGCATCTCCGTAAGATCGCTCACTCTCTTAAGTGGCTAGATGTGAGATGCGCTCTGCTAGTCAAAGTTATTTATTATAGCATTACCGATCAATGGATGATAATTGCTCTCATTGTAAGCAAGTCTCTGCCATGGCTTCTGTTGGATATATCTCACAATTGCAAATTGAAGATGGTTTTGACTCGTTTCCACCTTGGTTTCCACCTATTCGTCAGGTACACTATCATTTTATATCCAACTCCTCTGAGGCAACGTACTTCGCATGCAATTCCACATGCACTTCACCTCCATATTCACCCATGAGTGGCTTTTTGAGACATTTTCCAAACTATTTGATGTGATCATTATCGGGTTAGACAACCCACCATAGTTGCCCTCTTTTCCGTCCCATATCATTCTATTCTTCCGCCAGAACAATATCGATCATCAAAGGTATGATTCCCACAGAGAGATTAGGAAAACCATACATCATCACTGAAATATTAGTTGGGCTCACACCATTATTCCCAGCATAATATTTAGGGCAACCAAAGAATTACAGGCGGCATATCTTGTGCGGAAGGAAATTTAATACTTCCATGCCGGGTGAGATAGTTAAATTAGTTATTGCCAATTAATTGCTCGAACTCCAACTGACACATGGACAAAAGCGTGAAATTACCACTAGACATTTATTGCAATTCCAGCAGAGATTTTTATTTAGGTATCTCATACTGATTGATAGTTTTCAATTTGCTGTTGGGAGGCATATTTTTTCACATAACTATGTAATAGCGGGGATGCAGAGTTGATAGTCTTCTAGATGATTGATACCTTTCCATCTGATATATCTCAGTCAATTTATCTGACCGCGTTGTGAGTTTCTGACAAATGATTAGTTTACATTTTTTCATAATGCATCCATTGTACCTCATAGTATCATCATATGTTAAAATAATTACGCACTCAAAAAATCAATTATATTATTTTAACCAATAATGCTTTTATTTAATTTATTGAATACATTTATATTTTTAATTTCCTGGATACGAAAATTTCCTGGACTCTTCTTATTTAAAAGTGAAAGTGATTGTGTCTTTTCTCTATACATTATCTGTAACAACACAAACATTAAATGAAGTAAAACAATTTTTTTATTTTAATTATACATAGCTCTTTAGATAACTTCAGTAGTAATGTAAATCTTAGTGATCCTGATTTTTATTGCAGACACTTCCATAACAGAATTCTTTTTTCAAACCTTCTGTAAGAAGTCTATATTGTTGGACTGATACAATTACTGATACAGTGAAAGATTGTAAGAGTGCATATAACCCAGTTTTTATTAATTCTTTTATTCTTGCGAGTGTACACACATTTCTTGCACACAATATAAATAGCTGGTACCGTAATTCTATATCCAACAGATTGAGCGAACGATGCGCCAAGGAGGCACAGGTATGAGAGTGAACAGCACGACACAAGAATATTCGCCAATGCATATATGTTCATTGGTGAAATAAGGCGATGTTGACGAGTGATATGTAAGAAATGCAATCCGGGAAAATGTCTTTTGCTTTTCTTTCCACCTTGCTGTATTTTCTCTTTTTGCCAACATAGCATTTTTCCAGCCTATGCAATACAGTGAGAAAGCATCAATGTTGTAACTTCGTGTGGTACTTTACTGTTGATAATTATTCACTGAGTGGATTGTCATAATTACATTACTAAATATTGCCATATAATTTCCCTATTTACATCGCACAAGCTGTCTTGCAAGTTCTATCGTTCAAATTAAAACACATCATCTCATAGTATTATGCTGATGATGATGGTGAAAGTGCGAAAGTAGGGCAAAGTTGTAATGTGTACGAGGAAGATATGATGTAAAATGGTGAAAAAGACACAATTATTTAAAGTGGTAATTGAGGTATTTAGTGGTAGAATGTTAAGCACATTGTATTCAATTGTCCCAAATCAAATATCTTCTCGTCAGATCTCGATTTTCAATTAAAAATACGTTAGATTTTCGACACATGGCTAAATAGAGCTAAACTTTACAATACATTGCATTGGAAAGTCTGTCATCTCGGTATTTCGCTTCGATTCCCTCTCATTTGGTGTATTTTTTACTTGCCATCCGTCCATTTCTTTCATTTCATTTGTATCAAAGCAAAAATGATGAAGAACACACGAAGAAGAGAAGAAAAGCACGCGGAAGAAAAAAGGCCTCTTCATCACATCGTGATCAATGGTGATGGATGATTGTAGCTAATGTGTAGCTCAATTTACTTAGCATTTATTTATGTGTATTTTCATCACGTCCGAATTTAATTTGCTAAAAAATAATCGGATCAATTGTCGGACTTGTGCGAATTTCTCACTCAAACCTCGTGTGGAATTAAATCAATTTAAATTGCAATCAATTAAGCCGTTCAGCATTTCCCAGTGAAGAAAGTTGATCAATTTTTTACTACGGCTTTTTTTATTCCTCGTCATTCCATCTCTGGATGATTGAACCAGACGCACTGCCCTATTCAATAGCAGTTGAATTTCCCTTTTGCTACCTCGTACATCGTGTCGCACATACCTTTACGGATGCTACCGGAACCGAAGGTAGCATTTTTGACTGATTCCAAGATCATAGAAGCGAAAGCCGTTACAAGAAATCACTACGAGACACATTTTTCCGTGAGGTGCCACACTTGGAGAGGTGAAAAAGAACATCCAAATCAATTTTAATTTGACCTGGGTGAGCATCTTCAGATTTTTTCGTCTTCACCTTCTTTAGCCACGGATGGTGTATCCGTAGCTAATTTTCCACTCTATATCATTTCACGTCTGGGGCTTCTTACTTCCATCGGCAAATTGAATAATAAAAGCGGGTAAGACAGAAAATCGAAATGAGAGAAGCCTTTCAACTTTGCAGAATGCAAGAACTCCGTATTGAGGAGAAAGGAAAACTATCAGAAAGAAGTTTTAAAACTGTAATGAATATAAATTATGTAATATTGGCGCTTCTCAGAATCTATTGAAAAAAATTCGGACTCAAATCCATCAAATTAATCAATAATTAATATTTTAGCTAATGTGCAATGGAATGATCACTTCCATTACTCTCCTTATAACTTTACAGCAATTAAATTGAAATTTTTGAAGACCATCAGGCGAGAGAGAGTTAAAAAGTAACAATGCGAGTATAAGAAGGAGCAAGGCGAGGTAAAAAATATCCGTTGGCATTTTTTAACCATTCTCTGACTTTTGTGATTCCTCAATAATGTTCCATTTAATTAAAAAATGTTTTGAAGGATGAATTGTGGATATTTTCAGGGATTCCATTAATAGCATCTCTCTCCTCTGTTCAATTGAGCATTCCTTTCCATCTCCACCGTCAGGAATCCCAACGAAATTATAATCAAATCAAATATGACTTTGATGAGTTTTGATTCATCGAAGCCACTTTTTTCAATGCCCATCCGCCATCCTCTTTAATCTCAATTCCCATATATTCAGATGGGAGAGCCAAAGTTTATTTTTTCACTCGTGATTGACGCCTCTGATTTAACTCAGTGCCGGTGAGTCGAGGTTAATTTCCCACTCAAGGCAAACCCCAGATATTCAACAATACGCAACTATGCCCAGAGAGGTGAAAGAAAGTCCTTATCTTTGAATGAAAAATTGCCCCTCTTTGGTATGAAATAGAAGAATATTGTGAGTGATTTGATGTATAAATAATTACCACGCAAAATAATTCAACTTTTTCTGCCAGTTGCCCCTTTTTCAATAACGATTGCTTCTTCATTTTCCGACAATTTGGAACGACTTTCCTCCATTGGTGTTCTTCTGCCACTGATTATTGCACCAATAAAAGAAGTCTATATTTGGACACTGCGTGCATGCTTAATTACACCGAATATTTCACGAATTTTATTGCGGCAATTTAAAAGAAAACTTGAATGCACTCATAAACCAAATACATGCTTAATCAGTACTTAAGACTACAACTCATTTGGTAATGTAATTGGATATTTAACACTTTTCTAGAGATAATTCACTCTATGTTTCTGATGATTCCAGTATTATTCGCAAAAATCATTTTATTTTAATTGTTCACTACACAAGTTATATCGTTATTTGATAGACAAAGAATGTACATAATGGTCAAATTTCTTCATATTAGAAAAAAAACAACGAAAGTTGAACAGCTAATACGATTTTTCCATTTCTTCTTTCTAAGATAAACGAAATTTTTAACTCATTTATATAATCGCACTGTATTTAATTTGTATTGCATACAAAATATTTCATTTTCCCTTTGGAGGATTTACATCTTGATTGCAATATGTATGCAGTACCTGTACATAGCTAATTAGAAAAAAGTCATTCATTCAATCAGTCGTCCGTCCGCTATCAAACACATAATTATGTGTGATGAATACTGATAAAAATCTGATAAAAAGAGTGGTTAAATCAGAGACATGTAGATTTACATTTACAATAGAAAACATCTAATAATTATGCATAATTACTCTCTAACTCCCATCCACACAAATCGACTCAATTACGCGCAATTAATCACCAATGCGAACATAGGAAGCACAATGAAAGCATCTCAGCATATATACAGACAAATTATATATATCTATTTATATATTGATAAACAATATCAAAGTGAATTGAGATGAAATTTACCGTACATGTTCGAGAGCATCTTAAACCGATATACATTTCTCTCAACTGTGAAATTCATATTTGCTGAAATAAATAATCCGTTACACCTCTAATACCACTTTTCTTGCCTTCCCAATCACTCTCTTGTGGGGAAATCTCCCCAAGTTGTGTGGCCTTCTCTCTTTCTCAATTAAAACATTTAATTCGCAATTCCATTCATTATTCCTTTTCCTAATGGAGAAATGCTAAGAGTTTTTCATCTAAACTTGACATGCTAGAGCGATTTTTTAAATTTTCCGTCGTTTCGCCAATTTAGCAGTCAGAAAAATCTTAATCTGAATGCCTCAAGTTGCCACGGAGATAAGCCTAGAATTGGCCACTCATGGTGTCATATCGATCGACAATGTCAACAGGAGGGTTGTGATAAAAAAAAAACGTGAGTTGTGTTGATAATTGAATTCCTTTTGGCTGGACAATAGAAGTTGGTGCACTCTCGAGTAAGTGTATTTTTATCAATTGGCAATTACAAGGGAACAAGAAGCAATGTCGTAAAATAATGACAAACCTGCTGCTTCCTAAGATGACGCTGACGAAGAAGACGACCAAGACCATGAAGCGGCAGAAGAAGTTATGTTGGTTTTGTTGGATGGTTCTGTATCAGTAGGTTAATGGAACACCGTTCTCGCCATATGAGTGTATCCACATCTCTCTCGCTCTCTCACTTGGTGGAGCACCACCAGGTAAACGCTTTGTTGAGGAGAGTCTTGATTTTGAGCTCGGGCGCGCGCCAACAGAATCACACACATTTTTTCACTTCTTTTATACACTCTCTCAGCCACTATCTCTTCCCGAGAAAAGAGAGAATCACACTCTCGAGGCCACTCTCCATTTGCCCATGGCTTGGTTTGCTTCTCATGTGACTCCGAAGAAGGTTGTATGGTATACATCAACTCGATCATCCATCCCAAGAGCTACACGGATGGTAGAGCTGGCATTGGCCATTCAGTTGTACCACGAACGGCGATCGAGTAGTGTGCATCCATCCTCTGGCGCACTGTTGTGCCTCCTCAACTAAATCCGGATTATATGTTGGTTAACAAACACGTTCTCCGCGTCTCGTTGCTCGATGATAAAACGGTCTTTAGTGCACACACTCAGCTTTTCCCATTTGGATTCCGACTTCGTGAACGGGATTACGGGTTTAGCGCTTCTTGTCGCACATCTCACCCCAGACTTTTCCATCATCTTCGCGCCCTACTGTTGATTGTCTGCAAGAGGAAAGCCACAAGGACAAACGATTAGGACACGCTCAGTGAAGGTGTCTGCAAAATAAGTTCACAGTGATCAAGTGATGTGCTTTAGGGAGTGATGCAATGACCATGCCAAAGGATTATAATAGAGCCTTAGGATTAAACTCCTGCCTCTGGAAGCAAAACAATTGATCCAATTGATCATTAAGAGGTATTTGGAGGTGAAAGAAGTTGTTGTGAGAGCGAGAGATAAAAAAGACGGCAAAAGAAAGTGGTAAAGTGGTAATTTTTCATTCAAGTTCATTTCCCGAATACTCAATGACACACTTTCCCAATTCACTGGGTTGCTTTTAGACGCAGATGGGATCCCCGATACCCGGTGTTTAATTAGCAATTGTGAAACAATTAATTTAATTATTCGTACACCATACACACCTAAGAGTGCTCGGTCTGCATCACAACATAAGATCGGCTCTTTATTTGGCGCACAAAACATGATCTTCACTGACCGCTCCGTCATCGGTCAATGAAAGCCGATCTCCGCTCTCGAGTATTTCTCGAAAAATTGGGAAATGGTTAAAAACAGTTTTAGAAACAAGTCGCAGAAATATCTTTTGTGTAGCTCTTCTCCAATATTTCTCATTTCTCTTAATATGCGAATTTCTTGAAATATTTGACCTACTTCCAGCGTGCAGGTGCTAAAAGCTCAGCCACACACGATAAAAGTGCGTTGAAGAGTGGTTATTTTTTTCCAGTGATTAGTGTATCACGAGAATTTCAATTATTTCCCTTATCACGGAAATTCCCACAATGAAAATGAAAGCAACAATGCTCGTGTTCTGGACCATAGGGTTGACAACATACGCACATTCTTGTGAAAATGTATTAAATTTCTCAGTCATCCCGTACCATTCAGTTACCTATTACGTGTGACATACAGCATAAAAAATGAAATTCTCGAGCAATCTAAAAATATTAAACGACACATGGCTTCACAATAATATTTAATTGAATAGCGGGATCCTGTACGAGCGCATGCAACATTAACACAAAAGCTAGAATAATTAAATTAAAGTAATCTGTTTTGAGGAACTTCTATTCGAAAATTAAAGGATTTTGTTAAAGAACTCGTTCAGCTACCCGACAAAATTGACACTATAGCATTTCTCACATTCTTCTTTACAGATACGACAACGAACAAAAGTGGGACGCTCACAACGAATAGACGTTACATCATATCCAGAATAGGTTCCTAAGAATTCCTAGTCTAAGAGGAATTAGTGGAAGCTTTTTCGGATATATCGGGAGTCAAAATCGACTCAAGGGATTTGAGGCAGGATTTGAGGATTCCAGGTGCAAATAATGGGTTGGCGAACGCGACAAGTGCTCGCGGTTTTGGCAATTGTATTAGGAACACTACAGGTGAGTTGAATATAATTTTCCCCTTCTGTTAATTGACGCTGAAGTGAACAGTAATATTGCTTGCACAATTTCTTCATGGTATCTCATCCTTTCGGTAAATCACATGTGCCCCTCAACTATATGCTAAATAAAGTGTTTAATTATATTGAAGAATTCCCTCTATGGGCAGTGCCTATCATTCAAGTCAATGAACAGATGATGGTATTCCGACTCAGCGACCACCTTCTTCTATCTCTAAAACTCTTTTTTCTCCCTCCATCGTATTTAAGTGAATTAGCAAATTATTTTATAAGATGCGCAATTTTTTCCAATGTTCTTTCTCCTTCAGAGAACTTACTCATTTGAAACATTGTTTAGCGGTGATTTTCTTCATCTACCACTATCATTATCATTAACTAATGTTTTTAACACGTTTTTCTCTTGCGCCCCAACTTTCCATCTCCCTCTCTAATTGTGACCTGCATTTAAACTTCTTTTCCTGCCACAAAATGGATTATATTAAGTATTAATCTTCATGTCGCCGGTGCCCATTCGTTCTCTCTCTCTCTCTCTGTCTGTCTGTTTCTCGGCGCAAAAACGCGTACATTTACTGAATGAACTACAGTGGAAAGCCCAGGTGGAAAAAAATGAGCGCCTAAAATTAATTTACATATCCATCGACTAATTTCCAATGTTATTTATATCGTTGGTCTTTTTTACCTGCCTGGTTTTTATCTCACGAGTGTACATCTGTGATTGCCACCATCAATCAACGGTTACAGCGTCTTTCAGATATGGGCAAAATTTCCTTCACCATGACTTCTGTATGCCTCTCATCTCATGTGAATACATATTGCGCGAGTCCGTTTGCGTGTCTGCGCCATATAAATGCAATTTGCGGCGTGTAAAAATAAAAGCAGCACAGATAGAAGTATATTTGCGCGCGATTTAATTGTACACTCAAGTAAAACACAAATCGACTTTCAGACCGTTATCACACTTGGGAATTTTTAGTTCTTTTTCAACCAATGCTTGGCCAATAAAAAATTCACAAATTCTTGCCAATTTTCTTATTTGGTAAGAAGTTGCATTTTCATGACTCCCACTGGCGAAAGCAAGTGAAAAGACAATCAAATTATGTTATAATTAAATTGTATGACCGGAAAACCCAAAAATAATGCCACAAATTTAGTCTACCGGATAATACACCTACGTCTCGGCCTCTCTCGCCCTTGTGGACTCAAAGTCTAAACTACTTCCAATATGAAATCGAGATAATTGTTTCACACGAAAGCATCCAGAATCTGCAATTTCTCCACGCAGCTCGGAGGCACAAAATCACCTTGAATATCCAATTATGCGTTATTGGAATTTTGCGGTGGGATTTTTCATTACATCTCTTTGGTATGACAAGCTGATTTTGATGATTTTGGGTCATGACATGAACTTGGAAAATTCCACATAGTCCAATCTGTGCATCGAAAGTTCTTAGGCGATCGTTTTCAAGCACACAATTTGCAACAAATTGATTTTCCGCATACTTTCACCCATTCGAGCATCTTGGAAAGTGTTATTCACTAGTGGTCTACATTTTGATAAATAGACTGAATTTAATTGCCATCACCAATTCGGTGATCTTGTGATCTCCTTTGATGATTTATTTCATTTCTCATTCGCCTCCTTGCAGAATACACACGGTGATGTAGACTCGGCAGCATTGCCACTGGAACACAGAGCAGTCTACGGACCACCAGCTCCATCAGCCATCTACGGGACACCGGGTCTGATTAATCCAGGCAACAATGATGTGACAGACGATCCCTGGCCATTGTCCTCCTCCAACGATAGCCCTCAAATAAAGCATTTACAGGTGCAATGCGAGAAGACTCATATGAGGGTCAACATTGAGTTCGATCGGCCGTTCTACGGCATGATCTTCTCAAAGGGCTTCTACAGTGATTCCCATTGCGTTCATCTGAAGCCGGGCACAGGTCACCTCAGTGCCACCTTTGAAATCTTCCTCAACAGCTGTGGCATGTCAAGTTCAGCAAATCACAATGCCGGTGCTTACGGAGGTCCTACTCCATCTGGCAGCTACGTCGAGAACACAATCATCATTCAATACGACCCATATGTCCAAGAAGTGTGGGATCAGGTAATTCCTTTTGTGAATTTCAATCAATCTGATAATTTAACAACTTGGTGTATTCTAGGCGCGCAAACTGCGGTGCACATGGTATGATTTCTACGAGAAAGCTGTGACGTTCCGACCTTTCCAAGTAGATATGCTCCATGCGGTCACAGCCAACTTCTTGGGCGACAACCTACAGTGTTGGATGCAGATACAGGTTGGCAAAGGTCCATGGGCCTCCGAAGTGTCTGGAATTGTGAAGATCGGTCAGACCATGACCATGGTGCTGGCGATCAAGGACGATGAAAACAAATTCGACATGCTGGTGCGCAATTGTGTAGCCCACGACGGCAAGAGAGCTCCTATCCAACTTGTGGATCAACACGGCTGCGTAGTGCGACCGAAGATCATGAGCAAATTCCAGAAGATCAAAAACTTTGGCCCATCCGCCAGCGTCGTGTCCTTCGCCTATTTCCAGGCTTTCAAGTTCCCCGACTCCATGAATGTCCACTTCCAGTGTGTGATCCAGGTGTGTCGCTACAACTGTCCCGAGCCCAAGTGCGGTCACCATGGCGGACTCGGTGGGTATGAGCATCATGTTCCTGGCGCTGGAATTAGCGGAGAATATGGTGTTCCAGGTCTGGGTGACTACGCGGGTGCCCTCGGCGGTGAGTACGGTCTTCCACCGGCCTTCCCCGATCCACGACACCCTGCCGACGCCTCCGGAGCCTATTCTGAGAATCAGGCGGACGTCATCCCTCCACCACAAGCTCAAACCGGTCCCCAGAGTGGCCCTCAACAGCAACAGGGCAGTGTCAATGAGGGTGTAAGTGCACAACAGCCCGACATAAACCAGCAAGAGCCAAATGTGAGTCAGAATGATATCAACCTGCCCCCACCACCACCGCCTGGTCACTCCGGATACAGCACGGTTAAGAGGAAAGATGACCACGTGGACGCCGGCGGAAATCTGGTCACGCTAGGAGGCCGACCGCGCAGTGTTGAGAATCTTGATGATCTTCGTGGGGTACGAAGACGGCGCGAAACAATGGACGTGGTGATCACGCCACGCATTTACAAGAGGGAAGCCCAGGAGATGACGGACGTCAACACGAGTCGCATCATCCAAGTCGTTGCCCCAGGTGATGTAAACTTCGCCCTCAATAGCGCGCCTGGCAATGAAACCGTGGTGATCCAGTCCGCACGCTCTGTCGATCCAGAGACAATTTGCATGTCCGTGCCCAGCTTCGTTGGAGGCCTCGTCATGCTGTTACTAGTCCTGGCGGTCGCATCCTTAGTGGCTGCCTTCCTTTTCGTCCGCGTGCGCCACTTCGACCGTAAATCTGCGGCTACAGCATATGTGTCGGAATTTGTGAAAGTCAACTAAATCATTTCTGCCTCCAAGCATCAATCATTCCTTCACATTGATTCTTACATATTTTGTATAGATGGACTATATGACGAGACGAGACTAAAATAGTAATTTTTGATATACTATACAATGTACACGATAAATTCAATTCACAATTATTTCAGAGACACTCTTCGAAAGACCACAGTAAGTTTATGAAAAAAAGATGAGAGACAAGCGATTGAATGGAATGCTGTTATACCAAATTGTGATTGATTTCTTGAGAACTGTTGTAGATGAAAGTGACTTTTCACTAAGTTTTCTTCCTTACGAATGAGACAATTTAAAAATAATATTCACGCTGTAGTTCTACTTGCAATACAAACAGAAAGTTATATTCTCTGTTCCTTTTGTCGAATGCGAAACACATTTAGCCAAATGAATGGCTAGATCTGTTTTCTCCTCTAGGACTGCTCTATATACATTATCCTAGATCCTAGACTCAATGGTAAAAATATTATGATCTACACGGCCTAATTGTGTGGAAAAGAGAGACTTTTCAATGTTGAGAAGTATTTTGTAAAGAAGAAAACTAAATCATGCACATTCCATTTCTACATTTTAAAACTCTTAATTATAAATAAAGTATAAATTATTTAAATTATTTTTTAACCCACACTTCACCATACTTCCTACTAAAAACTACATCTCGAACCACTCTTTTCACATCACATTTCTGGCATTATTTTAATTATTATCATTGAATTTAGCGAAATGCAAATAAATGATTAAAATTTTGTAATATAAGCTTTTTATAAGGTAAAGATCGCCCTAATTTTGTGTATTATTTATTTTATGGTAATTTTGAACCACACACACACCCCAAACCTGCATTTTTTTTTTTAAATATAATTCTGTGTATCAAATAGCAAAAAGGTCTATGCTATCCACACGTTAAGACACCCTCTCTCTCTCTTTACCTTACTTAATATTAAAGAGAAATTGAAGGAAAAAACGACTATTTTAAAAGATAAAAAACGTAGATGGATAAATGTAAAATAAATTCAAATATAAAATGACAAAATAAGATGAAAATAAATTTAATGTAATTGTAAGCATCACTGTCTCTTTTCTCTCTGCACGATCACTTACCTACGAGCTCGCGAAAATGCTCCACTGATCCTACTTCCACACTTGACTCAGTGACTTTCACTTGCGCCTTCTCCACAGAATTGGTCTCATTCACCTCTACTTCCCTCTTCTTCTTGCCCTTTGTCTTTATCTTTCGTCGCACAGAGTTTCCCAGCCGAGATGTCGCCATGATCTTCGAGACGCGTGAGCTCTCCAGCCACCGTGAATTCCACGATTCAGCCTGCAATAAAAACCATCGGCATTCATCAGGGAATATATGTATGCCCAGCAGCAAGATCGTCTCTCCACAATTTCGAAAAAAGTTATGATGATGGAGAAATGAATTAAAAGGAAATATCGCGAGATGTAACTTAGTGGAGCATGCAAATTAATGACTGCAACTAATTTCATTACAAACATCTGCCTAATTACATTATTAAAAGTTATTTCCTAGTGAGAATAAAATGAAAAGTAATCAAAATTTTTAGAATTCTATACCTATACAGAGATGCAAAATTTTAGTGCAAAAATTAGAATAACTTTTGCCGCTCATTCAGATTTCTTGAGTTTTGCTCTGACATTGAACAACACTTTAGAGTCTCATAATTTATATTATTCTTTATTATTCTTCCAAAATTTCATTAAAGCGATAGATCTAACAATTTGCAGATTTTTGGATACCATCACCACAATATTTACGTCCTATTTATCATAATGATAAAATATTAGAGATTAAATAATTTAATTTCAAACAACTTTTATGCGTGTAATTTCATTTCAATTTTAAAACTACCTTACTGCCTTTTGAAGGTGAACTCTTCTCCCCGATGAGCTGAGACAGCGGAAGGTTGTCTTCGTCGCTTGAGTCACTCAACTCGAGAATTTCTTCCTCGGGTTCTGTTTTATTCTGCGTGTCTGATTCCCCCTTCAACTCCACATTCTCCTGATGCTCCTCCAAAATATCCGTACACTCAATTTCAATACAATCGTCATTCAGATCATCATCCGACTTTTCTTCTTCAGAGATAGATTTTTTCGTTTCAGCCACAGCCTCAATTTTCTCTTCGGTGATCGCTTTTTCCTGCTTCTCATCTTCAGCAGTCTCCACGAGCTTATTCTCTTCCACTTGTTGAGGTTTTTCTGACATTACCGCTTCAAGATTTTCATCATCCTCATGTATTGTCAGCTCCAGTTCATCAACAACTTCACCATCTTCAAGAGGTTCATCTGTTTTGTGTTCTCTTGCATCTGGATCCTTCGGAGAACACAATTCCTTTTCTATCACCGCTGGAGTGTCTACAATTTCCTCTTTCTTTGCAATCCTCTTCTCAGAAGCCTCTTCGTCTGTGTCACTGGAGATACAGAAAGTTTCTGGACTCGCAACAATTGGAAGAACGTCTGGTGATGTGCTTCTGTCTCTCGCATGTTCCAGATTAGTATACTGCACTTGTACTCCTGGATTTTTCACTTCAATCACCAAGTTTGATGAACCAATTTTAGATCCTTCCTTGGTATCCTGTGACTTATTTCTCCAATTTCGCTTCAATTTTATACGTCTTTCAGTGGCCAAATTTGATTCTTCAACAATCTGGCTCTTCTCGATGCCATTCCTACTCAGATTCTTGTCCTTTTCCTTTGATTTAATTACCCCTGGAACAGTACTTTTGACTACATGAATTGTTCTTACATTAGAACTCTTCTCTGAATTACGACTGCTAGATGCATTGGAAGCAGCACTCTTCTGCATAGATTGTATTGAAGATTGCGGAGTTGGTTTTATGTTAGGTGGCTCATCTGCAACGTCTTCCTCGTCGGATTCTTTTATTTCAATCTTTGTCACTGGCTCCAAAGCTAATTGGGATCTTATAGCTCTCGCTCGTGCTTGAAGCTCAAGAAGTTCCAATACAGAATATTCTTTCTTCTCTTCAGTCTCTTTGTCGTTTGTATCTGTCTTTGCTCGTCGTTTAGCAATACCCTTCGGTCGTTCATCCTCTGATGAGATCTCATCCAGTGAAATGTGCTCTTCAATGGGCCTCACAGACTCCTCGTCTGAAGATTCAGTATCCGTAGGGCATTTCGTAGCGTTAATGATCGACAACAGCCGCTTCTTTGACATGCCAAGTACTTCATTGAGGCATTGTTCCTGTATCTTCTCGATGGGTTTATTTTGCAAGAACTCAGGAGCTATTGCCTTGATTGATTTGGGCTTTAGACACTGGAATGCTTGCTTAATCAGCTCCACTCGGTCATCCACATAACCAGAAAGTGGAAGAATATCAACTGGTTCCAATTTTATCTTTGCTTTATCCATTGTCTGCTTTGCCTGTGATGGTCTGCTGGTGGTACTTTTATGCTTCTGAGAGGGCATTTTAGTTATGAATAAGTCACGAGAAACGCACCAAACAAGAAAGTTTTCACCAACAAATACAATTCTATACTTGACGTTCCGATATAACCCTACATTTTTGTTTACATCTGACGCGGCCGAAATACTCCGAAACCCGGGTATCAAAGAAAGAAAAAAAATACTTTTTTACAGAATTTTATTATTCTTTGCCAACGATCCTACCATGTTCATCTAGATTTTCACGGTGAATATGGAGACAATCAAGTATTTTGCTGCTAATCTCTCCTGACGTTGAAAGCACTTACTTAGCCTTGTTCGCCAAAGAACCCAAATCCGCAATACACTTGTTGAGGAGTTCTTTCTCTTGATCAGGCGTGATAGATTTCATCACGTTATTGACCACCCAGTTCACCATGTGCTTCTGCTGGATGCGCCTGTGAACATTCTGAACCTCCAACTGGAAATCCAAACGCCGCTTGACCTGGAAACCATTGAAATTTGTTGAATTCCTGGATACTCCATTATTTCGCCATTTATCCTCACCTCATTGTAGACCGTCATGAGTCTTTCGCGGTAGGTAGCCTCCAACTGAAGACCAATATTCTCTTTCTTGGCCTGCATCAAAAGAGTCTGTCCCTCAGCTGACCATTGGGACTTCTTCTCTTCCTGGATGCTGTCCTCATACATCTTCAATTCATTGACTCTTCCCTCGTTCCACTCTGCCTCGAAGCTGTCGATTTCCTTGTCGAGGTATGCTGCAATTTTCGGTCCAAATTTCTTAACAAACACCGTAATCAGGATGGCATACGCGAGACCGTTGTAATATTCATGTTCCATCACATAGATCTCCTTGGAGCAAAGATAAGTAAGCAGACCCACGCCGAAGCTGTAAGGGCCAGTGACGCCTGTTTTGTTGTAGAAGAATTGGAACCTGGAAAATGCACGAGGAAATTGTAGTCTGTTGGAAATTGGTGTACACCGACTGGACTCACCATTCTTCCGGAATGAATCCCATACGAACTTTTCCGGGAAATTCCTGACGCACAGGACGATGGAAGGTTTGTTCGCCCGCTGCCGTAGCGGTGGCAGATCCCGCCACAGAAGTCACCAGTGGCCTCTGGGCAGCTGAAAAAAGTGTTTTTGCCAGGCTTAAACTATTTTCTCACACCCTCAGAGTGATTACATAAACATTCTGTCACATTTTCATTTCGTTTTCCAGCTGATTCCATGCATTCGTCCCATGCACTACAGTGCCTACATACATCATTTTCTATCAAATCACATAAATATTTAATATTTACCTCGCAGGAGAGCCATTCGCGACAACATTTTGCGATTTTATTACTTCTAATTTCCCAATGAGAATGGCCGCACCACAAACACTTGACAGCTCGAATTTCGGAATGTCCGGAAAGAAGAGGGTTTCTGATTTCAGAGCTTTCTGAAAGTTTCGGAGAGAGTAGGAAAAGGGAAATGTTCGCTTTTTGAAACAACAAATATATAGTAATCAGGATGCTAGAAAAGCAATAAATTTTCATTTTACAAGACAATTTATAAAAAGGCATGAATGCAAATTCAACAAATCAAGAAATCATAATATGTATTGTGTTCTTCAGAGTCTCTACGTCTCAGATTACATTAATACAAGACATATAAGATAAACACAAGATAAACATTATTATTGTAGTCTTTCTGAAGATCTTTTTACATTTTGTGCAATTTTTATTGAATTCAATTCATTGAATAAAAATTGGACATAAAGCTTAAAAACGAGAACGAAGAAATCATTCTTGAAATTCCCGATAATTTTTCTTGGAAGGGGAAACAAACATAACCCAAAGTAGTGCTTTCAATTGTCAATTTATTTTCACACAATGGAAATTAGAGAAAATTTACTACATCGGTGCAATTTTATTGAAAGTGTACAAAAGAGGATCAAACAAATTCATAGCGATCTAATTAAACATGAAAACTGTGTGCCAACGTGTGACAGGTGTTTGGAAAACACAAATGATTTTTCATTCATCAAAAATCAACTTATCTTGATAACGAGAAGGATAAATATTACGCTGAAGGATGCAGCTCACAGAAGTGTAAAGAAAACATTTGTTGACATCCTGACTACAGATGAGGGGGAAGTTCATTCTAAGTATTCTTCAACATTTGTCTCTGTTGGGGATTCTGAGGAAAGCAGTAATAAAAAAATAGATGATCTGCTGATGACTGCTGATGGGAAAAGTGGAAAAATGGAAAGAACATGTACTGAGAGCCCTAAAATATTTGAGTGCAACTTGTGTCACCGGATGTGGCCGAAGAAAAGTAGCCTTGTTTTGCATATGAAAAGACATTTTAGCACAAGACAGAAATCTGTACCCTACAAGACCAGAAAAATTCCAGAACTCGAAGAAAAACAATGTCCCTTCTGCAATAGAATATACAAGAGAAAGCACGAGTGCAGATGGGGAGGAATGAAAACTTCAAGTACTTACAACTGTGCATACTGTCCGGAAATCTTTACCACATTTGAAAAAATTATTCGTCACCATAAACTTCAGCATCCGGGAAAATTACGTCCTTTCTCCCCGTTTCAGTGCGAAATCTGTGGCTCCTTTGCTACTCGTATTTCAGATTTGAGACGCCACATGTTTAGCCACACAGAGATTCGTCCCTTTGATTGTGAACTATGTGAGAAAAAATATCGCACGAAAAGTGAATTGGAGGAGCATCAAAGAAGACATATCCCAAAGTCTGAAAGAGATGACAAGTACCAGTGCGAATTGTGCCAGAAGAAATATATCTCCAGATCATCCCTCACCAATCATAAGCGGTTCCAACATTCAGTAGAGAAAAGATACTTTCCCTGCACCTTTTGTGGTCTGAAATTCATCAGCGAATCTTCTCTACGCAGGCATCAATCATCTCACGAAGGAGAACCTCCTCGAGCTCACAAATGCGAAGAATGTGGGAGGATATTTGAGAAACTGAAATATTTCAACCATCACCGCAAAATTCGTCACAATATCCTCACTGATTTGATGTTGACCCAAAAACCTAAACCGAAATAATTTCCTATGAGTGCTAGGGCCGAGCTGATGAACGACGAGAGCATCATGGACTTTCAGCGCCAGCGAGTGTTGGAAATCACCGCCAAGATGGGCATCCGCAGCACCTTCGGGCATCTGATCCGACTGCAGAACGCCAAGGAGTTCCTGCAGGCCGTGGAAGAGGAGCAACACTCCACTGTGAATGTGCACATCTTCGAGAACACCATGCCGGCGTGTCAGCGGCTCATCCAGTGCCTGGAGGAGCTGGCCAAGAAAATGCCCACTGTAAAGTTCTGCAATATTCTCAGCATCAACGCAACAGTGAGTCTTAAGTTCCGCAATGCGGCAACTTTGTGCATCTGGTGAGCAAGCTGGGCGATGAGTTCTGCTTGTCAACTTCCGATAGAGCGCGGAATCCTAGTTTTTCCATAAGTGCAAGTGTGTACTTTTGAATATTTCCCGCCATTGTGTTGGAAAAATTTGGAATCACTGGAATTATATTGGAAACATTGGAAAGATCATAACCTGAATTTTTATTTACATTTACATCTGTCAGTTTTCTGTTGTGCTATCATGGAAATTGAAGAAAATCCACTAAAAGGGTGTAATTTTATTCGGAACTTATGTCAAAGGATCGCAGATATTCACAGTGAAGTTCTCGAACATGAAAACTCCTTTCCAAAGTGCGAGATTTGCTCAGAAAACACAAATGAATTTTCCTTCATCAAGAATCAACTTTTTCTCATAGTAAGGATTCATTTTCAACCGAAGGACGAAGCAAATCGAATTGAAGAGAAATCTGAAGATATAGCTGCAGCCGTGGCTGTAGCTGATGTAGATAGACAATATGAAATCACTAAGGAAGAAACAAGAGTTTCCATCGAAGATTCTTCTGACTTTTCTCCTGATGTCATGAATGAACATGAATTTCACCTGCACAAGGATCTGTCCGATTATGATAGAATCAATTGTGAAAGGGAGCTAAGTGATTGCTTATTGACGACTCCTGGAAAAACAAAGGCAGAAAGAAAACACATTCCTGAGAAGCAGGAGATAGTGGACCCTGCAAAAAATTATCAATGTGAATACTGTAATAAAATATGCGCGCAGAAATGCAGTCTTATCTTGCATATGAAGACTCATTGCCGCAGTATGGATATCATGAGGCGAAAGACCAAACCTGTGCGTTCATCAAAAACATTTAAGCAATCCCTTAATGACCAGACAGTTGATAAGCAAAAGTGTCCTTTTTGTCACAGAATCTACAAGAGGAAACATGAATGCAGATTGATAGAACCAAAAGTTCCCAATGTTTTCTCATGCACACATTGCCCTGAGACTTTCTCGACTTATCCAAAAATCTACCATCATCACAAGACTCAGCATCCGGACAAGCCAAAACCCTTGTCGCCATTCCAGTGCGATATATGCGGAGCTTTCGCATTGCGCTTGTACGCTCTCAAGCGACACATGCTGGTGCACACAGATTACGCGCCTTTCGCCTGCGAGATTTGCCAAAAGAGATTCCGTACTCGCCAAAAATTAACTGAACATCAGCGGAAACACATCCCAAAATCCGAGAGAGACGACAAATATAAATGCAACATTTGTCAGAAAAAGTTCACCTTTAGACAATCCCTAAAAAAGCATGAACGTCTTCAACATACAAACAATAGAAAGCTCTTTCCGTGCAATATTTGCGGAGGAAAATTCATCAGCGAGACGTCACTGCAGAAGCATCAAACGACTCACGAGGGAGAAGCTCCAAGGAATCATAAGTGCGATCAGTGTGGGAGGATTTTTGAAAAACTCAAATATTTCAATCATCATCGTAAAATTCGTCATAACATCTTCACTGATTTAATGTTAAACCCAAAGCCGAAGAAGAAGAAGTAATTATACAGGAGAAATCATAAAAGTATATGTGGATATGTTTATGTTAATCTTTATAGGAATATAAAGTTTATGTTGTTTATGTATATGTTTTTGTTTTGATTTCTGGAAAAGGCAAGGAATTGATTGGAAGATTGGAATATTAACCTAACCACAAAAAGTTTACTTGTCATTATCTCAAAATGGAATGTACTGAAAATCCCTTGAAGAACTCACTAAATCAGTGCAATTTCATGCAGAATTTATTAGAAAGAGTGTCTGGCATTCATAATGAAGTAGTTGAACATGAGAATTTAGTGCCAAAATGTGAGACTTGCTGGAGAAACACGGATGAGTTTGGCTTCATCAAGAATCAACTCTTTCTTATAGTCCGGATCAATTTTCACTTGAAAGACGAAAGGAATCCAATTGAAGATGAAGAGAAGCTTGGAACAGATGTTTTAGAACTCGGCTCATATGATATTGTAAAGCATGAGACAGAAGATTTGATTGAAAGCACCACCTTTGTTGCTGTGGAGAATTTTCCAGACACCAGTGAAGACAAAATAGATTTCCAGACAATAGTCAAACAACAGGATTATAAGCGGCTAAAAGCCACTAAAAAGCTATACAAATGTGAATTATGCCGAGTAAAGGTATCCAAAAAATGCCATCTTGTACTCCATATGAGGAAACACATGAGAAATTGGGAAACTCCAAGGACTAAAAAGCATTCTAGATTCAATGGAGCAAAAGATAGCTCGACTAAAAAGGAAGAAGATACGAGACAGAAATGCCCATTCTGCCAGAGGATCTACAAGACAAGGCACGAGTGTCGCTTGACGGAGCACAAAGTTGCTATATTTTCGTGTGCTCACTGTTCAGAAACGTTTTCAACTTATCCCAAAATATATCTTCATCACAAAACTTACCATCCGGACAAACCTCGCCCACTTTCGCCCTTTCAATGCGATGTTTGTGGAACATTTGCTTTGCGTTTATCAGCTCTAAAGCGTCATATGAGAACACATACCGGTTACACACCTTTCATCTGCGATGTCTGCCAGAAGGGATTCCAGACCAGACCACAACTAGTTGAACACCAGCGAAAGCACATCCCAAAATCTGAGAGAGACGATAAGTACAAGTGCGATATTTGCCAGAAGAAATTCACCTTCAGGCAGTCCCTGAAGAAGCATAAACTTCTTCAGCACACAGACAACAGGAAGATCTTTCCCTGTAACATTTGCGGAGGAAAATTTATAAGTGAGACATCCTTGCAGAAACATCTAACGTCACACGTTGGAAAAGCTCCTCGAGCTCACAAGTGTGAGGAATGTGGGAGGATTTTTGAAAAGCTGAAGTACTTCAACCAACATCGGAAGATTCAGCACAAAATATTTACAGACTTGATGCTTAATGCAAAACCTAAAAAGAAGGATTAATGCTTCGGTTCCACCGTTTATTGTAATAAAATACTCTTGAAAATGACTGATTTTCTAAGTTTAATTTTTTCATGCTATTCCTGTGGAAAACTTTCGCAACGGCTGGAAAGACTGGAATAAAACTTCTTGTGTTTTTGTTTTGATTTGTGCTGTCACACATGATCCGCGATGGAAATTGCAGAAAAACCACTAAATAGGTGCAATTTCATAGGAAATTTGTGTGCAAGAATCCAAGAGATTCACCGTGAAATTCTTGAGCATGAGAGTTCGGTTCCTAAATGTGAAATATGCACAGACAACAACAATGAGTTTTCTTCCATCAAAAATCAACTCTTTCTCATCTTAAAAATAAATTTCCATATAAAAAGCGAATCCCGCGAAAGCATATCAAAGGATGAAGGACTTGACGATAACTTGAATAACAAGGAATGTGAATTGATCAAGCAAGAGACTGAGAATTTGACTGAAGACTCGTCTGAATATTGTACAAATTTTGTGGCTGTAGAAGATTATCTGGGTACCAGCAATAAGAGTGTAGCTCTGTATTCGGAAACTCCAAAAGAAATTGACACAGCACACGAAAAGCTCTTGGAAAAAATATATAAATGTGCACTATGCCAGATAAAGGTTTCTAAGAAATGCTACCTTGTCTTGCACATGAAGAAACACATTCGGAAGAGAGATGATCAAGGGTTACGTCAACAACCGAAGAAAACAAAAGATGGTCAAGGAACTTCAAAGCTCGGTGAATCCAGCAGACGAAAGTGCCCGTTTTGCAATAGGATATATAAGAGCAGGCATGAGTGTAATGTGTTCCAGCCTAAAGTAGTGAACAATTTCTCATGTGCTTACTGTCCGGAGTCTTTCTCCACATATCCCAAAATTTATTTTCATCACAAGGCTCAGCATCCGGATCATCCCAAGCCTCTGTCGCCCTTCCAGTGCGAAGTCTGTGGGAAATTCACAGTTCAATTGTCTGCATTGAGGCATCACATGAAAACCCACACTGGCTACACTCCATATGCCTGCGACGTATGTCCGAAGAGGTTTAGAACTCGTCATCAACTCACTGAACACCTGCGAAAGCACATACCGAAGGCAGAAAGGGACGATAAGTATAAATGTGACATTTGCCAGAAAAAATTCACCTTTAGACAGTCCCTGAAGAAGCACGAACGTCTTCAGCACTCGGAGACTAGGAAATTTTTCCCATGTACAATTTGTGGATGGAAATTCATCAGCGAAACATCACTGAAGAAACACCAATCAACTCATGATGGAGACGCGGTTCCTGCCTACAAATGTGACGATTGTGATCGGATTTTTGAGAAGATAAAGTACTTGAATCAACATCGAAAAATTCAGCATAACGTCTTCACCGACCTAATGTTGAACCGTAAATCGAAAAAGAGAGAATAAAAAATGAAATGCGCGATGCATAAATGATAAATTACATCCCGCTCATTGTAGTTTTGCTTTTCCTTACGAGAGGCGCAATAGTCAGTGTGGTGATGTTGAGAGTGTCGGTCAGAATTTTCGCTCCTTTTTCAGAGAGATTTCGGCTAGTATTTACGTAATTCTCGCGACAAAAAGATATAAAATTACACAATTAACACTTCATTATAAACTACTACAATGAAAAATTGCCGTCATATCCTGTAAATGACTGGAAATCTGTAAATCCCGCAGTGCTGACCGATGTGCGATTGGATTGTCTGATATCGATCGATATTATTTTGACGGCAAGTTACATTCCTAACCTACAAACATACACAGAACAGTGTTTAGGTCTGAAGGATCTACATTTTCCCGAAAATCTTTCTAATATTACATTAAACGACTCTCTTCAGTGATGTAGTGATTTTTAGTGACGTAACAAGTGTCTAGTGAAAGTAATTACGGTTGGGCGTTGACGGGAAAAATGGAGAAGAAGACCATAAAGCCTCCTCGCTTTACCACTACCTCCCGGAATGACCGGGTGGCTCAGATGACCAAGCAGGAGGAAATAATTGCCAAGAAAAAGAGGGAGCTGGTTGAAAAGCAACGTACAGCGGAATTGGCCAAGGCTATAGCGGCGGCCACGAATGAGGGTAACAAGAGCACGGATACTACAGAGACAAGGTAAATATTGATGTGACGCACAGCATTTTTCTCCTGAATAATTCACTGAAATTGCTGTTTTTCCAGCACATCTGCCACTCCTCGGAATTCATTCAATAACGATGGCTCTTTCCTCGAGAATTTCAAAAAGATCACGCAAGCGGCAAATGCCACAACTGCGCTGAACACAAAGGGCTCTGATGAGGCTCTGGGGACACAGTTGGATGACAGTCGTCATCCAACTTCGGGTAGTTGCGAGGATTCCGGTTCACATGAGAGGTATATTGGGACTATTTTCAAACTCATTTACATATTTATCATATAACTACGTATATATTATGACAAAATTCTGTCGACAGGGAGGAGAAATTTGAGAGGAGACAGAGAAAAGAGTCTCCATACAGGAGCGAATATGCTATGATGCAGAGCCAAGCTGTGGCTCAGGAGCGTCGTGAAATGGCTCAGTCCCAATCGTTTTCCTTGCAGATTCCTCCTCCGCCACCCCCCACCTGTTCCAGTTTCCCACCTATCACGGCTCCCGTCTCTGTTTCTAATGCAAAGTCTCCGCCACCCTTCTTCAATCCTAACATTCCTCCCCCTGGCGTTCTTCTGTCCACACCTCCACCCACTCCCGTTGCACCACCGGCTTTCCCACCACCCCTCCTGCACACTATCCCTCCGCCAGCACCGTTGGTGCTCAATGAGATTCCCGCCCCGAAGGCGCTCGATCTGAACGCCATTCCCAAGCCTGAGCTCAATCTGGATGTCATCAAAGTGCCTGAATTTGTAGCGGCTCCGCCGCCACCGCCTCCACCACCGCTGCCGCAATTTCTCACAGGTGAGATGCTCTTTCACTCTATTCATGTGCATATGATCAAAATTAAGGGACGGACTGGAGTAGATGTTCTCTGCTTCGTCCGTCCATCACATCAATACACATGTTTTGGTTCTACTAATGATCCATTTATCAAATCAATAACATTTAAGTGGAAATTATTTCTGTTCACATTTGGTGATATTTTTTATGTAGTTTTTTCAGACAATGAAATTATTCCGACAACCATAGACACGTTAGTCGTAATGGTAGCCGAAAATGGCGATGCCTATGAAGATAAAATACGTTCACGAAAAAATGATGTTCATTCATCACTGTGGTAATGACGACTTAAAGTCTATTCCTCTTTACAGCCTCTGCAAAAATATTATGATTATAAGATTACAAAAAAGATAAAAAACTGAGAAAATATTTATGACATGAAGAGAGTACTTCTATCTCTTAGTTTAATTGCAAAGATAATTTTCTTTTTTTTTGCCTTGTTTTCGATAAGTCCTTAATCTTAAGAGTTTTCCCATATTCTATCAGTTTCTTTTCTCTCTTTCTATGAGTATGTTTCTGTAGATTGACCAATTCAGTGCTCTTCAATTGATGTGAAATCCTAACAAGTTGTATCAGTTTATTATGCAAATTTGAAATGAAGAAAAAAAATTGTAGTGTTAATTTAAAAAGACTACAGATTGAGAAGCACTGAAGCAGAGAATGATAATTTAGTGTACAAACGCGTGAAAATACTACAGAGGACAGCTGTACTCGTACTTCTTGAATTCACGTGAATGTGTAATGTTTGAACGATTTGAATTATTTTAGTAGACAATTGGCGTCCAGCAGTTCCTCCTTGGTATTTTGCGTGCTAATGTGTTATTTATGTAAAATGTTGATGCTTTCCTCTTTGACACACCTTTTAAATATTCAGTCTCTCTTTTGCTGCCAATTTTGCAAGTTAATATAAAATATCACAAAGACCTGATTCAATTTTCATGCAACTATTTTCATTATAGTTTTCAATATAGATGTGATATATTGCAGTCCAGTATAGTTAAAGGAAGGTTCACAGAGAAGAAAATTTCTGTCTGAATTTGCTTATCGATTGCCACTTGTCACTGAAAGAAGAGTAACAAAGTAAATATCCAAATGTCGTTTGCCTTTTTCGTTGTTAATTTACTGCCAAATTGAATGCTAAATTACTTGTTGTCATATGTACGTACTACATGCAAATTGATCAAATGGATTTTCTCTCTCACTCCCTAGTAGAGACACTATGTGAAAATAGAGCGGGGAGAAGAGAGAATGAAAGTAATGTGAAAATTATGGAAATGATAATTTTCTTCTCTCTGTGTTGTGAAGGAAGAACATTGATATTCCAATTGCTTTCAGTAGTTAGAATGATGCATAAAAAATTGTGACTTTAATAAAAATCAATAGAGTTGCCATAAGCAATAAATAAAAGGATGATAAAAATAGGAATTAAGGTAGAAGACGAAGAGAAAGCTGGCAGAAAAGAACAGTCCTTGGGCCAACGTAATAGTCATTTTGACTATTTTAGATAATACTAGCAAATAAGGAGTTTTTTTTCTATTCGTTTTGAAGATAATGTTTTTGTGGCTAGATTCTAGTGGCAGGGCGCAAGAGAGGGTGAAAGAGGCAGATAAGAGAAAAAGAGAAAAGGAGATTGAGAGACAAGCAAATTGATTGTTGTTGTGTGCAGGTTTCTCTTCGACACACAGTCGGAAGCATACCAGAATTATAGGCGGAAGGTGGTTGAAGTGCGCTCGGGGCGGATGAAGGAAGTGGCGTTCAAGGAGTCCGACAAGTACGATCCAGAAGAGGTGTGCAACGATTACGAGGACGAGGAGGCGCTCAAGGAGCGCGAGCGCGCTGAGGAGGCTGAGGAATATCTTGAATACCACAGACGCTTCACGGAAATGTTCAAGCACCAAGATGATGAGGAGGATGCCCATGATTCGGATTCCGAGTATCGACGGGAGGTGAAGGAGAGGAGTTTTAACAACATGAAGCGTCGTAGTGCTGTCAATTACGATGATACAGACTCCACGGAGTCGGAACAGAGTGGTCAGAGTGGAGGATTTATGGACTCGCGAGATTTCCAGTCCATGGACAGGGCGGCTGAATTGAAGGGAGAGTCATCGGCTTCTTCATCGTCGCGAAGGCGCAAGAGAAGTCGCTGGGGTGAGAAGGTGGAGGAGTCAAAGGTGCCTTCGCCACCAGAGAGCCAGAGCAAACCCAGTCTAAGCACTGTGAGCAGGAGCAATCCGGCACTTCTGCAGTATGCACTACAGAACTTTGGCACGACTAATCTTAGTGAGGAGGACTGGAAGAAGGCAGAAGATCATTACAAAATTAATCTACTTTATCAAGATATGCTAAAGAAGCGACAAGAGATTGATAGACTGGCGAAGAAGGGCCAGTTCAAGTATGAATACGATTCCGATGAGGACATCACAGGTGGAACGTGGGAACACAAGCTGAGAATGGCAGAGATGGACGCCACAAAGGCGTGGGCTGAAGCGCTCACGAAGCAGTCAGAGGGACGTCATCATATCGGTGACTTCTTGCCGCCGGAAGAACTCAGAAAGTTCATGGAGAAATACAATGCTAAGAAGAACAATCGAGAGCCAGATATGAGTGACTACAAGGAGTACAAATTGAAGGAGGATAATATCGGTGAGCTTTTCTCTTGCTTCAATTTTTATTATAAAGATTTTTTTTCTCAAATTCGCATTCACTCTCAGGTTTCCAAATGCTGCAGAAGTTGGGTTGGAAGGAGGGTACAGGATTGGGAGCGGAGGGTCGCACTGGAATTGTCGATCCAATTAACAAGTGAGTTTTTGATTCTTCTATTTATCTATTACACGTTTAATTGTCTGGTACGTTCTATTGCAGAGCGTCCCAAAGGGAAATGAACCAGGGACTGGGTGCCAATTCCAATGCCACTCCACCCGAGGAAGAGAATGAGTACGAAGCCTACAGGCGACGAATGATGTTGGCCTATCGATTTCGGCCAAATCCACTGGTGAGTGGTTTTTTCTGTCACTCTGTAACTCTTCCGAGTAGGAAAATTGATTTAGTGGGGAAAAAATGAGGGCATTTCTTCTAAAAATTCCGCTCGAATTTGAATTTATTGAACAATCACAATTTCTCGATATTAAATCACCTTTGTTCTCATTCAATAATAATGTTATTGGACTTAAACATATCCGCAATATTATTGTTTGATGAGTCAGTTGCTGTTACTAAGAAAAATGCTAGAAAAGATTAATTGTGTGATGTTTTGCCATCACAGGATCACGAGTTGAGTTCGTCACTCTTATGAAATCCTTTATGTAAGGCATAATTTTCACACTAGTGACGTTTTAAAGAGTTCTTAGATATCATGCAAATTGATGGGATTATGTGTGTTTAACGTATTTCTTGGTAAGACAACAAAACAAAATGTGTTGATACGTCTATGTCTACGAGGTTTATACTTTAGTCAACACTTTAAAAGAAAATATCTGAAATCGTGCAAATTGCCGTATTAATTTGTAAAATTCACTGACGAAATCACACTAAGAAGTTTCAAGATCACGGAATCTAACTCTTGGTGTTTTTCACTTACAGAATAACCCACGAAGAGCTTACTACTGAATTTTTGCGTGCTCAACATCACAAGAAACTCTCGAAGGAATTGAGCTGTCGGGAGTTTTTGGAGGATTTGACAGTAATGAATGGCATAATAAACACGAAAAAGTGCACTAAAAGCTACTAGGTAATCTATAGGTTTCCTGATACATAATATCCTAACATATTTGCATATTTTATTGGAAAAAAATAAAGAAGGGCGTGAAATGAATGATATTTGATTTCCTTTATTCTTTCATCAAGTACAATGATTTGATTTTCTTGGAATTCCTATCGTGGAAGATAATCGTTTAAAGGTTTGATAGATAAGCCAATATTTATGGTGAGCGATAGCAGTGTCAAGAGATGAGAGTTGTTGATTAGGAAGGTGCCACTTTCGATGGAAATCCAGTTTTAACAGGACTAAAAGCAAGGTTGCACGTCACAAAGTTCTTTATTTCTCTGCTGGCCATCGAATGCATAGATAAAAGGGCAATTCACGCCGGTGACGACTATAGTTTTGATCCAATTCCAACAATCTTGAGATCATCAGGGTGGATATTTCTGGTGGAGAATTCTTACTTAGCACTTTGCGAGGCTTCAGTGCAAATTTCACTTGTGATGTTAATTGACGTTCAATTGTGAAATAATTTCCAAATGGCGTAAAGTTTAGCCGTTGGCTTTATCCTCATGGAACTAGTTACAGGCGATTCAGGGAGTTGGATTGGAGGTGTGTTTTGGACATAACGCCGCATCTCATTAAGACGATCACGCAAATGTGTACTTTTTACCACATTGGATCGAGACAATGATTTCAACAAACTTACCATGAAAATTCTATTTGTTGTCTGTTAATTTGTTATTAATTATTCCGAGACTATATTCCTGGGGAATTTCTGCTCATTTTAATGTGTTTAAATAAAATGATGAGGATGAAATTGAAACACTTCATAAAAATACGTCTTTTTTTCGAAATATGGGGAAGGACACAGAAGACGAAAACTGTGTTATTTCAAAGGTCAGTTCATAATAGTGGTAGTGTATAATATTTAAATTTCTACACTTTATGGTCTCTCTTGAAGGATTCACGAAGGGATCAACTAGAGTTCGTTTCGTCTCACAATCACTGTAACAATGTGTGATTCAGTTTGTTTGTCGATGAAGCCGCAGAGAGAAGAGAGAAGTGAGTGAGGTGAGAAAAACGCGAGCAGAGAGTGTAAAAGCTCTAATAAGTCCAGTAGCTGAGTGACGAAACACACTCACTGGGCTCCCATTGGAGTGACGCCAAGAGAGCTTGAAGCTAAGTATTTGCCTTCCCAATTTGCGGATCGCGACCAGCAGCCAAACTGAGGCTGTTCGTGAGGATAAAAGAGCGACTCTCACTGTCTTCGGGCTCAAACACTCAGTGAATATCTCACCTGAAGCACTTCCGTGGAAAACTCGCACGCACACGACATTTAAGCTTTTTCTCTACGCGAAGTGACTGTAAATTTGTCAAGTGATCTTTATTTGAAGCGAGTGGTTTTCTCTGGAAAAAAAAGCGAGAACCTTTCGCAAAAAGCAGCATTTGTGGCTTAGTGAGGGAATATGAGGTTTTCCTGGTGATATAAATTCAGTACAAGACTCAGTAAAAGTTGAAGTGATTCGCATTTATTGATCATTTCCGTGGCAAAGATCTCTATAGAGATGAAGGATCGTTTTAAAGTGTTTCGTGTGGGAGAGGATTCTGAACCACCATCTCAGAATGGCACGTACAGGAATGAGAGTCCAGAGGAGCCCAAAAGGATATCCGTTTGTGACATGGACGGAATCAGGAAGAAAAGTTTCGCCCAATTGACCAGGTATGTATCATTGGAGAAAGAGTACCAAGAAGTTCTAAAATTACATTCTTGGGCATCAAGATTTAACATAGTGATGTGATTCTTTTTAATACATATATCGGGGGTAGTGCAAAGTGATAGAATTATCATTGAATGCATTATGACTCTAATCAACTGCACACTTGCACGCGCTGTGAATATGAATATTCTCACCTTGTGTGCTAATGCATGATATCACCGTATCTCCATCCCATTTATTTAACTTCCTGACACTTTCTCCGTGCTTCCAGGGAGGCACTGCCCCGCCTTGACAATTACCGGATCTCCAAGAGGGCTCTCAAGAGGCCATCGCTCGGTGAACTTCATGGAGAGCTGGAGCAAAAGACGGTGAGTTTTCCCTTTATTATCTGTGACGCACAGAGATCTAATGCCAACCGCTCTGAAGCATTAAGACAGACCCTCTAATTGAACTTCCTGGAAGATTTCAGTAGACTTTTAATCGGTGTGTTGCCATAATAGCGTGCCACTAGAAACTGCCTCGAGCCAGATCGTCGCGACGGCCAGTGGCGGTGGTCAATTGATAGTCACCTTGTGATCCATCCACCCAAGAGAAAGAGAGAGCTCCAGTACCATGACGAAAGCACTGGACGTGATCTCGTGGATGATTTTTTCGGCACACGCTCATTGACAATGAGTGATAATGAACTTGTTGTCACAATTGAGGATTTACACAAATTCTTAACACATCTTTCATGCATATATTTCGCGCTCTCTTTCATTCTTTCTCCTTGCTATTATTGCTCGAACAATATCGCAGTTAAAGATAATATTCACAGAAAATCGACTGCTTCTCAATGTTATCCCATGTCAATGCGCAATTGAAGGAAAAACCAAGGGAATCAGTCTCAAGTCCACCTTAGCAATACTGCATTGTATGTGAAAATGTTATCTAAATTGTCCAATTCACACGGAAAGTAGTCAAATCTAGAAATAACCAACATAATACTCAAAAATATACCTGTAATATTTCCAATGTTTCTTTCTTCCGTTTTTCTTCGATGCAATACATATGTTGGAAAGATTTTCACACTTTGCATGAGTGAATGCCACTCCATTAGAATCTGAATAAAGAGTAGGGACATTATTCAGGTGATTTGAAGACATATTGTCATATTCATTAGTGTTGTTAGCGAATGTATAGAGAAACATTTGCGCATGGGATTTACAAGGGCCTCAGAAGTTGATGGACTGATTAAATATAGTATTATCGAGATGATAATTAGAAAAATCGTAAAATTTACCCAATGCATAATGACTTAAATACCTACAAATCAAACAAACACCTTATAAAGTTGAGAATGCTCGCAAACGTTTAAATTTTATGCTTTTTTTATGCCTTAGTTCTGACAAATTTTTAAACCACAAAAACCTCTGAATAAGTGACTGTAGAGTAGTGTAAAAACCCATTAAATTTTCTATTACACATATAATACCTTCTTTTATGCAAAGCAGAAAGAAGTGCTGGTGTTTACACTTTTACAAAAGCTAGTTTATTTAAACATCTGTTTCAGGTTTTTCAATGTATAGGGACATTTTTAATGAATTATAATCGTGACAGTAGTAAAATTTTTAGAGACTCAATGACAGAATTTCAAGTAAATTTCATGCATGAAGAGGTAATTGGCCCAAACTCCACGGGAACCGCTTAGAAGTGGTATAATTTGGTGAATTGTGGGGCAAATTATGGGAATTGATAAAGCAATAAAAACAACCCATTTTGGCTACAAGATAAGCCGATGCCGTCTACAAGATGTTTAGTTGATAACTAACAGACTGTTTTCTCTGTTTAGGATGCGCCTGATGAGGGAACTACTCCTGCCGCGGAGCACCACGGTATCAAATTGGGCTGGGTTCAGGGCGTCCTGATTCCATGCCTTCTCAACATTTGGGGTGTGATGCTCTTCTTGCGACTCACGTGGGTTGTGTCTTTGGCGGGAATTGGACAGACAATCCTCATCATCTGCATCTCCTACTTTGTGTGTTTCGTCACGACACTCTCCTTATCAGCGATTAGTACTAATGGTGAGGTGAAGGGTGGCGGAATCTACTACATCATATCTCGATCACTGGGCCCAGAATTCGGAGCATCTGTGGGCATTGTATTTGCTTTTGCAAACGCTGTGGCTGCGTCTATGAATACTATCGGTTTTTGCAGCTCCCTCAATGACCTCCTGAGTGAGTCTCTCGCACCTGTGCAATCTGACGATTAGAAAAAAGAGTTTAATTAGACATTTCTTTCATCAGGATCTTATGACATGAAGATCATCGATGGTGGGAACAATGATATTCGCATTGTTGGTGTTGTTGCTGTGCTCGTGATGATAATAATATGCGCAGTGGGGATGGACTGGGAAAGTAAGGCTCAAAACTTCCTGGTCATTATCATCCTAGTTGCTATTGTAAACTTCATAATCGGTATTATAATTGGACCGAAATCTGATCAAGAAATAGCTCAAGGATTCGTTGGCATGAGTACGTCTCTCTTCACTGAGAATTGGGGACCAGATTATCGATTTAGTGAAGGACTGGATCAGAATTTTTTCAGCGTCTTCGCTATATTCTTCCCCAGTGTGACGGGTATTCAGGCAGGCGCCAATATATCAGGCGATCTCAAGGATCCTGCCAAATCGATTCCCAAAGGAACCATGACGGCTCTCTTATTCTCTATGATATCCTACCTGACCTTCGTATTCTTTGCCGGAGCTGGTGGTCTTAGAGACGCTTCTGGTCTCATTTCTGACATCGGCCACAACGGAACTCTGGACTGTGTGGCGAATCTGGTAAGTTTTCACAAAAAAAAATTTGATCTGAGATTTGAAAAATATTTGTGTTTTCAGACTTGTCAATGGGGACTTCATAACTCTTACACCATGATGGTAAGTGCCCAGTAAAAAGCATTCGGAGTATCCTTTACTGTACGTGACCGCACAATTCCCTTGCAGCAAGTTATGTCAGCATGGTGGCCTCTGATTTATGCTGGATGTTTTGCAGCCACTCTTAGTACTGCCCTGACAAATCTCCTGTCAGTTCCACGCCTAATTCAAGCTCTAGGAATCGATAGAATCTACCCAGGTCTGATCTTCTTCTCCAAAGGCTATGGACGACATGGAGAACCATACCGAGGCTACGTTCTCACGTTTATTGTGTCAGCTAGTTTTCTTCTCATTGGTAAAATACTTTTAAATGCTTCAATCACATTCAAACAACTAATAAGATGTTGTCTTTCTTGCAGCTGAACTGAATCTCATTGCTCCCCTGATTTCTACCTTCTATCTCGCTTCATATGCTCTTATCAACTTCTGTACCTTCCATGCAGCCCTTATCAAGCCATTGGGCTGGCGACCGACATTCAGATACTACAATCAATGGGTCAGTCTCTTTGGATTCCTTCTCTGTGTGGCCATAATGTTCCTGATTGGCTGGGTGTCTTCACTCATAACGTTCGGTATCATCTTTGCCCTGTATCTCTTGGTAGTCTACAGAAAGCCAGATGTTAATTGGGGCTCATCTACGCAAGCTCAAACGTACAAAACTGCGCTTTCTTCAGCTCTTCGACTTCAAAGCATTGGAGACCACGTGAAAAACTACCATCCTCAGATTCTCGTTTTAGCGGGAAAACCTCAGCATCGACCGCCACTTATTGATCTAGCCAATCTCATTACCAAGCACAACTCCTTGATGATCGTTGGGGAGGTAATTTCGCAAAAGATGTCTTATAAATCCCGTATGACTAATATAAAGGAGGGCCAAAAGTGGCTGAAGGCACGCAAGATCAAAGCCTTCTACAATGTTGTTGAGGGATTCTCTCTTGAGGAGGGCGTGCGTGCGCTTATTCAAGCCTCTGGCTTTGGGAAGTTATCTCCCAACATCCTTCTTATGGGATACAAGAGTGACTGGAAGACTTGTAATCACGATGAGTTGATTTCTTACTTTACCGTTCTCCAGTAAGTGGTGTTTTTATGTTTTTTTTTCGTACACGCGGGACTGATAGAATAATTGTCTTTGTGTTACAGCAATGCTTTTACAAATCGTTTATCTGTGGCAATCCTGAGACTTCCGAATGGAACGGATTTCTCTCATTTAAATGTGGATATTCCCAATACTCCACATGGAGGACTCACAGCCAATAGCAGTACAGCTAATTTCAACAGTCTTGATGGTATTGTGACTGGAGAATTGCTGGCTATACGTCCTAACCGTTTCATGCATGCCGACTCCAATCTCAATCTCTCAGCTCTCGGGACGAGTACACAAAACTCCCTAACGATTCCCATGCCTCGTGAGTACCTAGAGAATGAATGATAATCAGTATTTGAAAAAAATAATCATGGCTATTTATTGTGGTCCCTCAGCTCCCATGCCTAATCAGAAAGCGTTGAGAGAGGCCATGGCGAGAAATGACATCGTTTACTCAACGAGAGGAGGTTCCTGTGTGCCTAAAGACATCCTTGACGCCATGGGAGTGTTCCAGACAAAACAGGAGAACCGCACAATTGATGTCTGGTGGCTATATGATGATGGAGGTCTCACCATGCTTCTGCCTTACATCATTTCTAGTCGCAATTCCTGGGCATCCAGCAAGATCCGTGTCTTCGCCCTCACGAATCGTCGTATGGAATTGGAACTGGAGGAGAGAAAGTGAGATTCATCCTTATTTTCCATCTTCACTGTGATATATGTGATATTTTTTCTTCAGCATGGCTAATCTACTCAACAAGCTGCGAATTGACTTCTCTTCTCTTACCATGGTGGAAGGTGTCACTGATCGGCCAAAAGACGAGACCATTAGAATGCATGAGAAAATTCTCAGTGGCTTCCTAGAGGGTCAGAGTCAAGGAGAATGTGTCATTACAGAGGGGGAGAGATCTCGCCTGCAAGAGAAGACATTCCGACAGTTGCGTCTTCGTGAAATGGTTCAGCAGCACTCCAAGAACGCCTCTCTTGTAGTCATGTCGTTGCCAATGCCACGCCAAGATACTGTATCAGCTCCCATGTACATGTCTTGGCTGGAGATCCTCACCAAGGATATGCCACCATTGCTTCTTGTGCGCGGCAATCAAACATCCGTCCTCACGTTCTACTCCTAGTGCATACATGTAGCGTCGTAAAACAGCCAAAACAACACAATTTGTCGATTTCACATTCATGTTAATTCTAGACTGAATTCAAGAGAATACAGATGCTATAGATAAATAATTAATCTACTGAGGACTTTTCTGCTCCTCGGGAGACAGACTCAACTGCTTCGGCGATGTAGAGATCAAGTTGGAATTATCGTTGGGACTTGCAGCAGAATTGGATCTTCGCTTATTTGCCGTCTCTACTCTCGCTCTGAATTCTCTTTCCTTTTCCACTCTCTCCATCTCGAGGAGATTTTTCTTCATTTCCTCCTCTTCGCGCAGACGTTCTTGCAGCTTTTCCGCTACATTCCTCTGGATCTCTTTTGCTGATTTCACCAATTTCTCAGTTTGCAGCTTTACCGGCGGCGGAGTATTCTTCCTCCTGGATCTCGATCGTGATCGAGATTTTACTCTCCTCGAACGAGAATTTGATCTCGACTTGGACTTCCCACGTGATTCTGATCTCGATCTGTAAATGATAAAAGATGGTCTAAGTAAAAGTAAGCAATAATCACAATGAGAATAAAACCTAGCTCACCTCGATCTGGACCATGTTCTGCGAGATCTATGCCGTCCTCGGCTTCGTGATCGAGACGACCATCTTGACATTGAGGAAGAAGATCGATCCCGAGATCGACGTGTGGACGCCAAACGTCTATTCTTATTTCTCGATCGTGATTTTGAGCGACTGCGCGATCGAGATCGTTCCCGAGATTTTTCCCGGGACCTCTCACGCGAACGTGAGCGACTCCTGGAGCGCCTGCGACGTGTTTTAGACTTAGAACGACTGCGCGATCTCGAGTACGATCTCGACCGACGATCATCATGCTCAGTCCTACGATGTCTGTAGTCATCGCCGTAATCGTATCCCCTGAAATATATAATAATTTTTAAATGGAATTCATGGTCAGTAGAGTAACTTATTTTACCGATATCCTCCATAACCACGTCCTCCACGATAAGATGATCTACCTCTGCCTCGAGGAAAGCGTGAATATCCTCCACCTCCACCTCTGTAAGGCTTCATCCCATCCATTCCCCCAAAATATGACGAAGGCAGACCTGGAGCAAGAGCAGGTGGGAAGAAACCGGCATATGGATACATTCCCATAGGTATGTATTCACCAGTTTCGGGATTATAAACAACCGGAAAGGCCGGCGGTTGTACAGTTTTCTTCGCTTTCTCGCTCTCTGAAAGAAAAAAAAACAGCAATTTCAGTCCATGTAAACATATCAAATCTCTTCAAGAACAGTCACCTTCCGATGATGAGGATTTCCTGGTTTTCTTCGCCTTTTTCTTCTTCCTCTTGCTCGCAGATTTCGCACTACTCTCACTGAAGACACTGTCATTTGAACTAATTGTATCAATACTAGGTGATCTGGAGCGACCTTTGACCAGCAAATCCTGTAAAATCACATCATCTCGGACCTTCTTCAGCTTCTCACGTCTTTTCTCCAGCTCCTCCTCGTGAGTGTTTTTATATCGACTCACCAATTTCTTCCTCAAATCATTTTCTGGTAGATTCTCCAATTTCTTGCTTTTTTCCTTCTTCTTCGAAGAACCTTTTTCTTCTTCCTTCTTTAACTCTACCATTTCACTTGATTTTAACTTAATTCTCTCAAATAGAGCATCCAAGAGTCGAATGCTTTCAAGTTTTCTCTGAGTTTCTAGTAATTTTTTCTCCTCAGCACGAATCTTGGCATTCAATTCGACTTCTTCCTTCTCTCGTAGCTTCTTGAGGTGCTTCTCCTTACGCCTTTCTTCGCGTTCCTTCTGTTTTTCCATCTCAATACGTTTACGTTCTTCTTCACGCTGTTTCTCACGCTCCTTCTTCTGCTCCAACGCTTTCTGTTTCTTCTTGTTTTCCTCCTCATCAGCTCTCTCCTTCGCAATCAGACGTTCTCTTATAATTCGACGTTTCTTCAGTGATGTATCACTAAGATGCTTGGTCTTATCGAACTCCACAACAATGTTGACTGCCAAGTTTTTATCTCCATCCTTACGAACGAGCTTCATGCCACGAAATTCATCCATAGTCTTTACAAAACTCAAATATTCACTGAATTGGACATACCTAGAGTGCAATCGAAGTGCATATAAGAAAATGTAGATACAATTGAATATAGAAAAATGATAAAATCCTTACCCTTCGAAGTAGACTTCGTTATCAAAGGAGAATGTTTGTGCTCCAGTGAGATGTGCCTTCATCTTTGTTCTGTACGGATCACATATGGGTATATCGACGCAGCGCACTTCTCCAAACTTCTCAAAGATCCTCTTAAATATGTTTTCACTCGGTTTTGGATTATCAGTATTTTCCATGTGACGTGGACAAAACCAAGTTATAGGTAAGTTTGATATATGAATTGTGTCTGGACGCTCGCCAGCTTTCATTTCGTCCATGTTGCGAGCATCTCGGAAAAATGTGTCCCAATCGTGGCGAGTGGGAAAATCATCTTTTGCCTCCGAACCTCGAACACGCACGTTTTCAGAGAAATTAGCTAGCTTTATCATGCGTCCATCGAGCCGGGCCAACACATTCTTCAGCTTGGCTCGATCCTCAACTTCTGCCTCCAATCTTATGAACTCTAGCGTGCTCTTGGAGACCTGCAAAAGTGAGAAAGAGTCTATGAATTATTTATACAATTCAATACCCGTGCATGACTAAAATCTACCTTGAGGACTGAGAAAGTTTCTGGCTCAATCATTGAGCGTAACTTCTCCATCACATCCCAATTAGAGATGTTCTTCCCGACTACGGCGGGTGGCAATGATACAGAAATGTTGATTCTCGCAGTAGGCTTGAGATACAAGCTGTGCGGCAGGAAAAGTGGTACACAATCGCTGACATTCCGGATCGTCTGTATATTCATTATTGCAAAATATCGCACCGTGAGGGATATATAAAAGAGAAAAGTTGGGGGACAAGACCAAAAGAAAAGCAAGAGAGGGGCTGTAGAAAGTTTCCTGCGACTGAGATATGCTAAAAGTATGGCCTAAACTTGAGAGAAAAAGATCATGAATTGTGTGACTCAATGGGTGCCGTCATGGCTTGAAGTTTTCAATGAAATTGGCAATGAGAATGCAGCGGGGAGGGTGTCAAAGCGGAATATTATTTAAGGGAACACGTTCAGCAATGGTTCTAGGGTGTTATTTGCACGTTCCTCAACATCTGGGACCGTATTTTCGCGATTTTCTCTAGACAAAATGCACTCCCGTTACTTTTCTTGCATTTTTTACACCGACAATGGTGCCTCTCGCGGAATTTCTGTGAGTCAATCTGAGTTCTATGTTTTTTCCTGCGCTGTCATATATCGGCTTGTTTTGTTCACGGAAAATTCCATTTCCCCGCTGATAAAGTGCTAAAAAGGATTCTTTGGACAAATATACCTTGGTATTGTAATTCTCATGGCTGACACCGACTTCTCGAAGATGAAGGTAGGGCAGAAAAAGAAATTCCGAGATAGCGCTTGAGGATGCAACTAATTTGAGGTTATGTTTAGGTGGCTGATCTCAAAAGGGAACTTAAAAATCGTGGATTGAGCACCGGCGGAAACAAGACTGAGCTTCAGGAAAGACTGCAAATGGCTCTCTTGGGTGAGTATTATTACAAGAAGATGAGCAGTGACGTGTATGACTGAATGTTTTGATATATTTTGCAGATTCTGACCCTGTTCTCGAGGACACAGCTATTTCAGAGGAGTTGGATGATGATGAGGTTTTGAATGTAAGTCCCTGGTTTTTTCATGATGTATTTGTTGGAGAGGTTTCTTATACGTGCATCTTTGCAATTTCTAGGATGAAGAGTTGGAGAACGCCAAGGATTTGCTGGAAGAAACTTCACACGAAGATGTAATTCTCGCCAGTCCGTCGCCTTCTGCTGATTCTACAAGTTTGGCTAATAAGTTTCCAGATGAGACAAAGAAATCCAACGAGCCTCCAACTCGAAAGATTGTTCTGAAGCGAAAGCTTATTGTCGCCCCACTTCCAGATGTGGCTGATGTAAGTCCGGAAAATTCTTTGGCTGCCTCTAAGGACACCGACGTCTTAAATATTGAGAAATCCACCGATCACCCACTGTCTGTACTCGGTGAGAGTGACAAAAAGGTGATAAAGCTGTCTGACATGTCAGCCCAGGAACGTCTGGAGTTGCGTATGAAGAAGTTCGGCGCCCCTGTGACATCGGACGTGAAGAAGATGGCAAGAGCTGAGCGTTTTGGTACATCAAGCTCTGCAAGCAGTTCCAATGGTTCTGGTGCATCCATTGACGTGCTGAAGAAGAGGGCAGAGCGTTTTGGTGGATCAGTCTCAACCACAATGACAAAAATGGAGAATGAAGAGAAGCTAAAGAAGCGCCAGGAGCGATTTGGTGCGTCTACAGTGGCAGGAAAGATCAGTGTGAACTCTACTGCAAAGTCTGAGTATGAAACTAAGGCTCAGCAACGTCTGGAGCGCTTCAAGACGACAGTGAAGTAATCTGCTTCTGCCCATCAAATTCCTTTCGTCTCCTTTGAAATCGTGTCAATATTTATTTCCGAAAAAATTGATAGGAGTATAAACTAAAGGAGAATTACATCGATTAGACATTCTCATAAATCCCATCAGGAGAAATGTAATGATAAAAAATTATTACTTCATATGTCAAATAATGCTAAGGAAAGTAACGCAGAATTAATGAAAATGGATCTCTTATGCTGTTGGCGCCTCGAGGTCACCGGTGGGAACTTCTGGCTCCTCATCATTGTAGATATTTTCAGCCATTTGCCACACTTGCATTATGTTGTCCTCTGACACAGAGCAGATCACCCACGGCTCGTTGGGATTCCACGAGAAGTCAGAGATCTTGGCAGTGTGGCCTCCATGGATGAAGAGGAGCTCCGGTGGGCCATCTTCAGCGTCCTCGCTGCTTTGTTCTTCGCCAATCTTCGACAGATCCCACACGTGGAGTCTGAAAGGAGAAGAGAGTGGGTAAATTTTGATTCTAAAGGCTTGAGTGAAATTCTCACCTTCGGTCTGTGCCGCTGGACGCGAGAATGGTTTCGTTATGAGGTGACCACTGCACCTGGAAGATCTCATCCTTGTGCGACTCGAAAGAGTGCAGTTTCAGCTTCAGATTCCTCAAATCCCACAGTGCCACAGTCTTATCAGCAGATCCGGTGGCCAAGATAAACTCTGTTGAAGAGAAAATTGCTTTAGAAATTTTTCAGGGAGTCAAATTGTGTCAAAAACTCACCGGAATATGGATTGAAACTCAAGCAATTGACCTCAGCCGTGTGAGCGTCCACGGTGTGCGATGGCTTCGATGTGTTGTTGCATCGCGTATCCCAAATCATGAGCTTTTGGTCGTCGGCAACCGATCCGAATAGAGATTCGTGAAGCAGATGCCAGGCCACGTCCTCCACCACGGCCGTGTGGCCGGTGAAGATGTTCTTGGCATCGATGATACGATGCTCTTTCGGTGTTGCGTTGATGTCCCACAGACAGATGGTATGGTCATCGCTTGCCGACAGAAGATACCCGTTTAAATTGGGGTTCCACGACAACCCATAACCCTCCTTCTGGTGCCCACGAAGTCTCAAATCCGGATGACACTCGCCGCTTGGTTCGGGCTTGCTGGGGTGTTTGGTGTAATCGAACACGAGGACGTCACTTGAGGGAGTCTTGGTAGCAATCACGCACGGATTCTGAGGCATGTAGCGCGCCCTATTTACCTCACCCTCATGGTTGATCTTAATTTCGATTTCAATCTTCCCGGAAACTGATCCAAATCCGCCAAACTCTCCCTTCTCATTGTCATAGTGACTTGCGTCAAATTGGGCATCCTCGTTGGGCAGCTGGACACTCGCAATGAGAAGATGGTTCTGCTCATCAGACGTATGGGTCCCGAGTATGAGACGGTGCACCGAGTAGTCCTTCCCTTCCGGCTTCGTCACGTCCGGTAGCCATTGAGCAGTCAGCGAAGGCCATTCCAGTGCATGGGTCATCACCAGATCGTACAGAAAAGGAGTATTCTTCTTCCATATCTTGTACTCCTCATTGATGACCCGCTCCTCGACGGCGTCATCAAACGATTCAGCTAAAACAAGACATAACCTCACTAAGGTACCTCACCTTTGGGGCTTTTTTTCGCTATCTCAGCGGTTTTTCCGCCAGCTGTGACTTGCACAAGTGAACTTTACTCACCTCCATCGCCGCGATCGCCCATTTCTGCCACCTCCGTATGAGCCGGATCACTCAGTTTCCTCGACCCGCCAATTCCGGCTTGAGACTCCACCTTGGAATACAATTTACACCACTATTAGCGGTGCCGTCTGCTTTTATATAACTTTACGATGCGCTCCTCTTACCACTGAGCAGATTGCAGTAGTTTTAGGGAGGTTTCCCAAAGTATATCTCGGGGATTTTGTGAGAAAAAATTGCTCCGTGCACGCAAACAACGCCAAGCAGACAGACAGAATCCACAAATGCATATATACATATGTATTGCGTGTGGAATGTGGACAACCCGACTGGTCGCACCTCCATATCGCCACCATTATTCCAATCGAATTTCGTGTACCTGCCACGCAGTGGCGCTTCTGCGGTTCTCCTCGGATTTTGTGGCAGTGAGCTCATTCATTCGCAGCTGAGAAGTGATTGGGCCAGCACCTGGAATTTCCTCTCCAAATGCCTGGGCCCAAAGGTAGTGAAATGGGTGAAGTGTCTGTGATGCTAGTGTACGACATAGCCAGTGAGATTGGGAAAGAGTGCGAGAAGCTGATTGATAAGTTCGGATCAGACGCAGTTGCGACTCTGATTCCGCAGGTCATCAATGCCCTGGAGCTTCTCGAGGCGTTGGCGAATCGCAATGAGTCAGAAAATTCCACAGTGCAGGAGTTAAATGACCGTATCACGCAACTGGAGACGGAAAAGCTTGAGAAAGCCGAGTACAGGAAGCGCTTCGAGAAGGTAAACAAAATCTCACGCTCTGTCCAATGATATTGCCCAATTTTGTGATTAACTCAATCCGTCACGGTTCATTCAAAACATTCTTATCTCCACCGCCACTTTTCTGGGGCTTTCAGGGATTTTCTCACCTGCCAATCGCATTCCGTCGCGCCTCACGAGACATCCATTCTCAATCGCTCAATCATCATTACAGCTCGATTCAGATGGGACTGGGTAATGAAGCACTGCGTCTGGGAATCGATCAGATCCCGGCAGAATTGAATTTGATGACCAACATGGAGGCCGTTCGGACGAAATGAATCATTCAGAATCTCAGACTCTCACCCTCACACACAACCCACACAACACTCTCTCGTTCTCTGGGCATTACAATATCGCCCGATGAGGGTATTTCGTTCGGCTCGATTGCCTATGAAGGTGGAACAAGCACAACACCTCCGGCAACTTTTCTGCAATTTCCATGTTTGCTGAAATACGTATTAAAAAAATATGCATCAAATTCACTGACGAGTTACCTCATGGTTGAGGTAATTTAGTGAAAATCTCCAATTTGTTCTTAATTGACAGAGCTAGAGGGCTCTCGTTTAAGATGCAGGAAATTTTAAGAGCCATAAGTTGCGAAAAACGATAAAATTCTAGGACGAGTGCTTCAGATAAGATTTGCTTGAGCGATTTAATTTACAGAGGCAAAATGAAAACGATGATGAGATTTGCGCACTGTCTGTGAGTTCTTCAGCTGTCTTTTTTACCCTGAGAGGCTAAACAGTTAGCCTACATGGACTTATTTGTACTTTTGCAAATGTTGCAGATTCAAGAAAGTGTTTTAGTTTCAAATGTCACGGCCTTTCATAAATTAAATGTAGGTAGGCATTTATGACAAAATTATATAAAATTATATTGACACTGCAAGTTTTTCAACATCTCTATAATAGAAACTTCGGGATAAAAAATGCCTAAATTACACTGAATTAAATTAATTTAAAAAGAGTATATAAAGGCCAACATATATTATGTATGCAGTAGTGATGTCTTTAGCTTTTTTTTTAAATAATTCACAATAACTTTTTACAAAGAAAATTTACAAATTTTCAAAATCTGCATACTTTTCGTCCGTACAAGAGCATTTCACTGTCTGCTTTTGGGAGGAAATCGATTTCAGAGCATAAAGCTCATTAAGCCTGATATGTTCATCTGGATTAATTCCGCAATAGAGTGCAAGTAAATTTAGATACAAGAGATCCGGAGATATCTAAAAAAAAAGAATTATTTTTTTATAGTCACATATCCATAATGAATTTTGACGCAAAAATCCATTGTATGTAGTACACTTTGACCAAATTGAGTTGGTGATTTATTATTAAAAGCATCCCTTATCAGGCACCATTAATATTCTCTTTTTCCCCACGTTCTGTCTGTCTCAAAGGCATGAATGGATGAAAGATGGCATGCAGTTGATGCGAGAATCCTCTTTAGTCCCTCCGAGGCACTCAGTGTCCCAGCGAAAGGCTGTGTGTGGTAGAGACGAGAACGCTGACTCCCCTTCATTTTCCTTCACATCCAATGATGGGGTACACAATGTATCAAAAAATGGCAAATTGGATGGGAGTGAGACGGCAAATGGGCCATCCAAAGTATTCCCTCTAGCGTCATTTATTGACTCAATCCCACCACTAAATTTTCACCCACCTACACTCGCCTTTCTCTCGCCCTGAGGACTGTTTGGGGATGAGGAGCAGCCACGTCAGAACAGTCACAGGGAATTTGTGTATGGTGCTAGTTGATCCGTGGGGTCATTAAAAAATTCACGACCACTTCTCTTTTATGCGGAAAATTTTGTTGTGTGGCATATAAACAAGTCGTTTATGTTGTGCCATTTTTGCCTTGACAGAGTCATGATATTAAAGTTTGGTTTGTACGGCAAAATTTGAAAATTTTCTCTTCGATTCATTTGCGATTTTCAAATCACCCTGGAAATAATATAATGGAGCTACTTTTGAATTAGCTCAGTACAAAATGAATGATGTTGCCGTAATCAGCTCTGTCGCGACATCCACTTGAATAGCAAAGTAAATTCTTTTTTGCTCAATCGAGTCTCCATGGAAAGAATGATCTCAGCCTCAACCTCAAATATATCACACTATTGATTCCTTGATGGCAGTTGAGGGGTTATTCAAAGAGCATTTTTATGCCATTTTCTTGACAGAGTTTGCGGAAATAACTGCTCATAGGATTTGTAATGAAACTAAATAGTCCATGTTCTTCTTAAGCATTATGATCATCCCCTTCTGCACATTCTGTGACTTTTAGCACATCCATCGAAGATGTTTATTGGGGGGTATGAGACATTGTGGCATTTGCGGTGTTGCTGGATGAATAAAGAAAGACCGGGTCGCTGTAGCGCCGAAGGAGAGATGCAGACAAGCAGACGAAAAATTATATTCACTCATTCAGAAAATCGCTGGAAATTGGATTGAGACTTGCGTGGTGGTTACGGAGAGCAGAAAGTCCACAATTCTATATCTCGAGATGGCAGTACAACCACTAAATCACCCGTGTTTAACAAGAGAATGATAGGGATATTAGGCGTAATGGATATGTTGATGAAAATTGGAGAAGAATAGCTCTATTTATAGCCCAGTGAACTTTCACAGCTAGAGAAGCAGCCCCAAAAATTCAGAAAGAGAATGCCTTCAAACTGGAGAGAAAATAATTTTCCACATCTCATCAAGATGAGAATGAGGAAAGTCGTAAATGATTCACACTTTGTCGAAAGATTGAGAATTAATTATGCCCGTCAAAATGACGGAAATCATTTAGCATTTGGTGTGGAAAAGTTTTCAAATGGAGATTATCTTAGCATTATACTGGGTTTTTACAAATAAACTATTTTAAATCCATCTTTTACTATCTTATCTGGATTGTTTTTCATTAAGTTTTCGTGTGAGTATCTATCAGTAAATGAGTTTGATTTCGCATTTTGATGTCTCACAAATTAAATGTGTCCACTAAATTCCAATTATTGTGTAATTAATACAGCGTAATTTATAGCATAAGCTTACTATTGAAAAATTTTGCAGAGATAATCAATAAATGGTCGCAGAATTCTAACGAGAAAAGCAAACAATATACGTCCGTATTTGAACATAGTTTCAATGTGGATAATAAAAATACCAATAAAATTGCTAAACGACGCAAAGTTTCGACCGGAAATTTTATTATTACAATTGATAATTATTACATAAGACACGAGAAACATTTTCCATCGATCGGAAATGATATATGAGAGTAAAATGTATTGGCAAAAATTAGAAATTAAATCAATCCATTTGATATATTTTATTTGTTCAAAAGTTTTTCGCACAGGTGAATTGTAGACATTTCTCTCGAAATTTGTTCTAAGAAAAATCTATTCAATGTGTCGTCTGGCTCGACCTTCAAATCTCACAGGCGATGGCGAAGTTTTCGCTAAACTTTGTTCCAATCTTTACCTTAATTATCCTCAAGACATCCCCAAGGTATTCGGTATGCTATGTATAAAGTGATTTATCGGCAGGTAGAAATACAAGTAATGGAGAGATTGATTGCGCGAGATTTAGCGCGATCAATAAAAGAATGTCTCTATGGAATTGTACAAGAATTTGTTTGTAATATTTATCTCTGTTGCTTTCAGGAACTCGAGACTATTGAGGAGCAATGGAGAAATGAATCGAGAGACCTTGTGGCCCTCGTTAGTCGTCTGCAGGATGAGAACAAGCGCTTGGCTACACAATTGCAGTCTGGAGTGGACCCAGACAGTGGTGTTGAGCTGCAGATGGATTCAACAGGAAGCCAAGATGGTGATTTTCAGCTGCTGCAGCGCTTGAGGAGTCAAGTGGACAAGCAGCGGAATGAATTGATGCGCAAAGATATGGAGCTGGAGGAGAAAGTGTCGGACATTGAAAGTCTCAATGTTCAAATGGAGCGTTTGAAGACGTCAGGCAGAGAGACACGACGACGACAGAAGGTGGTGCAACGGCAGGTGAGGACACTGTGCGAAGAACGGGCAGACTTTCTTGCACAGCTGCAGGATCAGCATCGAGAGATTGTGTCACTGAGACGGAGACTTGGTCTGGCGGAGAAGGAGAATGAGGACTTGGTGAAGACACAGGAGGAAGAGCCCCTGAAGCGCTACACCACGACTGAACTGAAAGAGCTCATGGCGGAGCGAGATGATTTGAGGGTGAAAATCAACGATTTGGAGGAGGAACTGAAACTCTATAGGCCAAATACTCTTGAACAGAAGGAGCCAGCAAAGAGTGAATCGTGAGTAATTGAAGACATTTGCATATATATATATAGTGATTATAACAAGAGTATCCCTTTGAATCAGGTCATCGGAGGAGGATCCACCTGTTCAGGGGCCACTTCCTTTTGAGCCCGATGATGCACCGTGGAAAAAGTCCAGTGAATCCGGGATAAGAAAATTGTTAGCATATTTCAATCGATGAACTGTTCCTTTTTGATGCGAAAATTGTGTCTCCTTTGCAGTTTTCGCAAATTGTTCTCTGATCCTGATGACACTTCTACAAGTTTTCCTCGACGCTCTCTATCCACTTTGTCGAAGATGGCACTATCGGCTGGACCACACTGTGACATACCCTTCTAAATGCATCATGTGGTTCGCCGCAACATTTTAAATAACAGCCAACGAGACTCTTCCTTCAACTTCTTCTCTAGTCACACACTCTTCAAAATTGAGTTATAAATGTCTCATATGGCATTGTACATTCCAGTGAGAGTAGTGTTTAATATCCTCTTCAAGAAAAGAAGTATTACACATTTAGGTATCTTAGCAGGGTCCATTAATCTCATATCTAAAAAGGGAAACAACGGTATTTGAAGTTTCTTCTAATTTGTCAATTAACCCTTTTTTGTTCTACCCAGTTTTACTCCTTTTCTTTTTACTGTCTTGATCTGTGAATTCTCATTCTCTCTACACCCAAAAATACAGTTCAATGTTTTCTTGTCTATTTATATTCCAATAAAATTACAACATAGTGATATTACAAATGAATGAAATAGTAATTAGGAAAAACTCCATTATGTTACATACCTGTTTCACCGTTACTCCACTAGAATTTTACATAGTAACATAGGGGAACAGTTCCGTATTAAGTAGAAGGAAGTATTGTGAAAAAATATCACTATGGACTTAAAGGCGTTGTATCATGAGGAGTTTTGGAATGGAAAACTTTTTCTTGATATACTTTTATAGCATGAATGATGATGGAAAACTTTTTATGTAGGAGTTGTTGTTACAAAGTAATTTTAACCAAATATTACATTATAAAAATGTTCTTGAGAAACACAAAAAGAAACAACCGTAAGAGAAATATATTGAAGCAAAGTATTAAAAAAAGATTCCTTTTATCAATTCCTGGCAAGAATTGTTGGCAGGTCAGTAAAGGGTTCTGTTATTTCAAGAGAGTCATGAAAATACTTGGAAAGCATTCTAGCGATGTGAAAATGATAATTTTTCCCATTGCTGACCCTTTAATTTTTCTCATAAATTCAACACAATTTTTTGATTAAGTGCTCAGTGAGCGGGGTCAGCGGCGAGACAGTGCCACTGCTCATGATAGTGATCTGGGAGACGGACACAGTCTCGCCACTGCTTCAGGCGGCGCCCCTTGCTCGTGGGGCCCAACATGAGCGATCCCAGGAAGTCATTACTTTTGCCAAAGTCTTTGTCCCAGACAGTAATGATGAGGAACTGCTTGTCGAAGTCGTTGGGGCGCGACTCAAAGAGGAACTCCTCGTTGAAGACAGGATTCAAATTGCGCCATTTGATGCTCGTCTTGTATTTCTTGCGATGCGAGTCGGGTTTCAATTGTCTGTGGAGGGAGAGAAGAGTAGGATATTAAATGTTAAAACATGAAAATTGTGCTCACGAGAGTGTCATACATTTTCACAAATGGATCGGAAAACCCATTGTTGTCCATTGGGAGGAGGTTGATGCAGCGCTTTATATTCACGACGAGGGCACGTTTTTTAGTATTGTAGCAAAGAGAGATTAGGATCTGGCCACGAGGCCATGGACCCGACAAGCTCGCGTCGATACTGTGCTGATCCTCAGCATCCAGTGGCACGGAGATGCGACAAGGACTTGTTGCATAAATCTGTAAATATAGTCAATTTGCATTCAATTCCATCACTTTCACGAATTCGCACCATGGGCACGTTCGGCTAGAATTGCAGAGTTGCTTTTTGAATAGGTTTTAGTATGGATATTTTGCTGTATTTTCGGCTAAATACAATCAACGGATGAATTTTCAACACTTTTACGAGGCAATTGTCCTCTCATAAAATAAAATGTCTCCGTCATCTTAAATAAAGCATGTTTTCTATGTATTTAGGACCGAGTAATTCAAGATGATGTGCATTTAAATTTATGGACATGTCATTTTGTGGCTCAGCAAGATAAGTTGTACAACACTAGTTCCTATAACAAAATAATCTGAGTTGTGTCTCCACATCTTAAGAGATTAGGAAAATGTGCAATCTCAAAAATTATGCATATTCAACGACTATAGCATCTACTGGTTTCTACTGATGGTTTGTATCACTGACAAAAGATGCTCTTATTTCAAGAAAAATATTGAATGAGAAATCAATATGCCGAGAAAAGTGTCTTTATACTTTGAAATTCAAATACAATTTGCATATGAAGACGAGAGAAAATCATGGTGATATTGAAACAAAAGAGTACTTCAAAAGGTTCAACGAATAGAAAATACACACCGGAGATAAGACGATTTTTGCCGTTCCGAGGAAATCGTGGCCATACTTATCCTCGTCGAGGATGACGACATACAGGATGGATCGATTGAGCTCTTCGTGCTCCATGCCTAGGAATGTGGCGGTCTCATTAAATTCGGGATTGCGAGTCTTGTGGACTGTCTTGGTCTTCATCCAGCGCTGCTGACGAGCCATTCCGTCGATAGACACAACGTTGATCTTGCAAAAAGGATCCGCCAGACCAGCACTGTCCATGGGCGGCAAGTCTCTGGCACGTATCACAGAGCAGTCAAGGGAGTGGTTGGACTCGTCGTAGTTGAGGACGAGCTCCACCCAGCCCAGTGGCGGCTCTTTGCAGCCTTGACTCATGGCCACAGTATTAAGCACACCTGTGCAAGATTCTGTGGTTGAATAGCTGGATGAAATAGAGCCACGTCGAAGGAGAGACGATGACCTTATGAGGCTCCCACCTTCATGTTGGCTTCTCCATTCCGCCATCGAGAAACTGCTACTGTCCTGGGATGTTGTGGAGCTCAATTGCTGGCTATGACCTCCGATGGACATCTTTCTGCTGCTCACTGTGGATTCTGCCACGTGTAAAAGCATATACTTATTTGTGTAATACAAAACATCATTCGTCTTCCTGAACCTACCCACGTGTGACCTCTCTCTCGTCATACTTCCGTTTCCCATTAGCAAGCTCGACTGTCTCCTTTGGAGCATTTTGGCGGCATCCAATTTATCGTCCGTCTCTTCATCTTCCGATGACGAGTCATTGAGACGCGCACCCAACTTCATTGTCCTTCCTACGATGGGTTTATCGTCACGGCGGAAGGATTTCGAATTTGATATGTCCCTGCGGGGCAGCTCATAGCGCGGAATGCCTTTGAAAAACCACGCTCCAGACTTTTTCCACATTTCTCTTGTCTCAGAGCATATCTTACACAGCCAAATCTCCCTGAAAGATAAATTATGACGCATTGGATGGGTGGTGTGGATGACCTCTGAAAATCATTTACCAACCTCTCACCTTGGAGAGTCTTTGTGGAGAGCTCGATGGCGCACTTGGAACACACCTGATGGCGGCAGTCGTCACAGATCTGCTTGGACAGGGATAGCAAGCCAAAGGATTGCCCACAGAGTCGACAGTTCCTTGGTCCGCTGTCCGTCACGCGCTGTTTCAGCTTCTCCAGACGTTCCACCATCATTCCAATTCTCTGCCGTTCTGCTGTCTCCAGTGCCTCATTTCTTTTGATGACATTGAGAATGGCTGCCTGTTCGTCAGGCTTCAAAGCACTCCCGCTTGCTGGTTTTCCTGTACACCATCCTGAGTGGAGTCTGCAATCCAAGAATGTCGCGTAAATTTACGTGACCAAAATTCACGCCCGCCTAATTGAATAAATGTGTAAATAGTCTTCACAGAAAATGGGGACGGAAAAGGCTACAATAGACAGGAGACAACTGAAAATTTGCATTTTTACTTAAAGGAATGGGGATGGAATCAAGTCAGGTTGTCTCGTGCTGTTAAAATTAAAATGAGCTCAATTCAATGTCCTTTAGCTTGAAGAATTGTGGATGAATTGAAAATATTTCTAAGAAATTGTTTTTAAGGACAATTCCCAAGAATAAATTCAATTGAAAAGCTAATACGGGTGAAATTAGCATGATTTCGTTAAAAAAAATGACTTAGCGACATAGGAAAGTCTGTCACATAACTGAACATTTTCTTTCGCAGATTTATTTTTCTTAATATTGAAGCTTTCTATGAATTTCTGAAGTACGATTTAATTAATCATAAGTTAGATATTAGTCTGCCACGCTCTTCTCCATTCTATTCTAAATGTTCTACACGTGAGTATATCACTTTCAGTTTGTTTCATATCCTCAAATTGTGAATATATATGTAATATTTATGAAAAAATTTTCATTTCAGTGTGAACTTTTGCAGAAAGTCTGGTTCAAGCTTTCCACAATAGAACTCAATTGAGACGCCTCGTGCGTGCCGTGCAATATGCATGAGAATCCAACGCTCTCAAATCCATTTCTCTTGTGCTTGTTTAGTGCCGAATTTGGCCGTGACGGATGTGAGTGAACGGTGGAAATTTGCGAATGGGCCACCCCTCCTGCCCTCGAACTAGGGTGAAGAAGAAGAAGCCAGAGAGGATGAAACAGATAACGTGTTAACCCAGAGAGATTCTTATGCGGCTGGATCTCATGGTGAGAACGTGGGATGCGTGCAAATGTGCTGCCAAAGCGTCGGAAACGGCGGATAAATATGAGCAATGTCGTTGCCTAGACGCCACAGACACTACATTATTATTACTTTCAATAGTGCGAGAGAGGAATTCTTCGCCTCCCTCCTGCTAAGATAATTTACTTAGGCGGAGAAATTAGCGACGTCACTCTGAGAGGTACATGAGCAAGAGGAAAGTATAATATAAATTGGTTTGATTTACAATTTGCATCCCCGTGACTCCACTTCCTCACGAGGAGTGGTGTGTGGGCAAGGAAGGACCCCCGATGGCTGCCAATACATATCATGAAATGTGGGTCACGAGATGATTGAATCAGCGGCAGGCAAATGAAGCTTAATAAGATTACATATCTCTCTCAGACTGAGTTTTAGAGAAGTTTTCTATCAGTCCTTTAAACTTATTAGAGTTTTTAAAATTATTGGAGTTACAGTTTAGATCATTTGGATGGTTCAGATATATGGCAAATCATTGGAAATATATCCTTTAAATCTCACTTGATAAGTTACTACTCTTCATGCGAATGGTTCTCCACTCAAGGTTTATCATTGTGCGAAATTGCGCCAATTCATTGATACAGTTTGCTTTATCTCTGTACTTTGCCGATTAAACTCATTCCTCGACTGAAGTTTAGGTTGTAAAAGTTTCGAGAAACGCATTAAAAGTGTCCCTGATTAACAAGTAATTATGCAAAGTGGATATCAATTCTAGTGCATCGTTTCTAATTACAAAATAATATTACATGGAAAGTCTTCTCACTATATATGATACCAAATAAAAATATTATTGCACGCAAGCAGTTGTGAAGATCCTTCGTAGATATAAATGTAGAGAAAACATCTTGATGATACTGAGAGGAATTGAGTACGTGCAGAAGCTAATAATAAGTGAGCTCTTCAATAAAAATAATTTCTCATATTATATTTATGATGATGTAATCAATACAAAAAATATTGATGAACTCAATATATCTGCTTTATTTACTATGTCTCAAGTGGCAAGCTTTAATTGAATCTATCGACAAATGAACAGAGAGATTGTGTGGGGATGAAGTAGAATTTTGTAGGAGTAGAAGGGGTTTAATTTCCGTTAATTGGAATAGATTGTGGATGTGATGCGAAAATCCTTTTGGTATAACGACATCATGACGCAAATTGACTAACGGTTTTTCAATGCTTACGCTAGAAAAATCTGGATATTTCTGCAAAGAACGCACTTTAGAAAATCTCAGTGCAAAGTCTCTTCATCCGCTTATGAATATGAAAAGCACACTTTTGATATTCTGCGTGTGCGTGCGAAGAGAGTCAGAGGGAAAAGGTGAGTTGGGGATTCTGTAAATATTTATTCTGATTGTCACTCCTCGTTATATTTTGCCGAGTTGACATAATTCCGAGCAGGTTGGGAAGCATTCCGTACATAGCGAACAGATGGGGAAGACCGCACATTCCATAAAAGATTAACGCTATTTGCAGATGAGACTGGAAATAGTTGAATATATCGGTGAGGCACGACTAGTGAAAACTATTCGATTAGCGCGATTGTCATTCCTGTGAGATTCCCTCGTATTTCCTGTGAATCCAGCACATCAATGTCAACACGAGGACTTAGTGTATTTACATCAATCCACCATCCAGCCTGTTGATGGACAAACATAATAGAAATTCTACCCTCTTTCCCCTTCGATTTCATTGAAATTTTGCACCATTGGTCGAACAATATTCATGTGAACTCATGGAAACTTCCAGAAAGATAAAAAAAAATTTCCCCTATTTCAATCAATCTCCCACAGAAATTGTCGCAATGGTGTAGAGCAGAAATCTCTCTGATTGCCTCTTTATTTCAGCTTTTGCATACTGTCGAAAAAGTGGAAACCTTTTTCGTGAATTGCTCTAAAGCCATATTTTTAGAACGATTTCGGTCAGATTGGGTTTTGACTTTCCATTTACTTTCTTTGCTACATTTCCCTCTTTGTGCGTCTCTACGGACTTTCATTATCCCGCGCTCGTCCTTGGCCCATATGTTGCTGCCCGTAGTTAATTTCTGTCGAAGTTGCAAGAAAGAAATCCCCTAAGGAGAATTTCAATAAGGGACATGAGAGAGAAAATTTGCGGTCACGGCTATGCTAAATTGTACATGACGCACTTTCATAGCTTTCCATAAATAGTTAAAGACACTCCTTCAGACTGTGAACGATGCAAATCTAGCTTACATTTAATTATATAAATCCTCAAAGTGTAAATGCTGTATAAATTCACTCTATTTTGCCACTTGCCATCGTCATTTCTACAGAGAAAACATTTACATATAGAGAGAAGTTGGATGATGCAGAGGAATTTAATATATTCCCTCTGTGATTGTGAATGATTTTTCTCCATCTCATAGTCACTTTTGGTTTGTGGAATTTCTATTTTCCCTTCTATCAAGAGCATTTGGATTCCGAATGAAATGTGATAGCTAGTCTTATATATATATATTTATGATTTTTCAAGTGCGTGTTATAAAAAATATGTATGTGAGTCCATGAAAAATGTTCGTTTAAAATTAACGTTTCAAATCCATTAAAATCATACAGATCTGCAATTTTAATATTCCATTTGTTCGGATTATGCTTCAAATAAGTTTATATGTCTCACAGGGATTTACTTGTAAATATTCAAGAACTTTCTATAATTTGCAATGTTAAGACTTTCCCACTGTTTTCCTTTGAGCCAAACTTTATGCTTGTGTGTCCCTATCAGAGGAAAGGAAGCATGGGTAAATAACACACCTATGTATGTATATGTATGAACTCTAAATATTATGTATTATAAATTAGTTAAGAAATTTCTGATTGGAGCATGGTACGTATGAAACTTTCACAAAATCCCCTTTCAATGGCAAAACACTCCCGTGACTTGATACATTTAATATTACAGCAATTTTTTCGAGGGGAGTCTAAATCTTTTTAATATTTCAGTGCGGGAAACTTTCCATGTGCCCGACATCAAGTTTTACAACAGCAAAAGAAGCTTTTGATCTGAACAAAATGAAATTGTATCTTGCAACTGATGAAACTTTGACTTGGCATGACGTGGGTGAGAGTAAACCACGTCTTTATAAGCTTTCTACACAATATGCAAAGTTCTAAACCTGCAACAGCATGAAAGCTTCTTTTTTCTCTACGTTCTTTGGGAAAAGCAACAGATTGTTGGAAGGCATTCCAATGACTTTGTCGTACAATATTTTACATGAGGTGAATACTGTGGAGTATCAATCACTTGACTTTATACGACCAGAAAACTCCCCAAACTTCCGCCAGCGGCAAGTATTTTGCTTTTCGCGCTTCACTCATACCAGCCTGCGTCTGTTATCACCTCACATCTTGCACCTTCCCTCATGGTGACACCACCAGAGAATCTACATAGAAGTTCCTACGCATCTGATAAAGGAGGAATTATCATAGGAAATTAACGAACACGCTGTCACTGACTGATATTGGTTTTTCCTGCTCTTCCTCGAAATTTAAATGGTTTCAATCAACTCTCGGCATTTTTATTGTGTTTTTCACTCTCCATGGAATTGAACAGCCTTCAACTTAATCTTGTATTCACCATTTATGCTGGTGCGGAACATATTTTGCTTCGCAGCGAAGAAATCACTTGCTGAGGGCGGAAAGCTTTAGTGGAAAAATATTGATAAATAATTTATGGGAAGGTTTTCCCATAATAACATTTTTTCACTCCCCATTGATTACGGAAGGAAATGAGATCTTCCTCTTCAATCCTCACTCTGTTGATAAATATTATTTAATATCAATTTTTAAGTAGCTTTATAAGAAGGGTGCCTTGAAATTGAAAATAAATATACATTTTAAAGCAGTCCAACCGTTTGTGAAGTGAAAAAGGCACACCAAAGAGTTCAAGAAGAAAGAAAAAAGAGTTTAAATTAATTTTCTTTCTTAATTGCACTCTCAAATTAAATAATAATAACCTCAACATTTTTCTCTCTTTGAGATCAGAGAGATAGATGTAGAATTTGCCGCTTTTGTTCAAATCTAGGAGCTTTCAGATACATCAAAGGCCGTCATGGTTGTGATGAGAGATACTGAGAAAATGTTATAATTTTTCCTGGAATGAGAAAAGCTCAATTTTGCAACTTTTATTACGTGACACGGTTCACAGAATAGGAGCAATAAAAGAGAACTTCAGGTATAAAGGTTATCTGATGCTTCAGATGGATATTTTCAGTGTGTATTTTGTATTAATATTAAAGTGTGTATTCGGCTGCCCTTTTCCGTATGGCACATTGAGTAATTTTTGATAGATTTCTGGGAAGAAGAAGTCATATACACAACACACATTTTCTTCTCCAAATTTAACGAGAGGAAACTTTAAATGATTCTTCGGAAGTGGGTGGAGGACGGGTGGGCCGACGTCGCGTGTATAACAAAGAGAAGCGGAAAAGGCCAGGGAGTTCTTTTTGCAGGCGTGTGTGTCAGGAAGAGAAAACTAACAACCGCCCTTGGCGACAATGCCAATTCATGAGCTCAACTGGTGTCTTGCTGGGATGGAAAATTTAAAGCCAGATGAACAGGAAAATGACTTTCATTACTTGGCTCTGAGCGCCAGCATTCTGTCGCTGGGACAGACAAATTTGTTTCCCGCGTCACACATCCTTTTGAGCTTCGTGCACTTCTCCACAGATTCAACAGACCGTGGATATGGGGCTGGTCCAGTCTATTCCACTTCCAACCAGCCACTTTCAACTGCACTCGCACATATTGTGCCAGATTTTCCACAACACGCCACACTCTTTTCACCAATTCATATCTCAATCGAAAAAGCGAACCTCTCTCGGTGATAAAGAGTGTGTTATGACACAAATAGCCCCAGAATTGAGGGGCGAGAGATAAGAGAAGGGAAAACTGTTCGATTTTGCCCTCCGTAAGCGCGACCAGAGCGAGGCACAACTGTTGCACGACTGATTCATAGTAAAATGTGCGCTCTCCCAGCCAGCCGGAAAATTTCCCGAGAGAGTATAGTCAAAAGAGAGGAATTTCCAATGAGAAAACACTTCTCCTCTGATGTTTTCAGACGGGGGAAAATGAGCGAGACACTGCCAAAGTGTGTAAGAGATCCATTCTTCTCCAAATATTCGCTCTTATTTTTCTTCGCTGCGTGATAAAATGGAAATATGCTCAGGAAATGATGTTTTGGGTGGTCACAATGGAAATGCGACTGAAAAAAGTGAGCAAACAGTGAAGAAAAGCTTTACGAGAAAGCTCTCATTCTTTCTTTACAGATCTTTTGTGTGAATAATTCTAGACTTAAATACATCATGGAGGAGTATTTTTGGGCCACTTGAGCAAATATTTGAGTGTTTCGAAGGATTTTCCCACAGAAACCCTTGGAAACTGAGTTGTGGGGGATTTTTTGAATGTTCTTCTATGACATGTGGTGTAGCCTGGTACCCGGCGTCTCCATGGCGTGTTTCATGAATGCTCCATGCAACATGGACGAAACATTTACACATTTTATCATCGACATTTATTTCAACGTTTTGTTGTTGTTTGATTGCGTTGAAAATTATAATCACAGAAATAATAAATAAATAAAATAAGTGCATCGAATAGAAACACCGAAATACTTTTCTTATTACTTCTGTATATTTTTATTTTTCGCAACTCATGTCTCAAACCGTTTGTATGAATCTGTTTTTTCTCGCATGAGAATACAATACCCATGAAAATTGTACTTAATATTACACACTTAAAAATGAGAAAATGTATAATATGTAAATATTTTGTGTTGTATATTTAAATGTAATTGGTAATTTTTGCTGGATTACTCTGTAGCCCACAAAAAACGCAACAAAACCCTTATTATCTCCTACCACAGGAACTCAAACACACAAAAACTCTACTATATATAATATTACAAATCCTTGCAATAAATACACATTCGACTATTTTTGTATCATTTTATCATCTACGTCAATTGTGAGATAAATTCAATGAATATAATGTACACTTCTAATAATGTTTCTCACTTTTTTAGTCAGGGAATGGCAATTTTTCATCTATATCATTTTGATTACTTAATTTCATCTAGTTATTACGCTTAAGAGGATCTTTTTCTAGGTCTCGTGGGGAGGATTCTAGTGTCTTCTTTGATGTACTATTCAATACAAAATTCTTCTTATATTCCTTTCACTATAAACGCTTGCAAAAATCTCTGAGCAATTTCCCAAATATGCGCCAAACACTTGGGTAGAGGGGAAGAAAGCCTTTTTGCATTATGTATCTAATATCTCTTTGGATAATTTATATACTTCCAATGTTGCATCTTTTTGACTGTCAATTAAACAAACTTTTCATTATCTTTACACATATAGAAACAACTTTTTTTTATTATTTCATTTTCTCTCTTGAGACTGAAAGCCCGAAAAGCTGGATTTTTTTATTCAAATTCCACCAGAAAACCTTCAAATCAGTGAAGACAGACATTTGCAATGCACAATTTTCTGTGCAACAGTTTTACAAAATGAAAATTAATCAAAAAATAATAATTTCATCTAACTAAAGAACCATATACACACTCATTGCTTAGCTGCAATTTCTTCGTCGACTAGTCTCTCGCCACCTTTCGATGCACCTTTCCGCCTTTCTTGTGAATCCGTTTGTGATAACTCTGTGCCAGCGAATTGATGATCGACACCACAAAGTATACAATCATGGCGACGACAAACTTCTCAAAGAGACGTGCCAGGAAATTTCCCGTCTCTGACGCTTTTCTCGCCGGTCCACGATGGAGGCGTGCTTTCTGGTTCTGCAGAAATGCTTTGAATGGCTCCTGAAGTCGCTTCCCCATGAAGGGTATCAAAGCCAAAAGGTCGAGCGCCTTGGCAATCAGAGTCTCATTGAATGCAATTATCACAAATATCTTCTGGATATGCATCTTAATCACAGCCTTGCCAATCAGTGTTGCTCCAAAGAAGGTCCAAAATGGCACCAAAAAGTGTCCACACGTGATTCCAGCCAGGTCAAACAGTGGATTGGGAATCTACAAGTGAAAAGACAACCATGAAAACACAAATTCATGCCAATGATATAAGATAAGAAATGCTTACACTTGCACAAGCAAGTATTCCAGGGAATCCAACACGCTCCACCAGTCGCTCCATAAAAAGCTTGGCACGATCGAGATAGTTCAAATCGGCACCCTGTTCTCGCTTCTTCTTCAACTCCTCAAACTCCTGCAAATCCTCAGCATCGTCAGGATCATAACCTGACAGGCGAGCAGCCTTTGCCATGAAGTAGGGCGGCAGCTCCCCAAGAGCAGTTCCAGCGCCCCAGAGAAAAGCCTCAACGCGCACCTTCCCCATAATGTTCCACAGTGATGGAATGAATGTGGGATCCACCTTCTCAGGGCAGATGATCTCATCCGGATAGGGTGGCTTTGGAAAGTTGAGTGAATTACACTCATAAGCTGCCATTGTCACGCTGGCTATGTGTGGTCCCAGATACAACAGGAATGTGTGCAGTCCCGTACCGAGGCCGACGGACGACAGCACTCCAAGACCTACCCAGTAGGTCACAAACCACATGTGCACCCGAATCAGGTCAATGTACGTCTGGTGTCGCCCTGGAACATGGTACATTGCAATCACCATCGCGACGACAGCCACCAGGAGAGCCATGAGTTTCTTATGATCCGCAAGTCTAAAAAAGAGGTAAGATAATTAAGTATTAGTGAGGCATTTCATGAGGCAACTACTTTAGAAAATACCGTAAATGACCAGATTTCTTCATAAAACAGTAAATGAGGGCTATAATTACTTGACAAATCACTTTCAGTCATAGAAGTAAATTGTGTCATTCATAATTACGTCGGTGAGAAATGAAGGTTAAATACTTCTTTGGTTTCAAGCGGAATAGGTATCAAGTATGACTAGCATTGCTATACTTCTAAATTTTGATTTTATCACTTAAATTGCCTTTACTTCCGCTCAGAGTCATTTCAACAACCTGAACAATTCTAATAAAAGGTTGATGGGAAAGAAAACCAATAAATACTATGCTGAATACTCAGAAAATTTTCATTAAGTATTCTCTACAAAAAATATGCAATAAAACAAATCCTATTTATATTTAATGATAATTCTTTTCATTCTCGATTAAAGTGTGTACGCTAGTAATAAACCTACAAATATTTCCTTTTAATTTTACATATTTTATTTGATATTCTAAATCATCGTAAATACTTTTTCGGGCTGTTGCCAAGGAAAATAAAGTTTAATAACCCGATCCGCATGTCAACCTTGCTTCTCCTCACCTATCCAGAATTATATCATAAAAGCTTATCAGTATTTGTTTTACCTGACATCAAATAGAAGAAACAATGTAATTTTTTTTTAGATTGAACACGCGATTTATATTTTCCAACAAATATTTTATCAAGTTGAGAAGAAGATTTTTATGAATACTCAATGAAATTATCTGAGAAAAATGACTTTAGAACAGAAATATAGTTTATAAATAATCGAGTGTTTTCTTTATGCTTTCTACCAATTGAATAAATCTTACTTTCGTCCATATGTTTGCATAAGTGTCATACACTCTAGGGCACAATATTTCGATGTCAGAATTGGATGCCGCCAAATGACAATCTTTTTCCGTTCATTGCGCTCCTTCTCTCGATCACGAGCGGACTGTTTCCTTACGAAGGAGTCCATCGCTGTTCCATTTGGTGTCTTTTTCTGCTGATTCTGCCGGGAAGTGCCTGACGTGGAAGATGTCACCGTAGACTGTTGGTTGTGATTGTGATGAGACATTTTATATCCTAGTCTTTGGAGCTATTTACCCAATTCCAGAGATACATGGAAACAGAGGGAGAAAGAGAAAAATGTACATTACACATTGAAAATTGGGTCAAACTTCCTCAATTGATTCAAATTCTATTCTCTTCATTCACTATTAATTTTGTGTGTTGTTTTGCTTGCAAAGTACTTTGCACTCAATTATTTTCATCATTTTCAACTCAATATACTTAATCAAGTAGTATCAACATCAAATGTGAAACATATTGAAGGAGCGCAAAAAACGCAGGAGATAAAAAACGAACAAAGTGTAAAAGCAGACGGAAAGAATGTAGGAGCAACTGAGAAATACATATACATATAATATAATACCATGAAAATTAATCAATGAAGGAGGAAGTCTAATTTGTCACTGAATTGTCCATATTTAGGTAAAAATACACCTGAATCTGGCATTGCCATTGCCCTGAGATTATGCAATTGAATACAATAATGATAGCTTTTACACTCTCGGTGTGTGTGGCACATCTTTCAATGATTTCAGTGGCACTGTGAGCATATTTTCACAAATTCAAGGCTCTCACACGTTTTTAACCAATTCTGCTCGCTCTCACATACGAGTGTACGTAGAAATATTAGCAAAATCTGCAATAGACACAATTTGTACTAAAAAAAAATTAACAAAATGCAACAACACTTGATTGACAGGTAAGAAAACACACAAAGAGAATGCATGCAGTGTAACAAAAAAAAATTAGACGCGTCACTGAAGCATCTTTGGACACAAAGTAATTCCCTATCACACAATCTGTCGCCCCTTATGAATGTCTGACGAGGTCTGAGTGATAAGATAAGCACATTTTGGACGCGTTACGCATTGAATTGCTTCTGCAGGAGAGTGAAAACGATTTTCTCTATTTCTCATGAAAATTGCATCACCTTTCGTCAATAACTTACACACGCTCACAGCCAAAACTTTACAATGCTATATTTGATATTTACATTTATGAAAAAAAAATTCCACAAGTCTTATTAGAGACAAGATAAAATTATGAATATCATGATGAGAGGAAACCTCGCCTGTGGTTTTTTCTTCTGCCCAAGAGCACTTCTTTTTTGGTACGTCCGCTAAAATTGCTAATCATTCACACTGATATGTATTTCTTAGACAATTCAAACACACCAGCGTGAAGCTTATTTTAACCATCCAATTATTCAATCTTTATTGTTCTCTCTCCTCGCAAATCTCTGTTTATAATTAAAATACTATATTTTAATATGATGTGTGAAACAGGTGAAGGCAACGAGGGAGGCCTTTTCAACGGTGGTGTCACCCTAAAATTACATTTCTTTAATGGATTACTTCCGCGACGCCAATTTAGATAAACTACTTTACAATTAATTTTATTATAATACATATACCCACAACAATAAGCTTCTGCTTTGTAGTCAGGGGTAAATCACTAAAGAAATTTCAAGCCATTATCAGTAATACAAGCGCAAAAGAAAGAGGCAAACAATTGAACCTTCAATCAACCTCGTAATATTATTAATTTTTCTGTATAAGTTCATAGCACGATACAAAACTTATATGTGAAGTTAAGAGTGCTTGGTAAATCGATTAGCGTGAAATATTTAAGACACTTTGTATAAAACTGAAAGGATGAATAATTCTATCATCACTTAGGATAATTATATGTAAGACAGACTAAACATTTCTCCAATTGATTGCCTCTCTGCGATATCTTGTTTTAACGTGGATAATATTTATTGAAAATGCGACTGAAAACCAATTGATTACTTATTCTCCCCTCTTCTATTTGCTTGACAGACTTCCCAACAGTGTGAACATACGAACCAGACTTTGTGTTAGAAAATGATTAAGGCTTACAAAAATAAATCAATCAATTTATGCCAACTTGGAGAAGGAGCAACAAAAAAAGAGTGTAACAGAGGAGAACGAGCAAATACTTTTGTGAAGGTGGAAAAGTTATGAAAATTCTTATACCAATTCCATCTTATTTCCTGTTATCTTTAGACCGCGTTTCCTGCACTCGTTCTGTAACTCATTTTTCGTTAGTGAAGCCAAGAAAATGCTCTTGTCCAGTTGTTGTCGCTGTTTAGCTGTTAGTACGTGACCACCACTGGCAACATCTCCATTTGCCATCGACTGTTGGGGCTCCTTTGCTCCTGCCCCACTCGCGTACTTGTGACCAGATGGAGAGACTCCCTGTTGGCGATTGGCGGCTGTTGGACGTTTCTTACTCGGCATTATTTACCCCTGTCTTTCTCGCTTCTCGCGGAAATCCCTGCGTGCCTTTCACCGTTTTCTTTCTCGTTTTTGGAAGAGGAGGGCTACCGTATGTATTTGTGTGTTTGTCTTAGGATAAAGAAAAACTCAAATGTTAAAGAAGCCAATTTAGAGATCGTAAGAACAAAGGATGTCCAAGTCACATAATTCAACACCCAGATTATTCCATCGTGACTCAGCGGATTGGGGGAAAAATGCAAGTTATTTCATTTAATCATTGCGCGGCTAAATTTTCCGCAAATACACACCCAACACTCTTTCCTACATTCATTTTTGCTGGTTCAGCAGACAAATTAAAGAAAGCGAATATCAATGGTGTGTTGGAAATTATATTTATGTACACAGTCAACGATTCTTGTATGTCCATTAAGTCACAACATGCACTTTGTGAGATTATGCCTACAATCGCACGAGACGGAGGACGCAGAACTCAATTTCGACCTTCATCACTGATAACAAAAATTAACACTTTTATCAGTTTGGAATCGTTACAATCAATTTAGCGCCTCTAATTGTAAAATTACTAAAATGACTTTCACAAATAACTCTCGCTTTCTTCTTTAGGGCCAAAGTATCCTCTTCAACCTGACCATACTATGTTTACACTTAACACATGATCTAATTGAGAAAGCATAACTTTATGGGCTTCTTTGGGAAATCTAGGAGCAAGTGAATTTAGAACAACGCGTGATTATAATTGGAATCGGAATCAGTATATTCTGAGGCCATTTCCATTCAATTTTATCGCTGAAATGAGAGCGTGAACACAAGGGAAGTTCTTTTAAATCTACGCAGCCGGAATTCCTGCTAAATATAACTGCGTCACCATTGTCGTCGTGCGACTGTAAAATGATTAATCCAACAGACATCTCCGTGGTGTGATGCAAAAACTGGGGATTCTTGGGCAAAAACATTGGGAGCTGTTTACGGAAGCCACTTTCTGAATGTCGGGAGACGAAAAGGTGGGCGCCGGGGAGCCCCCGAAACCCCCAAATCCATGAGAATCATTGTGATGAATGACTGCGGTGTGTTGGGATGCGTGGGAGAGTGCCCCTACCCGCGACCGAAATCGATTGTCCCACTCCCTCGGATGGCAGCCTCCCTTCGTCGTGGGATAGCGTCTGGGGCGATCATGCGAGTGGATCCGCAGATGCTATTGGCGTCTAATATTATCAACATCACCTGATACCCGAGCACTCTCCTTAGCACGCGTCTCATGCACGTTGGGGCACAATCTATAGAGTGTTGTTTGGCAATCTGTCAAGACGCAGATTCCCCTCATATCACCTCTAGGAGGCTTCCGCGCTCAGGGGGAACGGTCGTGAGGTGTTGTTAGCGAAAATGTCAGGGAGAGGGAATTCTCATGTTGCTAACCTGTTTTCTTCAATAAATCCCTATTCTTCCAAATCAAACACCTGCACTGTGTCGTCCAATTGTGCGCCGTGACGTGGGTATCACTTATTCGCCAGTGGAGAAAGGAAGTCTCATTGATTTATGAAAAAGAGAGTGTGAGCACGAGTTTTTACGCTGTGTCCCCGAAAATCAATTTGACGCAATTCCTCGGCGACCAACAAATATTGCATTTTCATTTCACACGACACATACTCTACTGATATTGTTCACGTGATTTACAGCAATTTTTCCACTACTTGTACTGTGAAATTCCCCGAAATTTACACTTTTACTGTCCGACATGCACTCGCGATGCTGTTTCAACATAAATTAATGACAATACAATGACAACGACAAATCATACGATTTCGAATTTCGATATTCCAACTCTCGGGTGTCTTTCGGGTTCGTTCGCGTAAACACGCGAGAGATGTCCGAGAGTGACCCTATCTTAAAGATGTTACAAGTGGATTTGCATAGAAATTCCGGCTGGCTAATACTGTTATATCAGTTATATTTAGTCATGGAAGTTTGGTCCCGGTCGTCCTGAATAAAGAAAAAATTCTGGCAAAGCAATGAGAAACATCAGAAGTTGAAACATACCTGAAACATCGAAACTTCAATGTTTTTTCGTGTTCACTTCGAAGATGGCGTGTGCGACCATGAACCGGTTCTGTATAACAGTTTGAACGATGGCTCCAGTTGGTAGGAAATCGCTTCCTTTCTTCAAAAAACCTAATTTTGTGAGTGATGTGAATAAGGAGAATGACTTTCTGCATGAGCTGACCAACTACAAGGCGAGGACAAGCAGACGACAATCGATTCGTGCACTAAAATGGGTTCAGGTGAGTAGAAATTGGAGAAATTCATTACGGGCTCAGCGGGTTCTTATGCTGTTTTTCTATGAGGTGTGTAGCAGTGCGCTAGTATTGATCAATGATTTATTGTTAAAATGAAGAAGTGTTGTTCAAAGAGTGCATTTTTGCGTTCCTATAGGATTTCCATTATTTATTCACTTTGTGATTATCGAATTACTAACCGTATATAAAAGTATACCTAAATGTCAGCGATGTGATGAACCATCGAAGCACTTTCAATTCAAATGCTACCGGCCGTTAAGACTACCCCGTACCGAACTTTTTATTCAGAAAATAAAAGTTTTCTCTACAGTTTCCTCAATTGTAGAATATAACAGCACAAAGAAGCGCGATACTTTAAAGACTCGCATATTTTGCTAATTCATAGCGTTTACAATTTATGAAGCACTGAATTCGCTTCTGTTGCCACACCAATTGATCTTTGACTTGATCTACAGAGAAACACTGAAATTATTAATTTTTCCACTGAAATTTATAATTACTCCCCCGCATATCAGCATGCATCTCACCCAAATGCAAGCATTGTGATGCTGTATTTATTGCCTAACAATTTGCTTTTCATGGTGTGGTTGAGAGTCTGAATTAATTTTCATTTTTATACATTTTTTAATAGCTGGATTTATAGTAATTACACTAAATGGTAGTGCAAAACGTATTCACGATGGTATCTTTCATCAGTTTGAATCCGTCACTGAAATGTTACGCTTCGCTGGTCACCAATTTGGATCCTTCCGTTGGAACTTTGTGTGCTGAACAATAAATTCCATTGAGAATACTCTGTTTCGGGTCGGTTCATAAAAACATATTGATAAATAAATACCGCACGCATAGACGATAAATAGTGATGTACGGAATGAAATGTGCCAAGAGAAATCGATCAAGATCTCTTCCGACGCTCGGGATTTACCGAATTCTACCAAAAGTGAGTCAGTCAATCGATTTTGGGAACTACCTCGGGGGAATTCTTGTAGAGGAAATTAATTATACATGAATTGTTGTTCCTCAATCAAGATAGAGCTAAACGAGGCGATAATTGGTTAACTCGCGAGTGAAGAATGGGAATGAAAGTGAGTTTGGCAGTTAGTTTTTTTTTCTCCTTTTCGCTGTACTGGGAGCTGAGATTTCATTCTTGATCCACCGACACGAAGAAAATTACATGATACGACGTTTTATGAGACACTATCATGCAAAATCATTTAGCAGAACAAAAGAATGGATTTCATTTTCAAATGAAATGAAGTAGGTATATCGTGTGATGTATTTGAATAATGATTTTCACACGTCATCGCAACATAAGACGACTTGCTGTATAAGACGATGAATGGATGAGGGCAAGAAGTTCACAGTAAATTTTAAGATTGTCATTTTGGGGTGACTGAAGTGGCAGTTGATGATCAAATGATATATATTACTGCGGACACATAAATTTATATGCGATGATAGCGAGAGGTGTGCATCGAAAACAGTCCCAAATGGGTGGCTTCTTTGTGTGCAAATGGCAAATCATGTGAGAGAAGCAGGAGAGCATAAAAATAATAATTGACTTTCACCTAACTTGTAGCAAAAAAAAAATTCACTGCTAATACGTCTAAAGAAGTTGATGCATTCGATGCAGATTTCGCAAAATGATAGATGGTAATTTCCTTCTATTGCATTACTCAAGTGCTTCGTGAACGCCTCCATAGCGAGATAAAGATTATCTGCGGCTTTAGCGGGAACTGGTAGGTCAACTAATGCAATTTTACAAGTTCAACTATGATTCTTGGAATCACAGCTTTTGCATTCGACCATTTCTGCAATCGAGCTCTTTACGGTACTGATGGTTTATTGCGATGAGTGTGAAGTGTAAGATAATGTAGAATCACGATTCCCGTGAGCCTGAAGTATTCAGAAGGTTTATCATATATTTTTCCCTTGGCCACAATGAAGCTGTAAAGTAAATTCCTCTGTCACGAGATTACACGACAAGTTCAAGGAAGTGCTGTGTGATTGATGAGAAGACCCTAATAGCGAGAGCCACCGTCGTGGCATGAAAAAATGTAGTAATTCCAAAAATGAGGAGAAATTATAATTGTCACCAATTGGTGAAACAATCAACAATTTCTCGTGTGTGGCCTGGAGATTGCCAGAGAAAAAGTGGAACATTTATTGTTTCTCAATGGATAGCTTGTGAATTTTAAAATTGAAGCTACGACGTACGGTTTAAAAGTAACATCGAAAGTGAGTTAGTAGATTTATGTATTTTTTCGCATGTGGCGCTTCTTCAAATGAATGATTCCCATGAGACTTCTTGGGATTTGTGCAAGAAAGCAACACTGTCTTCACAAACATCGTCATTTCGGCTATTTGTCTCAGCATGTGTAGTGAATATCATAACTTGTGAGATGACTTTTGTTCCCAGAAGCTCGTTCAACAATAAGAAAAAAAAATGGAACTCATGAAGCTGTGAATTGCTGGTCAAAAGCATATCAATGTGATACATATGTGGGTTAATTGACTTTTTTCACGGTCAAAAATGTGTTTGGTAACTAAATATACGTCCAGACGAAAGGTACATTACTTTGTTTGAAATTCCTTTGGAACATTGGCAGACGATTACTGGCATTTAGTTTTCACAGAGGAGAAATTAAACAAAACAAAAATTCACAATGCATAATAAAGTACAAGGTGAAAATAAATAGTTTCTGAGCTTATCTGCTTAAAATTTAGTAAATACGTCTAACGACGCATTTCGAGTGTCAAGTTCACGACTCAATAGTGCAATGAATACGATTTCTACTAGAAAATGAATGTATAACTTGTGCAATTTTCTCTTCAACCACGAATATCTCAAATAACAAACGCAAAGTGGTCACATTTTCTATCCATTCACTTTGCACAAATGTTTTCTGCTACATTTGCGATTGGATGTGCGGTGAAGAGGTTTTGGTACTTTGGCGAATGTTGGTGGCATGGAAAAATGAGGATGAGGGCAATTAAAATACTCTTTGCTAAAATAATTTATTTGGTATGTTGGCAATGAAGGTGAAATAGTAAAAATATTTTACAATACGAGAGCCTCTCTTTTCCTTAGACACTTTATGTCGAGATAGAAATGTTAAAGATAAGAAATTGCAAAATCTCATCTTGGGTTCAATAACACGTCTTCCAAGACTTCCAATAGAGGTTTGGCGTGCGTTGGTCAGTTGATGGGATTATCTCTTGTAAAATGCCCAAAGGGAGAAGGTGTGCACTCTTTGACAAATGTGACGGCTGTACATGGAAATTCTATTGGCATCATCTTTAATTGACTTGGTGTATAAAATTGTGTGCACGGTCTTAAACACACTGTGAACATCGTTTTCCTCAATGGAGAGATAGTGGACATTATTTCTCACTCATGTGAGTATCTTTTCCAATTTAGACAAGTGAAATTATTTGAAAAAGGCATCGTAAAAAAGCAAAGAAAAAAGCAAAGCAGTGCCATTGAACAGCGGATCATTCCATTTGTCTGAATATTATGTGAGCAATTAATTTTGCAAAACCGTGAACATCGAAGAACCCCGAATGATCCATGCTGTGAGAAGTATTTGAAATGATCTGTAAATTGTCTCCGGTAATTCCGCGGCATGAGCATAAAATTTTAATATGCACTTGGTTTGAGGAAAAGCAACTGCATAAGCTTGATTTTCCGGAATACTGCTGTGGTGTATCTAATAGGGAAATTGATAAGAATATATTTGAGAGATTCGCAACAGTGATCTCAAATGATCTCCTGTGGATATTCCGTCGCGATCGACGCCATGGTGTGTCTGTGAGTAGAAAAGAAATAGATAAAATATTGAGTGTATTTCATTGTGAGCTTCGCTATTCGCGGTGTACAGTGTACAACTCCCCACAAACTTTTCACTTACCGTTGGTTGATGATGGCTCACCTGTTTTGATACGATGCGCGCTCACAATCTCTGCCAGTTGAAGATCAGTTGTTGCAGAGAGCGCATTGTGTGTGGCTGTTTACGTGCTCCACAACTCTCTATCGCTCGCTCACGCAAAAGTTTCTTTTCCTCAATGCGAAGTGAGAAAAAAAAATACGAACCATCATTAGGGAAATTGTGAACCAATTTTCTTTATAATGTGTTTAAATTCATAAAATAATACCCTGTGTTCTATAAAGATCATGTTCGATGAAAGTGAAGTGAATTAAAAAATTTCCCATTGCAGTGAAGAACAAAAACGAGGCACTTTTCGCAGGCATTTTGTATCCAGTTGAAGAATAGAGTGGTGTGCAAAAAGTGAATACCAAATTAAATATGTACTAAATGCATGTGTTACGGATTACATAGAGGAAAGAGAATCACAAATAAAAGTGTGAATATTTCTAGTTTGCTTCATTAATAGAGACAATGAATTGCATTAAGTATTTGCTAATGGAAATAATAAAAGCACAACAACTTAATATAAAATTGATGAAGAATAATGCTTCTCTTCCTCATACTTTTCACTTTTGAATTTACCATCATTTTCTACGCGAATCTCCTCAATTTTCATGCAGATTTCTTGCCTCTTTTGTGAAGAGCTTCAACTTGTTTTTTTTATTGTGAAGTGGTATGTAAGTTAGTTAAATTGCAGTGAATTATGCTATGGCCATCGATAAATAACAAAAAAGTCAGAAATTTATTATAATTTTGCGGCTTTCACCGGAGTTTTGAGGGAAATTTTTAGAGCATTTACATATTGGATTATTGGCTTTAGCATCCCCTCTGGTTATATCATATTTATCCGTTACCAAATCAGGGCATTAAATGGTTTTGTTCACCTTTGCTGAGATATTTTTTTTTTGGCTTATTGATATTGATATGAGGTGCGGAGGCAACAGGTGTACCAATTGCAGTGAGGAAATGTAATAATAAAAATACGGTGTTTGACTAAGTTTCATAATTTTAACCGCTTCAGCATATTTGTAATGTTGTTCACCACAACTGGAATAACATTCTCTCCCGTACTTGCATATTATTATTATTATTATAAGCCAAGAGTGCTTGTGGAGACTCTCAGTCTGGGAGGTTAAAGAAACAGTCCAATGTAACGGAACGTTCACATTAAAGTCTCAAATTCATAGAATTATGCAAATTGTAATTAATGAGCTTTGTCAAAATTTGTAATAAGAAGCAAAGAAGCGGGAAACCCACCCGTACTTTGATATCTTGCCAGTAAATCCGGCACTAAGTAGCTTATTACTATCACCCCAGATTATTACATAAGAGATGCTTCAAAAGGAATATTGTATAAATAAGAAGGTGGGGAAAGAATGCATGATATCGAGAGCACAGAATGAAATTCTTGCGAAGGAATTCTTTACAGTAAAGAAAGGCAGATCTTACATATATGAAAGAAGTGTGTAAGATCGCGCATATATGTAAGAGAGATCCGGTAAATTGCTGTTCTAGTTTAACAAGTGGATAGATATGCCACATATGCACTCTGGTGAGGAGCAGATTTGCTCAAGATGAATTATGAAATGTGTGTAAATAGACCAGGAGGCAGGTTTTCCAATTTCAGAATAAGCACACAAGACTGCAAGTTGTGGAGATATGGGGAAAAGGCGATATTACATAAATGACATGCGAGAATATTTGTTACATATGAAAACACAAAAATAATTATCTCCTTTCTTCTCCATCCACTTCGATCATGTAATTTGTCAATTGAATCTACCTTTCCCATAGAGTTGCGAAAAATTGAAACTGCTCTTTATGTAGGTTTTCTGCCTGGCGTGTGCCCAAGAGAGTGAGAGATACGTTTCATATTATATGAATATTGTTATGGAGAGGAGAGATGGTCTGGGTATAAAAATAATAAAGAGAGCTGAAGTGGCCTTATGAAATGCACTTGCAAATTGTTAATAATTTTTATAAGAGGTGATGGTGCAATGAGAACATCTTATGTGCGAGTTGCAAGCATGGGACTTTCGAAATAATTCAAATGTTCAAGTGATCGATTATGATTCCAATGGTATCTTCACTGTCTCTCTCTCTCTCTCTCTCCTTCTATGCCTATACACCCTATACATTATCGTGGAACATGAGAATATTATTGGATGCATCTCAATATATGTTATGCGTCTGCAATTGTACTGTGATTACTAGCGAGATGAGAATGTTGTTTCATAATAATAATAATAGTATCTAATATGCATCTCAAGCTTGTAGGTATTTACTGAAAGTATCTGTTGATAAGACGTATGCACTCACGCAATATTGTGCATCCAAAGTTGATATTTGCGGAAGAGAAATCAATACTTTATTGATCAAAATTACAAGGTGAATATCATCTATACTCGTGATTTACTTCATTACATTAAATCCTTCAATATTGCCCATTTAATTCCTAACTGTTTTTATCTATTGAATTTTATATTCCTTCTGAACTGATTATCCCGTTGGGGGTCAGTAGAAATTACTACACGGACGGTATATTTACATGAAGAGAAAAAATAACTAAACCAGTTCCTGCTGAACACACAAGATATCCGCTAGAAAGGGGAAATTTTGATGTGATACTGAAGAAAGCGAGGATGGTTTAATATTCATCGATACACCGTAGGGCAATTCTCATGTCCTGTTTATTCAACTAAATCAACCTTTATGAAGCAGAACCGTATGTGATCTCTGTCACTGGTCATCGAGGTTGAGCCACGGTGTAGTCTTTTCGCATGCGTTCACAACTGTACGCAATGAGAAAGAATTTCCGCAATCTCACCTCCAAGAGGATGATCATTCATTAATGCTATCGATAGTGTTTCTGAGGAGACATGTAAAATGCAATAGTACAATCGAACATGTTGTTTTACAGTTATAATTATATTCAGTAGTTAGGGGAACAGCTGAAATCTGTGATGCTTCTTAAATATTCCTTTAATCTTCTCTCATCTCTTTTTGGGTGACAGTTAATCTAGCTGTTATCATTTTTTTCTGCCCATGAAAAATTTCTAGCTCATTTTTTGCAATCAACTTTTTTTCTCAATTTCATCACTGATTGAATTAATAGTTATCTCATGTATCACTATTATGGAAGGTGAAAAAAAAAGATGTTAGAGAGAGCGAATTGTCGATGGTACAGTAAAAAAGATCTGAAAGAAAGAATAACTTCCGTCTTTACTTAAGATTTCTATCTTACCAACAATGGTTTTGATGTGCGCCAAATTTCATTTTTCAATATAGTTTTCTAATGACCGGTATGGATAGATATGGTTAAAATGTGGGTATTTTTCTGATTAATTGAGGTTTGAGGGGAAAATCTGGAATACCATAAGACGGTTTAAATGCAATTAATTTAATGTATTATGATACAATGTTGGCCAAAGCATAACCAATTGCAATTTAAGGCATAGAGGACGGTAGTAATGAAGTTTATTTATATAGATGAGAAATTATACTTTCATTAGCCTGAACAACAATGCATCGAGATGAGTGTGAAGAACAGAGATAGAATGTGAATTTTGGATGCTTTCTGCTGTGCTTTCCAGTCAAGTGATTTATCTAAAAGTGGGAAAAGTGTATAAATTTGTGTGTTGTGGCCCGATTTTCCGAATAAAACAACACAGCAAGAATGAATAAGATTAAAATGTATATTGTGCCGGATCAGACAAGCGAGATCGACAAGGTGCTCTCGTCGAAGATCAAGAAATTCAGCAGCGAACGGAATCTATTCTTTGCAAATTTGAATAATTGCATATATAGTGACTATAGTCCGACAAAAGTAGGAAATGAGAACGGCGGTGGTGCAAAGGTGACCAAGAGTAATTCCTTTTTAAAAGCAACTGATGGATGGCGAGGTACTCTGATAAAGAAGTACAAAAGTACAAAAGACCTCTTTCAATCAACCACAACGGAATCACCACAGGTGAAACTGGAGAAGGAATGGAAGGAGAATAAACCCATTAATCGCATAAACTCTTTTAATTTGGATGAGTTTGATCGCCATTATCTATTCTCGGATAATAGACGGAATATCGTGAAGGAGTTGAGGAAGAATTTTGAGAATTTCGCTAAGAATGAGGAACTGAACAACAAAAGACCACAAATTAGTGCAAAGAAGCCAGAGGTTCCTTACAAGAAATGCGACTACACTGAAAATCCCATTCAACGAAAGCTTAGTGAAAAGATCCACAGTGAGTTTATTGCCTACGATGGCGATTTATCATTCAAAAACGATCGTCCACATGAGCCATTTTATCTACATGACAAATATGGCACAAGGAGTCGACACAAGTTAAATAGTGTCTTCTATGGGGTCGCGGAGGTTGATGTAAAGAAGAACAATAATAATGCCAACGTTAAGTATGAGCGAGAAAGGGTTCATCGGAAGCCGCCGGAGCCGCCGAAGAGGAGTGTTTCCATCAGGAATGAATTGTACAATTACGGCGCCGCCCCGGTGCAGCGCAATTCAACACCAAATTTGGATGATTTATTCCGATGCCATGTGGTGAGCAATCAAAATTGTGCTCCTCGCAATCCGTCAACGTTGAGGTATACGCGATTTCGTAGTGGAAGTGCCAACAACGTGAGTGACTTAGACATTGAGACTATCAACAATGAACTTCAAGACTTTGTCGACCCTCAGTGGAGTTCTGCCAATTATGCCCAGAGAGCACAAATGCGGCGCTATGGTAGCAGAAAGGTAACAATCATAATGTCCATTTACTTTTATAAATACGTACATACACAATATGTCAATGACCATTTCCCTCGCCATTGTACAATGTTGATTGAGTGATTTATATAATTTGGTATCTCGATGAAATGATGATGATAAAACTGATTGATGTGGTTCATTTTTTCCCAGGAACAAATTTCCTTTTATCATCAGTCATGCAAAAGAATCGCGATCACGAAGGGGGGAATGAGAACACAAGTGCATAAATTGATCTTCTTTGAAGAAATGATCAGTAGCGGAATTGTACATTAATCAATGGTACATACATTTTGTACATATATTTTATGCTCAACTCTATTTAAAGATATCGCTAGATCAATATGTTTTATGTCTTCTGTCCTGAGAATTTGCGAAATGGTTCTAATGATTAGATTAATCGAACGTTTTAGTCGAAAAGCGGAATCTTATGGTATAATTAATGCCGCCAAGAAAGGAAATTAGTCGTCGTTCTCAGGCTGAAACGGTGTGTGTTGAATCACCCAAGTCAATTCGAATGGGAAACTGGGAGAAAATTATTTAAATTAAATTAGTTGTGCAATCTTGATAGAATACCTTTCATTAAGATGCATATTTGCGAATATTTTACGGGTATAGAATTCGTGCTGTTATACTGATGATTAATTTCATTTCATTTGAGAAACCATAGAGATTCAAAAATAAGTGTCGAAGTAGTGTATTGATATGCAGGAGTTTTGTTGTTTGGCTAAAAAAAAATAATAAGAAATGCGACTGACATTTGAAATAGTAAATCTAATCCGAATAATTTGTTTATTTAAATGTTAATTGGTGGAATTTGTATTTGATTTAAATTCATTATCAGTTTAATAAAATATTCCACCTGAGATGTTTCAGTCAAATTTGTAAAGCCTTTGGAGAGAAGATCAAGGAGTTCCACTAAGAAATACACAGTCAAGTTCATATACATATTGATAAGGACCATTAAAATTGCAGTGTATATAAATTGCCTTTTATATTTCCCCCAAGGGTTTGCGCAATTTCTCCATAAAATGATTAATTGCATTTTATTTACTAATTTACTGATACAAACTGTTTAATGTTAATTAAGATTATTCACACATTTACAATTGAAAAAAAATTTGAAATATTTTGAATAAATTTCTATCTGTGTTTCATTTCACATGGATTCTTTGCATACATTTTCCGCGAGAAGAAGGCTAAGTGCCGAGACACGTGAATGATTTCTGGTTACCCTAATTTGGAGAGCTCAATGACAAGTTTTACTACAAATCTCGAAGAAGACTTCGACAGAATAATGGCCTCAAATCACAAAATTCTACTTTGATGCTACATAGTGTAGACTGTAGAGTAGAAGATTTAAAATGCGGGTGATTAAGTGGGTTAATACATCAGATGTGGAGAAGAGAGTCTCTTTTTGCATATTTATGGTCTGTGGAAAATCATTTGAAATTTCGGTGAATTAGTTCTAGAAGCCCATTAATTCTCGTCCGGTGAGAGGTTAATTTGGTGGGAAAAGTAGTATTGGAGAGATTATTTTATCATTCATTTCGTGATTGAACTTGTGTGGTTTCAGTGAGGTGGTGAAGAGGAATAAAATTGTAAAATGTGAGAAATTTCCAATCGTGAGTTGTTCTTTCAAGTGAAATCGACAATAAATCAGTGTACACGGTATAGAATCTATAATTTGAACTGAAATTGCGCGTGCTCAGACATTAATCTCCCGTTAAAATGCATAAAATTTTATAGGGACAGTATATTTCGCTCTACCTAAAAGACCTCAATCAAGCGCAAGACCTCATGTAGAGATTTTGTCGCAAAATCTCTAATAGAGCTGTGGAGGAAATGTCGTTAGATTTATTTATTCTCCCTGTGCGTGGAGAGAAATGGTGAATGTTGAACCATTCAACCAGTTTTTCTTAACAGTTGCATCTGAATTTGCCAACTAGACATATTACAGTGTCTTGTTCAAGTGTATCGAACTGGATGATATTTAATCATTTAAATAACCCGAAGTAGATCTTCCCGTTATTAATCCACTTTGCCAAAGTTTTCCACTTGACACTGAGTGCGAAAATTATGAATTCAAAAATGCTCTGCTGTATTTGATTTAAATTTTGTGCGTAGACAAAAGTTTTTGATCTTATTCATTTGAACATAGAAAGAAATGTGCGTTTATAATTCATGAATGACAGATGTAGTCTCACGACCTGGAAAAGCTAATAGATGTGCTAATTGAACCTACTTTTGGTGTCAAGAAGAGTCTCTTTTCTGGGACAAAAGACTGACAAATGTCTTGATGCAGAAGTCTTTGGTCAAATGGTAATTTTTTCCAGGTCAATAAAATATCCAATAGCGTTATGCAGGGGAATTTAGCTCATAATCATAAATATCGATATTTTGGAATGCCAACTATGATTAATTGGAGGTCATGTGTGTTGTGAAAATATATCTTGCAGAAGGCCAATTAGATAAGATTACGGTGAAATTATCCCTTTCAACAATTACAAAATACGACAGTTTGCTAATTAATTATTCCGTCATTCTCCACCTCACATACCTTATGCGGGTATCCGTTAATCATGTGTCGTTCGTTGCCAAGTAATTCGTGGGCACAGGAAAATCTTAGAAACTGCCTCTATGCCAATCAAGAGAAATGTATTAAAGCGGTTCTTTTATTATTTATGTAAATCATTAATAAATTGTATGCCGTGAGTCGATGACTTGTCGGTTATTTATTTTGACGAGTGCGGCTGTTTTCCACCAACTCTTTTGCACCATCCCAGCCGGTTTTCACACTCTTCTCTCTGTCTTCTCTTCCCAAAAAAATAAGGAGAAAAAAGACTATCACCGTCAACATATTGCGACAGATTCAAGTGAAAGTAAAATCTCTGATCTTGGCATATTGGTGGTTCAACATTGAAACATTGAGCAATTCGTGGACCAGTTATTGCACTCAACATGAAGGAATTGATAGAAAATTTCGCGTGTGACGTCGCGTAAAATTTATTCCCAGCATTTGAACACGTAATCTGTTACCGTAGGGGTTATTTTTTTAATCCATTGGGTGAAATGACTTGAATTTTATCACCATCTTTCTCTTCATACATCTCTCACCGTCTGATTGGCAGATTTTAATTAATAAGTTTACACTGTTATGCACTATTTCATATGAAAATTGATTGAAAGTGTGAATATTTTATGTGGCCAATGAGTATGAGAAGAAATCTCATTTTCAATCATCTCTGGCGATGCCTTCAAAGTGGCTTTTCTGAGGTGACCGTCGAAAAATAATCATATTTAATAAAGTGTAATCAAGACTTTTAAAGCAATATACGGTGACTTTCACAACAATATTTGACCATTTTAAATCTTCAATTTCCATCTATAATTGCTGCCTCTTTTTTAGCACAAACGATCTGTGAAGGTTTCTGTTTTTTCGTCTTTTGTGCGTTGAAGATGAAATTGATTTCAATGGGATTCACACAATTTACTCAGCACTATGATCATCATGGCAGAGGAATTTCACGGAAAGCATCATATCGCTGCAATTTCTCCCTATAATAAAAAGTACAAACATTAATCCTTTTCACTGCAGAAGAAAACCTAAGTAGTAAAACTAAAAACATAAAACAATTATTTCTCATTTAAAAATTTCTTCATAAAGCTTACGCCTTATGACTGTCTGATTAATGCACTTAGACAGACGATTTGCTCAAATTGTGATTATCAATCATGCATTGAATTCCGTAAATTGCCTTTTAAATAGCATTAATTACACATAATTGCAGACGTTTCGATATTAAAGGCACGAGACCACACGAGACTGATTTTAGAACACACTTCCTACTCTGTCCCTCTACATTCAGGCGATTTAACGTTTTAGAGCTTTAAGAAGCTAAATATGCATACGTGTATATTGAGTGATGTTGGCAAACTTTCTTAACGCTTTACATTTGCTGGTAATGGAATTCATCAAAGGGTTGGTTCTAAAGTAAGCAGAGTTAATAGAGAATATATGTTTCACTCAATAATTCTATACCTATTACAGAATCATTTTTGTAAAAATAGTGAAATTAATACTTCAAATACTTGCAACTGAATCTGCAATGTATTCTTTAGAGAAATTATTTATTGAATAAATTATAGGCAAATTTGTCCTAGTTTTCAGCTTATGCTATACCATGTTTTCACTCTGTAAAATGATAGTTAAATGGATCTGAGGGGAAGTGTTACTGATGTATAGTAAAGTGAGGGAAAGAGAGATTATGGAATGATTTGAATTGTATGTGGCAATATGGCTTTATTTAATTTATGGGTCTATGCTAACTGCACGCACATTTTTCGTCCCGATACATGTACAGATAGTTTTGACTGGAAATTAATTTCTTCGAGTAACTCCAATTGCACACGAATGGATTAGAAATATTTATAGTCGTGATGGTATTGACAAATATGTTAATTTCCTCAAATTTATTTTATTTTTATTTGCCTTCTTGCTCGTTTTCTTATTTGAATGCTCAGGCTATATAATTCAATGCAGAGTTTTCGATATGACTCGGAGTAGGAAGACGAATCCTCTCTAATATTTTTGGGGGTATTCTCGAATTTAAATATTACTAAGCCACAATACAGCGTGGGCACTAATTATAGGTCCACTGTAGGTATCCGGGTGTAGGTAGTCTGGGGCAAAATCAAAAAATATCAAATATGGCGTTTGATTGCCTATCCATAGCAAACAAAACCCCCAATATGAGGCCCCTCCGCCGGATCCTAGGGATTCTAGGGAACTTTATCACTTTCTGGGCTGGCACTAATTATAGGTCCACTTGGGAATTTTCACTATATCTCAGCGAAAAAAAATCGGAAAATTCTGAAAATCATAAGGATCCTTCATTTTGAGCCCAGAACCATTTACCGTCGCCACACCCCGCCTCGGTCCTCCGTGGACCCACTGTTAAAGGTCTTTGCCTTGCATAACAGATCCAAATGGCTCCTCCGCATGGGGCGGGGGGCCCAATGCCCATAAACTGCTTCATAGGGCAAGACTGAAGCCTTTTGAGCATAATTGGGTTCTGCCCCATACCACCTTGAATCCTGGCCTTAAGCACTTCTTCCAGGGTCTTTTTCTGCTTCTTGGGCCCAAACCACCCCAACCCCCGGACCACCCCCAATGAAATGGGGCGAAAAGTTCTTGGGACACTTCTAGGAAACCCGAGGACCCTAGATCCGGGGATGGGTAGCGCCTCGGAGGGAGCGCCCTAACGTAGAACGAGAGCCAGTTGAAATTCAATGAAAAACCATACACTTTTAGGTGGTTTTCGAATGGGTCTCATTCCACGGTGGGCCTCCCTTCGAGGCGCTACCCTCCCCGGATCTAGGGTCCTCGGGTTTCCTAGAAGTGTCCCAAGAACTTTTCGCCCCATTTCATTGGGGGTGGTCCGGGGGTTGGGGTGGTTTGGGCCAGAAGCAGAAAAAGACCCTGGAAGAAGTGCTTAAGGCCAGGATTCAAGGTATCGGGCAGAACCAATATGCTCAAGAGGCTTCATCAAGCCTTGAAAGTTGTGGCCATTGGGCCCCCCGCCCATGCGGAGGAGCCATTTGGATCGTTCAGGCAAAGACTTTAACAGTGGGTCCAGGAGGACCGAGGCGGGGTGTGGCGACGGTAAATGGTTCTGGGCTCAAAATGAAGGATCCTTATGATTTTCAGAATTTTCCGATTTTTTTTCGCTGAGATATAGTGAAAATTCCCAAGTGGACCTATAATTAGTGCCAGCCCAGAAAGTGATAAAGTTCCCTAGAATCCCTAGGATCCGGCGGAGGGCCTCATATTGGGGTTTTGTTTTGGCTATGGATAGGCAATCAAACGCCATATTTGATATTTTTGTTTTGCCCCGACTACCTACACCCCGGATACCTCAGTGGACCTATAATTAGTGCCCACGCGTAGCTTAGAGTTCATAAATTCAAAACACGGTGGAGTGATATAAGATTTTACGTATGTTCACGGTTATGGTGAATACAGGGTATTGCATACTTTCTCTCCATGTCATATTTATTTGAATATGAAATTAAACGGTGGATACAATAAAAAAAAACTTAAGGAAAACACACAGGAAGATTCCACTGTAATTTATAAAGACATTATTAATACTTCGATGAAACACTCTGTGCAGTGAAGACTACAGGCTTGACTGTAGAGATCGTGATGGAGCCTTAATAACTGCTGGTGTATTTTGAGTATAATAATAAAACACGCTTTATCACGAGGGGGAAGATGAAAATTTTGGAACAATATTTACTAAGAAAGTCAATGAGAGAGATATGGTGTATAATTAAAGACGTGGCTTTCATAATAACGAGAAGGAGGTACGATGGAGAGACCTTTTATTTTGAGCACTTATCACTAACAATCTTATGTACTGTTTAGTCAACGACATCATTTGGTGTTGGTTTTAATTTTACAGAAATTTCTCCACAACTTAAAGTACATTAAGCTGTCTACAATGGCTTCTTTTCTGACCATTGTTTGATCATGCTCAGTGAGTCATAAAGAACAAACAAATCAATCTTTATAATTGCTGATGATGCTCCAATGAAGTTGAATGATCATTAAAGTAGTGGCGGTGGGATCACATATTGGTTGGTTCTAAAGAGTAATTTTTCTTTATATGCTTTTTCCGTCTCTCCCGCGTGTTATTTATTTAACATGTGAATTGATTTTATTTTTATACACAAACTATGCTATGAGGAAGATGGTAAAAAGCGAAAAAATGCCTCTGAGATGCATGGTAAAATGTGAGTCGATAAAATCTTTCTGCCCACGGTCCCATCATCAACACTTACCATGTTTTACTTTTTTGTTTATTACACCTTTTGTCGACTCGTGATTTTTAGGGCGATATTTCGAGATCACATGACATGAGTGTAGCTTATTGATATAAATATTAACACTTGATTGACAAATTGAATTGATGTGAATCTAAAAGATATTTGAGTGAAGTATTTTTCAAATTATCACTTTTGCGAGTGTGTTTCATGACACATGCAATCATTCAATTGCATCTTGTTCTGTGGACGGCAATAGAGAAATCATTGACTGCATCTCTTCACGTTCACCAAACTATGAATGCATTTGATAAGGTCAACTAGTGTGTAACTCATTGTTAATTCATGATGAAAAATTCATTTCACTAATTTATCCTACACTTTTTGTGTGTGTATATTTCTGCTGAAATGAATGTGACTAAATGATCGTGACTCGTGAGAGAGATTTTATTATGATAGAAAAAAATGTGAGTACTGCTGAAAGCATTTCAGCAATGAATTTTGTCGAATTATTTCCATTTTTAAGAGACTTTTATATGTGATCATTGGGATGAATTTGAATTGGATGATTCACTTGCATGGATATATTTGTATTATTTAAATTTTCAATAGCTCTTTTGCGACCAATAAATTTTGACGTTTCACTATTTTGAACTGTAGCCAAATGCTTACGTCATGTTCCCATGTATGAGATCCGATTAGCATTTTGTCGCAGAGGAGACAACACTCTTCTTTCGACTTTATATATATATATACCAATTGGTTTTTGTACGAAGAATGTTTGATTTGCTTTTTTATCGTTTTCTCCGCCATCAACACTAAAGTGTTCGCATATTATAGCGAAGAGAAGAATGTTCACATATTACACAGAGAGACAACATTTAATTTGGGATATTAGTGCGTTAGTATTTTTAGCATTTTTTCTCATATGTGTGAGTTCGCTACAACATGAGCTAATCCAAATGTTCTGAAATGAAAACTATGGAAATAATATATGCAGAAATGATATACATTTTTATCCTTCATGCAACTTTATTAGACATCTGGATTTAGTCAGACTGTACATAAGTATTACTTTCCATGAGGACACGATTCATAAATTTTTTTTTCTCGATGCAGCAAGATAAAAAGAAGTGTAAAAAGTCAACATTCTTAATGTTTCTGGCATATTCCTGAGCACATTCATGTTCTTCATACGTATAAACATACAGTCCCCATGCATGTATGTATATACTTCATTGAACAACTTAAGTTGTGTGATCATGAGTCAGGGATCGAGCGATGGTATTTTGTGGTACAGAAAAGCAATTTCATAATTTCACATGATGCCAAATTGGTGTGTGCGTAAATTTCATGCATCGCCCTCACATGCTGAGAGAAAAGTATGGTCAAAATTCTCCTATGGCGGATGGGTTTCCAATCCCTGACTGTGGCAATTGGTGGTGTAGTCTGAAGTGAATTTACAGCAGTGAGTGTATTTAGTCAAGTTGAAGAGAGCGAGTCTGATGGTCTCGTGCGCCGGGCTTCTCGTGGCGTTTTAGCAGCTGTTTTCTCATTAAGTCAAAGAGATTCTATAGTGTGACGATGAATTTATCATAGTGCCAACTTGCAGTGTGTGTGCATATAATTATCAAATAACTTTTTTCCTCATCCACATACACTCCTGAGGCGTGCAGAGAGATTTTGCCTCTCCTCGTTTGCGTTCTCAATGCGAGTTTGACGTTCACACTACTAGTAAATGTGTGGCTAGAGTGAAACAGTTATGAAAACACCGTGAGTGTAATCAAAGAGATTCTTCAATTTGGTGTAAACCAAAGAAATAATGTTCTCTGCAATCGAAATGAGTTCCGAATAAAATCTCACTAATGTATATCGAAAATGTGTTGGAGGGGAAAAGACATGTGAAATAGACCCAAGAATATATTCATTTCCAAATATAATCCTATATGGTTTGAGGAAAAAACTAATCTGAGAATTCTACCCTAGTAGTTTGATGACAGTCTGAGTATAATTTATCGTTTCTAAACAATGCTACACGGACCCCTCGCAACAGAAACGTTTCTTCACAGAGGAATAACAATCAATAAATCCCTTCATCGTATTTCCATAGACTTCATTAGGGTGTATCGGAGGTGCATTATTGTTATCTATCCCCGAAGGTCCATTTTCACTATAAAATCCATAGGTCGAATGAATCAAATAAAACAGAACACATAAACTCATGCTGAACAAGAATTGAAGATGTATAGAGTGAACCACAGGAATTTTTACAGCCGATAAATTTGTGACCACGTAAAAAATCTTGTAAAAGAACACAAACAAACTTTATTCTATAGAGTATTCTTACAGTCTAAAGGATTTCCTTTCAGCAGAAAAGAAAATATAAATAGTTTGTTTTGTACCAGTTTCTTTCTTCAGCCTATATTCCATTTGCAATATTCACCCAATTCTACCTGTTCCTCTATTTTTATTAATTTTTTCCTCACTGCACGAATGAGAGGGAGAAAATAAGAAATTGCTCAAGAAATGAGAATAATAAAGAAGATAATTGATGAAGGTAGAAAAAAGGCAACACATCATGGGATGGCAATCGTATTCAAGACTATTATTTCAACAGATTTTCTCTCTCGCTCTGTTATGATTACTCCTTCTTGTTCCGTCTACCCGTGAACCTTACGGAGACCTTTTCAAAATTGACCGAAAGATAATGAAACTCGCTGGAGTCGGCAAGATGCTGTACAAGAGCACTCGTATGAATCATTAAGTTTTTGGGGACAAGATGGGCCCTTTGACTACACAAGAAAAAAATACATGGCATCTCTGTAAACAATTCGTTAATTTGTGTCTAAAGTTACACATTATACGACCACAATTACTATCTCGACCATGATTGCCTATTTAATTCAATTATTTTAATGGTAAGGTGAAAAGGGCCACAATAATAATAGTGGCATAGACTCTACTAGAATGTATATAGTAAATTTGAATTTCTTAGAACAACCTCAAGCATATAAAATCTTCCCTCCTCTGTGTATTATCAAAAACACCCCAAGGGAGAGCAAATCGACGCAAAAGAAAACGAGTTTAGGGTTTATAGTTGCTTGACAAGTTACCAAAGACATTTTTGAACATTAAGATAAAATGTTTGTGTTGGAAATCTTTGCTTCGGGTCAATTTGCAATTTCACCGCGATGCTTCATATGAATTCATCTCAACTCTATCTGCGAATACTTTCATGGTTTTGATAGACATAGTACTATTCCCTTCTTATTTCCAGCAAAAATGAACAGAAAGGAAACGATGAATTGGTTGAAGGAAACAATAACTAAAATCTATGTGGAGGGCTGAATGTTTAAAGAACACGATTCTGACTGATTGTCAGTCTAAACTGAGCGTATATTTATGGGTTCAATTGTTGCCTTGGGAACACTTTCTTGTCCATTGCACTTTGTTCACGTAACTTAGGGTAGTTTTCTCATTGTATTTTTTTCTCATTGTAATGATTCCTCATGGGTCTATTTCACCTGAAAGTACATAGTAGGATGCCTCGTGTAATGGTCGTAATGCAGAATACCTGGAAGGGATCGTACATGCGAGTATAGTGGAAAAAGTGAAGGTCTCTTATTCTTCAAAAGTTCTTTGTAGTGTTGAATGTGTTCAGTGTTATAGAGGAAAAAGCACAAATAGTCATGGAATCGTGCTTCCCACCACTTGCCGGTCTTTCATTGAGAAGTGGCGGTGGTACAAACTCAAAATCACAGAAAAATCGTCACAGTACCGGTGGTACACCGCGAGACAATCTAGGCGTGGATCACAAAGACTATCTGCCCAAACTGGAAGTGCTGCAAGACTTGGACCTGTATTACATTCGTCAGATAGCATGTAGTCTAAAGGTTTGAAGTTATTCTCTTCTCATGATGATTTTTTTTATATGTCGTGAGGCGGATGCTGGAAGAGTTCACCCGCATGTTGGAATAATGTAGTAGGTGGGCTTGAAACTGAGAATTTCTAATGCTTGTAAATTTGAGTAGCTCTTCCGCTGTCAAAATGAAAAATATTCCCTTTTGCATAATCATTTCCCGCATCTTGAATTTCACACATGCTCTTCGGAGAAAAATCTGTCTTGCATGTCTCTCCCCATATGACGCTGTTTGTTGAAATTGTGCTCTTGGGATGTTGTGTTTTGACGTAACGAAAAATCCAAGATGCCAGGTGAAAAGGGTGGTGAATCAAAACATGAAATTTGGCAAATTAATTTTCATATTTTTACCATGGAATCTCTTTAATTACGATACTCTGGTGCATTGAAGTTGGGGTACTTAATTATTGTTGACGAGGGTTCGAAAAAGGTGCTTGCACCTTTGGATCATTTATTTGAAAATTACCAATTGAACACCTTTTCATAACGTGAAGCAAGTCCGTTGGAACTGCTCCATTAAATCTTATGTGTGTACATAAAGGTATAATAAAACCACGCCTGGCCACATTCCTCCTTTCGTACGGCACACATCAGTCATTTTGTGGTCTCCTGCGGAAGAATTTCATCTCCAATTTGTTCGTTAAAAATAATCTGAGCGTGTGCCATTTTTTCTTGCGAAAAGTGGACAGAGACAGAGACAAGGTGTTAGGTTGATCCATGTTTCAAGAAATCTGTAAGTAAGATTTCTGGTGGAGAGAAAATAGGTCCTTTTTCGCATTTTAAACACTTGCTGGGTGTGGAAAAGAATATTTCAACAGCTGCAGCGCCTTTATCAAAACCCGTGTGAGACATTTATAGTTTATTTCATGGAAATTTAAATAGCGTTTTCTTGCACGTACACGAGACAATGATGTAATTGTGTGTCACAAAATTTACTTAGCAAACAATGAAATTCGACGGTGTTATCAGTCGCACCGGCAGCAAATAAAGAGGTGGCAGGGGAAAATTTAGCAGCTCCCTTCCGGACTCATTACTCTTGCCCAACGTAATAAGACACCCGCGCGATAGTGCGGTAAATTTAGCGATGAGGTGCGAAAACGTGTAAACCTTCACCATGGATTGTCCAAATTAGGCGTTGATTTCTGTGACTACTTCTTGTGAAGGTCTGTCCCATTTTTCTTGCAAAATGTTAAACAACATGATGTATAGTTTTCGTTTCACTGCAACGTGTAAAACATTCAAAATATTTAGAGAAACATCTCCGCTTAAATACTTTCTGGTATGACAAAGTTAAATTGCCATTTTCTATAATAGCACGGAATATGGTTTTTCTCCAACTTAACTTAAAAATGTTTCACCCATAGTGATAATACAGATTAAATATAGCTATTAAGGCAAAATACTAATAAATTCCACCAGCCAATGAGGAGACACACATTGGGAGATTTTCTTCTATAAATAAATATACCTCACTTTTCTGCACAACTCACAATAACTTGAGGACAAAAGTGCGGCATTAATGCATATGCATCTCTCTTTGCAATTGCCAGCTTATTTTATTTCCATTTTATATTACCACATGGAGACGATTGAAAGAGACTGAAAAAGCGTCTGCGAAGACAATTTCAGGAGTTACTTTGCATATGCCTGCAAGTCTATCAAATTTTTGCTTTGGTAACAAAATGATGAACAGTTGCAAAAGACAGAATACAATTTTGTCAATTTGGCACATTTGGGCAATTAATAAAATAAAATAACTGTCTGGGTCTTCATAGTTTGTGAACTGATTCCAATTGAACAAAATATGCCAGCTTTTCAATTTTGTCAATATATTGAGCATTGAACTCCGCAAATTTTATGGAGTATTCTTGAGGTCAACCGCAATCACACAGTGCGAAATTCGGCATACAGACATGAAACAAAATGTCACTGTATGCTTGACTTGATTGAAAACTAAATAAACATAGTTTCTATGAGGGACATGTGATTTGTGATTTCTCCCACGATGAGAATTGATAGAGTTATAAAGCCAAGCACTTTGCATTTACCAAAGAGTCTTCCTGTTTTAATTTATTGCTCACAAATGATCATGCTAATTACTTTTTTAGTGCCATTTGAAAGTCAATAAAAACATGTGCACCTATTTATTGGGATGTATGAATTTTAATAATTCACTTTGAGGCACTTTGTTTAAACCCACATTTAAACACTATTTTGGCGGAAAACGAATATAGCAAATTGCATGAATTTCTGGTGCATGTGAATAGAATTTTGTCACATCAATAAAACATGTCTTGATTGAATGGAGATTTATGAATATTTGAATAGTTATCAAGGCGTTTTTTTTAAAGTAATATACCCACTCAATATTTGCTTCATGACTTGCTGGAACACTTTATATTGCGCGTTCAGTCGCTGTGCATTACTTATATTTTATTAAATTGGAGGGACAATTCGACAGGCTTGTGCAATGATGACGGAACATGTTCTCACTCAGCCCACAATTTCTAATTCTAACACACACCACGAACGACCAGAGACGGTTTACATATGTTTGCCTCATTGAACAGTTTGGTGACTCTTTATAGACAAGACACGGCTGCTGAATATTAATTTACTCTGGATTTTTCAGCGTGGTACCGGAAGAAGTAACAAATTCCAATGGGTACCTTCTACTGTTTCTCCTTTAGAGACTTCGTCGAAGGTTCTTGTGCCTCTTTCGATTGGTACTAAAGTTGTATTGCATATTTGGTTAATATTTCAATGAGAAGAATGATAGTGCAGTGAAAACAAGTTATTTAAACAATTCATGGAAACTCACCTCGAAATATTGAAGAGAAAAAGGTTAAAACTGAAAATCATGTTGGTTTGTTCTTCACACACAACTTGGTGGAATACTTAAAAATTTATATTGGGTAAAAAATCTCTTGAGAAAGAAGACACACACGAACGTAGAAGAACATCAATTTTAAGAAATTTTTGCAGAAAATTACATTTCTGCTGGTTGAAACTGTTATCTTTACCCCCGACATTATAATTTCAAATTAAATGTTTTATTGTTTCAACGAGATTAGAAATGTTCATTTGCTAAATATTATTATTTCATTTCTCACTACTTTTTTTCTGAATTTAGCGTCAATTAGTGGTGGTTTACGAGAGAATGATCTCATTTTAGAGGTAAATGGTGAAATTTTAGAAACTTCTTCAGCTATCATGAGAAAAATGTTACTCTGTGGCGATAAATTGTCAATGAATCTCCAGGAGGAATTTGGATATCATTTTAAAATGGTCTCTATAAGACACGCAATGAGAGAGAAGGAAACAAAGAGGCGAGAAATAGCATCTATTTTGGGTATAGCCATAAAAATGGTGATAAATAGCTTCCTGGATACACTCTAGTGATACTTGTGGATATCTCCACTTGACTTTTTTCACGTGGCCTGATGACAATTTTCAGTTAAGAAGATTTATCCTGTTTCAGAGTGCATTCGCTTCCTACGGACATTATTATGTGCAACATGATGTTTTGTAGGCCAATTTATACACTCTGTTGCCTTTTGCCACACTCCACACTCTTTCTTTCATCTTCACATTTTAATGCCCGCCATCATCTCAGCACTGGACCGTACGAAAGCTATAGTCAATGGAGTCAAGGACAGCACTAAAGCATAATCAAAACTCTTTTTCGCTCTATTCGGGCAATTTTATTAAGTTCATTATCGCATATGAAAGAATTGTTGTGTGCCTCCCAAGAGAATAAAATGTAGGAAAGAGGGATCAATTAATTCAATTGGTATTAAGCGGTTTATTTCTAACGACTTCTCCAACGACATAGAACAGAAGCACTCAGTGACAGTCTGTATTATAATTGATTCACTATTTACACTTTTGTGGCTGCCAGAGTGAGAGTTAGAATAGGATTTTTGTGAATATATAACCGTTTTGCAAACATTTATCGTATGACTCAGTGACGTAGAGAAGATGGAGAGATTGAGATGAGATCATGTTTCCCATGAAAACTCTTCCATATCTCCAAAAAATGTCTGAAAATTTTGTGCATTGTTTCTATATAAGTATACAACGTTATCAGAATGTGAATAGTATTTTATTGTAATTAAATTTATATTTAGAAATTCACAAGTGTAATCTTGCAGAAATTCAGTGAAAATTCCCACTATTTGAGGGTACATTTTGAAATGCAAAGAATTGTTTTACTCAGAATACATAACACTGAGATGAGAAGTATTGCACAATGCATTGTGAGCTATGAGCAAAAATTCATAAAATTGAGAATTGAATGACGGTCTAACATGGTGATATTTAATATATATATATAATGTGACAGAAGCGTTGAAAGTTGCATAACGTAAACTCTTTTGTTGCTCTTGCCAGTCCAATTGTTGGAATTAACGCCGACGCCAATGTAAATTGAATCTAACACATGTCTTCCAATACAGCTTGTCTCATTATCCTACACTTTATTCATAAATGGGTATCACATGAATAGCCAATAGAACTTAATCGTCTCAAAGTATCTGAAAATGGTTTAGAAGTGAGAGAGAGAGAAAAAAAATCCATCATGCTTCTTTAGTGGAACCACTTTCGGCTACTTTTTCATACAAGACCATGAGAGATAATCGCTCTGCTAAGTGATTTCTGTTCTCTGATTTGCAGGAGTTGGACCTGGAGCAGAAGATAGATCTCGAGATCAAGATGCGTGAGGGCTCGGCAAAGTTGCTAGCTGCGTGCAACAATCCAAAGACATCGTCAAAGGGCTCCGCATATGCTGGAAATTCGGCATCAAATGCCAACAGTACTCAAATTCTCGAGGCGGCCAAGAACCTCCTCACATCCAATGAGCGGATGACGGCGTACATGGCGGAGTTGCAGCGGCGGAAGCGCGATCGAGACACCACGCAGAGGTCCAAGCCTACCGGGAAGGTGTCTCTCAGTGAGATTCGGATGCCTCTGATGTGGCGGGATACAGACCACTTCAAGAACAAGGGTGATCATCGGCGCTTCGCTGTATTTTGCCTCGCGAAGATCGGCACTGAGATCTACGACACATCGCTTCTGTGTCCTGTGGATAGGAATCTCACGGACATCACTTTTAGCGATGCTATTCTCTTGTAAGTTTACACTTTCGAAAGGGGTCTTTAAATTTTTTTACACATACTAAATTATATTTTTCATCCTCTACAGTTCCAATATCACTCCCGATTTCGAGCTGAAATTGGAGGTGTACGCAGTGATGATGGAGTCTGATTTATCGATTGCATCAACACCACGAAAAATAAAGAATACGATACACAGTTCAATTAGTCGAACAGTGGGTAAAAGACTGGCTGCTAATCTCAAAGATGAACTGAATAATACAAAAATGTGAGTGTAGAATTCTTTGAAATATTACTGGGAACCATTGAGTTAATACTCTTCCCCGAATTTGTGTCTTGCAGAGGGCCAAAATATGATTTAATCGCAACGGCTCACTTGACACTGTCTGACGCCTCGGATCTACCTCACACACATGACCTGTGTCTCTCACCAAATAACAGCAACGCGTGTCAGAATCCCACTGGGAAGTTGCCGCTCTTCGGACACTTCTGCTGTCGTCTGGCCGTCCAAGCGGACGCCGTGGAGCAGCCGTTGATCGTGGGTGAGCTAAATCTACTGGCGAAGGGCTCCTGTCGTCCTGTGGACGGCATTGCCAGACTGCAGGCATTCCGTTTGGAGATGTGGGATGACGAGGAGACTATGAAGAGCAACATTCAGCCGAGACGAAGTCTTGATGTGACAAGAGATACGAAATTGAAACAGAAAGGCGATACAGACTTCATTTTGTCCAATCTAGAGGAAGGGGCTCTCGAGGTGAGTGACAAAGAGAGGAATCACCATTGGGTAGATCCCATTAATCATCACCGTGAAATATTTCAGGACTACACTTTCCGAACGAAGTCAGTGACGGAGCAAACAAAGTGGTTCACAGCCATTAAGAAGGCCATAAAGGAGCATCAAATTTGGGGACATATAACACTTGCACTGCCCATGCAACTCGCCTCGCCAGGTAACAAAAGTTACTTTACACGCTCCTCAAGGCAAGGGTCGCTATACGATCAGGTCCCAATATTTGGTGAGTGATTTCTTAACGTTGTGGAAAATTTTCGGCACACAATTCTTACCTGGTAATTCTGCCTTTTGCAAATCACAGAGACAATTGAACCTCGTCAGCCAAGTCGACCGTCTGTCCAGGACATCTTTGCGATTCCCAATTCGGTGGACACTTCGCCAACGCTGAGTGATTTCCGCAATAGGACCTATTCTTCCGGACGCAGCAGTCACAGCAGCAATTTGAGCAATGGCAGTAGCGTGGGCTCCATCAATTCCCGACGCAGTCACTGGCCATTCGGCGGCAAGTGAGCTGTGACACTGAATTCCCAATTCTATACTCCCATCCTTTCCACCCCCGGCGACTGGAAACGATGATCTTCTCGGTCCAATTTGGCAAAATTCCTTTTTAATTTGTCAGTTTTCTTGATAATATTACAATACCTTCATCTACATGATTTTAATTTAAGGTTTTCATTATTATTAAATATTTGTCTAACAATAAAATGATGAAAGAGATGATATTTAGCTATGCAATAAGTTAATTCCTCTTTCCTACCTTCAGAAGGAGCCTCTCTCTCTTTCCCTTACTCTTCCTCTCTCTCTCTCTCTTCACTCTGCTTTCGACTGCGCGCTTTACAGTATGTGGTGAGAAATGTCGGAGCTGCCATGACGAACGCGCACCCGTTCACTCGAGCCACGGATGCTTCAAGCATTGTGCAGCAGATGCTCGAAGGATGGGATTGAAATGGAGCATCGGCAGCAGGAAGTCCGTGAAATCTCGTGCCTCAATTGGATCCCACTCGTATTTCTCAATCAACACGTTCTGGAGGCCCCACGGTTTCAATTTCAGTATATTCCTCAAGTGACCTGAGGGTGAAATGCAAGAATAGGTCAGAAGTGTCAATGCACTCTTGGTGTTGAAATTTCATAAAGCGGTCATTGGAGCTATTTTAGAATGGCTAATTTTGTATGTTTTTGCTCACAGCATCCCATGACCACTCCATGAAATTCCTCTTTCGCGCAGAAAATACCAGTGCTGGTGAAGTATTTGTTCCCGTGCTTCCCACGGAAGATTAAACTTGGTGGAATGTTTCCCAAGAGTTCGATGATATGCGCCAAATGATCCTCATCGCGTGTGTAGTTATCGCCGGCATGTGGATCAAACAGATAGTCTCCTGTGGCCAATTCAAATGCCAAGCATGCCGTGCTCCAGATATCCGCTGTAAAGTTGTACGGGGCTCCCAGGAGCACCTCCACGGACCGATACTGACGAGTCTGAATATCTTCCGTGAAGTGGTGATACTGTACCCCAAAAAGTAACACTTTATCCAGTGACAAAGATTATTCCGAGAAAAAGAACACTCACGTCATAACAAGCATTTCCCAAGTCGGCAATTTTCACACGAATACTGTTCCCGTTGATTATCGACTGAAGAGTGCTCGAATATGATTGAGTAGACGGCATATATGCCTTGGTTTGGTCCTTTGTTAATTCAGACGTTGTCCCTGTCTGTTGGAGAAACAACAAAATCACCTTTAATCCTTTAGTCCCTATAACACTCCTTACCGCGCGACATTTGGTCATTGAACCCCCAAAAACCCACTCATTTCATTTTGATTCATCTAATTCTATGTTGTGATTTATAGCTTACAACTGTCAAGCGATTTTACGTTTGATTGCATAATTCAAGCTTCCCAGAAGAGCTGCAATATAATCTCACCCTTTCATTTAAGGCGGCCAACTCGAGTTTGGCCAATTGTGCTTGACTACTGCGTCTCTCCACGCGATAGCGCCCCGGAAAGTCAGATCCTGTGAGAATGCCAGCCATGGCTGCCGCTCCGGAATTGTCCACAAAATCCTCGAGGCTCGATTGCTGCCGAAAGGCCATCATGTTCGCCGCTACTCCACGATCAGCGCCCACACTCACGCCCTCTTCCTCGGACGGTGACGAGATGTCAATACTTGTAGTGCCGGTGGTCTGCTTGGATGTGCCAGATGACGAGATGGGTGTGCTCTTTAGAAGGTCCTCCTCGATGCTGCTGCGATTGAGTGAGCGCTTCTCAAATGCACTCACTGTGTGGGAGATTGAGAGAATTTAGACACATTATATAATAAATTCAATATCTGAGATACTGATTTATAAGCGAATTAAACGATGTTTTCATGGAGTACGTAAAAAAAGACCTTTGTCAGGATATTTTTCTTCTTCTCTGACCTTTTCCTCAGGGCACTTTACATTTTTCACGGAAAACTGAACAAGGAGAATAAAAGAAAATATTCTCTGAAATTTGTGGTTGTTATACAAATTATTGAAAACTCTCTATCTGCAGAATCTCTTTCAGTCTCAGATACTTTTTCAACATTACCCATTCCTAAAAGCGTCTCCATTGCTCAGCAAGACACCCTCAAGCCCTCCAATTATACACTAATTATATTATTAATCTCTATCTCTGCTCACTCAACCCCATCTATCTATCTCTCTCTCTTTCTCTCATTTCCAAAATATTGCCTACTCAAGCCATTCAAGTGGTAGAAATTGAAATGAAGTACCGTGCAAAAAACTCAAGGATATCACTCCCAAATGAGAAATTCTATTAAAATTGTCTGAGCAACTTGCCCTCAGACTTGTAAAATTGCTACATTGCGCCAATTAATTCTCCTGGGGGCATCACGTATCCTCAAGGCTTCGCTGTACAATTGAAATGCTTGAGTAAAATAGGATGGAGAGAAATTCAATATCTCTTGAGTCATATTTTAGAGCAAACAGCCGTGTTTGCGATAAGCGCTATAATGAGATTCGCGCATGGGACTCACCGTAGGAGTCTGGAAATTCCACTCCGCGTGCTCTCATTGACATGATTTCATCATCAATCTGCTGATTGACCACTGCCACGTTGTCCATAACGAGTAGAATGTTCTCTGGCTTCACGTCCGTGTGGATAATGTGACACTTCGTGTGCAGATAATCGAGGCCCTGAAGCATTTGCTTGATCACCGAGCGCACAAGATGAAGCGGCAAACCCTGGTAGTTATTCTTCACGATCAACTTGTACAGACTGCATCCCAGCGCCTCAAACACCAGACACGTGTGCACGCCATTCACGCCACGCACAGTAAAGTTGTTGAGCAGCCGCACGATCTTATCACGATTCAAATCAAATGGATCCGCCGTGCTGATCACCTCCAGCAAGTGAATTTCATCTGTGGCCGTCTCAGTGTAGTGCGGAGCACTCTTCACCACCTTCAAAGCCACGTACTTTTCGTCCCTGCAACACAGCATATCAAAGAAAATGTAATTAGAAAAAATGGCTTTTATGTGATATTTATGATAAATTTTCAACACTTTTTCGCCTACAGAACGTCACTAACTTCCTATAGTCGTGATTTTCATTCCTTCCACCATGCATAAATTTAAATTTGCTCATGCAGAAAATTTATTGTGCCTTCTAAATGAAAAATCAATTTCAAAATTCATTAGGCGTCACTATTGTAATGGTTAGGTGTTATAAACAGTAGAAGAGGGATGAATTTCATTGCTTTTCACCCTCAACTAATTTCATATTATTTGTAATATGGAAAAAAGGCATTCATTTGCATGACATTCGTATTAAATGTCTTCACCTCGATTGAGTCAGAACAGAATTTTCTATGTTCATTTTCTAATCACTTTGTCATGGCAATAAAGTGATTCATGAGTCATCAATCAAAAACTACATTAAATGAAGTGATAAGCTGTCTTTCAGGATGTCTAACATGCGAATTATGCTCTCATACCTTCTGTCCCACTTTCTCACTGCAACTCCCCAATGTGAAAGTTGCCTTTGTCAATTGAGATGAATTACACCTAATTATTTCCTCAAGCAATTTTGAAACAATTTTCTCAACACTGTTTGTGAATTATGCTCGATAAATATTTACGACCTCATTTTCCCACGAAAAACACCGTAATAGAATCCCTTGAAAACCACTCCTCACGTGAAAAATAATAGCCCTCTGCCAATGAACAAATAACTTATTAATTGGCTCGAAGCCCTGTCAATTTTCATCACAAATTGAAAACGCAGAGGTAGGTGAATAGTTTCGCACATCAAAATAGTTTGACGAATGGCTTATTGATTTTCCACTGAATTTTCAACTCAATTCCCACCTGAATGCCGTGTAATTTCATTAAAAAAGAAAATCTTTCTAGTCCTGCTATAAATAGAACTTACAAAGTGAATCCTTTTGAGTGACACTGAATGAAACATTTAATTTCATTACTTGTGAATGCACAATCGTCGGTGCACTTCACACCTCTGTGAGATCCTTCCTGTTTATATTATGCGCACAATGTACTGACTTTCAACCCTCTGCATGGCATTCAAAAGATGAAGAGCCAGAGAAGGCTTTCAGAAACTTCGCCTGCATATTGAAATTGAGTCTTGAATTGAGAATTGGATATGATGTGTGTGTGTGTGTGTATGTAATGTGATGTGATTTTGCACAGCTTGTTTCTGAATACTTTCTCAATAATTTTATTCATTTTTTTTGCATTCTTAGACATGTGAGAGGCACTTGAAAAGCCTTATTCCTTGTATTCGATTTTCACATTCACATCGATTCCTTACTGATAGCATTTTGTAATTTTATTGAAGCAATTGCATATGAAGCTAATTTGAACTGATCACAGTAACTTCCTTATTTCTTCTTAATTTTACAATTCATTGCTAAATCAATTACTGAAATATACTTTCTAAAAACCATTTTATCATCCAACACAATTTATTTTCAATAAATTACTTCGCTTGTTTGTTCAAAGTGATTTTTCTCATATTTGGAAGTTTTGAAATTCAATAAATGGCATTTTGTTACACTAAATCACACTCATCACAATTCTACCTAAAGTGTGTTATAGTGTTTCGCGTGTGTATTTGTGAATCTTTTAATTGTTCTTCTCAAGTTTCCACAGTTTCTGCAGTTTGCACAACAAATTTGCTGACAACCTACATACATATAATCACTTCAATTAAAATGAACGAACTTCATTCGCAAAATATATATTTTTTTATTTATCCCTCCATGGGAGAAAATTCTATTTATCTTTAAATTATTCGTGCTACGTTAAAATAATAGATCATTCTGTGTAGAATAGCGAGCAATTAAGCCCTCTTAATGCTTTCAGATTTAATCTGTTGAACCATTATAATTTACCGTGCATGCAATCTCATGGCAAATCTGTACGATGGACAGGGATTGAATCACTCACTCGATATCCCAGCAGAGCCACACAGTGGAAAAGTGCCCCCATCCCAGCTTCCGCACAACACGGTAGCGATTGTCAAACACATCGCCAATCACGATGGGATGATAGCCTCCGCGGCAATACTGGGAGACGTCCTCCTGTTCCTCGTCGCTCCCATATAGACTGCTATCTGGAGACTCGGCGTAAGGCTCATCTGTTGTCCCGGATCGTGGTTCGGATCTGTGAGTTGATCGAATTTATTAGATAATGTGGAGATTTCAATATAACTAGGGATATTTGGAGGGGAAAAAAGAGAAATTCACACACACATAGCTTGATGCAGACTGAAGTTTGGGGCTCTTGAGTCGAGGTGGTGGTTTAGGTGGTGGAGAATCACTCCGATCGCGGCCATGGGCCACCATTATGGGACCCATAGAAACACATTTTCTCTTCTTAGTTAGAAGACTGCGATCCCACTTTTTCTTCGCTGCCTTGGCCTTTTTATCTGACGCCAAAGTCTCTTCTGCACCTCCCTCAATTACCGACTTCATGGGGATGACTTCAGAAGCTTCAAATGCCGCTTGCGAAGTCCTCTTGGTGGCACCTTGCAGTACATGAACACCCATACAACGAGAAAAAATGATCAGGAGAGCAATGAAGCCCACAATATGAGTTGTGCACCAGGTAAGATGACTGAGAGTGTCCAGAGTATCAGAGGTTTCGGGGGTCATTTCGGCAATTTGGGTCTCATGAAAGCGTTGATGGAGACTCAAGTGGGATGTGATGACACTCGATTGCCTGTACTTCTGCTCAGTGGATAGGACAGAAGGCTTCTTGGTGGCATGCTTCCGCGTCGGGACATGCTGGACGGGGCCATCATCGGGGAATGACAGAACTTCGTGGCCCCCACAGACGGAAGTGGGTGAAATAGTGGTGATCATAGAGTAGAATTGCTCCCGTTTCGTGAGAACAGCACAAAAATCACGACCTATATCCCCCGTCATGGGGCACCGTCAATCACAGCCAATTCACGTCACAACTATCGTGGCAATTCACGCGCTTGCCTGATGCACAGGGCTATAGTGGCACTGTGATGTAGATTACAGGTTTCGCTGCACAACATCCAATTTGCTATATGATTTTATTTTCTCCGGGTTATATAATTCACCCCCGTTATAGTGTGAAATTTTGCACAGAGTGTTCCACTTTGCTAATTTTGACGCCAGTTATCGTGAGGCATAGTTGCATGAGTAGCGAACAATCACTCTCGCTTTTTCGGGATTGCTCTATCGACAAAATAACTATGAAATCACTCAGTTAAATCATATATGAAATCAATGCACGAATTATAGGTAGAACTATTGTGTCACTCTTGCCCTCAACTTCTTCACTGGGCGCAAATTTTAATTTATTCCTACCATTATGTAATGGCGCAAGGGAATTCTCTGCAAAACACTCATATTATTAGCATTCAAGAGTCAAACGGGACGAACTATGTCACCCAAGAGAGAGGAAAAATTATAATCACACACATTTCGAGAGAAAGAGAGAGCGACAAGACAGAACACTGAGGCCCAACCCAAAAAGATGTGAAAGGCAGAAAAGACACACAAGTGAAGCGACGAGGATTCTTGGCTAAAGCGGCGAAAACTCCTTCTAATGTCCTCGAAAGAATGAGGAAAAACACCAATGTAGGACACACAAATCACACGGAAATATTTGGAGGAGCAGGAGTGAGAACATGAGGAGCTCAATAGACCTTTACCCAAATGACTGAAATTTACACACTCCCAAATGCCATTTTTCTCACATACATATTCAGGGGGTCAACAAGAAAAAGCCGCCACTGTGTGGCACATTTTATTTTTAGAGAAACACACACAAAATGTTCTCCTAAGGAAAATTACTTCTCAGTATCGAAAACACAGAGCGCAATTTACATTCATCGAGAGACCAGATACAGCGCATAAAATCTCATCTCAGATGAGTAACAATTAAGTATTTTCGCAAACTTGCCTCGACAATCCTTTCACATTGAATTTTCTACATCACTGAAAAAGCTCCAACTTCTCTGGGGGGTGGTTTTAATTGCACACCAGGAAAATTCACTGACTCCAACAGATACAATGAATACACCATCACGAGACGAATTACATTCAATTGAGTGTACATACCCCAATTGAGGAGCCATCTAATGGGATATCTGGATATTCGTCGCGGGGAACCTCTTCCTCTTTTTGGCACTCGACAGGGACTCAGGAAGGATTACGAGAGGGTTGCAGAAGAAACAGTCACGTCACGGGTCAGAGAGTAGCGAATGCAGTGCAAGTCGCTGGGGAAAAGTCACCCTTTCTCGTGTGCTGCAGCCCCGACTGTGGAGCCAGCGAGAAGTGGGACACACACTGCGAGTCTCTGACGTTGGCTTCGAGCACTGGAGTCTATCGCGGACGCGCAACTGTGCGATGATGGTAGGGTGGCCAACGTGCCGCTCACTAGGAGTCCACTCATCTCCCTGATCTCGTCCATGACGGACCTTCGCTCATGCTTAGTTTGTCAATGAAAAATGTGCATAAAATGAGCACAAACACTAGGACGGATTTTATGTAGGATAAATGGAAAAAGAAGAATTAATTAGAAAATATTCTCTGATTAGTCCTTGAAGAACCACTACGGCCAAGAGCCAAGGAAATATCACTCACTCACCACTTGGACATTGAAAGGAAGGCAGGGTCACCCTGTGGGGCGTCATACTCACAGACTGACGAAGGGTCCCCGCAGCGCCGGCATGTCACGGCGTCGGTTGAGCGGCGGCGACAGGGAGAGTGACAGGAAGTCTTGCTGCTGCGCTTTGCCCAGCGCCAGGTCCACGGAAGAGAGGAACAAGTGTCCGCTGGGTGTGGAGATAGCCGACGACGAAGCCACACGCTCACCCAGAAGTGTCTGGAAGCGCGGAAAGCGGCGTGGGTGGTGGTAGAATGGCGTCACAGTGAACGGTTCAGCAGGGCAGGAGCGATTGAGCGGTGATGGCGGTGGGAATGTGATCTGCGGTGAGGCTACGGAGCACCGGATCGTGGCGAGGCAATTCTTCAGTGCCACCTCCTCGATGGTGGATCGGTGGTTGTGCAATAGTGGCGGGGGTGGCGGTGGCAGGGCCTGAAACAGCAGTGGCGACGTGGTCCGACTGCTGGTCTGACTGCCACTGCTGCTGATGACAATGGCACTGCCTAGGGCCGCCGAGGTCGACGAGATGGTGTTGGCTTGCGGTAGTACCGGTGCCAGGGTGGAAGTCTTGCAGTAGTCGGTGGTCTCCTGAGTGAGAATCCGTTTCATCCACACCATAGACAGACCCCCGGAGTCTTCTTCTCATGTTCGTTGTGGCTTTTCAGGGTGTTTTTAGGCTTTCCCTCTCAGCTATGCCACATCCTCTCAGTCCCAGCATTATTTACGAGTTATTTCTCTGCATTCTGTTGCCCAGGAATTCTTTTTATTCTCTCCTCACGCACGTCACAGTGAAAATAAAGTACTTCCAACGCTCTTCCCCCGTGCGCCGCCCACACTCGCAACTATTTAGCCGCCCTAGCGGCCGAGGAAAAGATCAGGGGTCACCGGCAGAGTGAGGGACACTAGTGCAAGAAGCCCATTCTAGCGATCAATCAAAACATCTCTCTGCACTTCCGTGACGTTCACATTCAATCGATTCCGAGCGTCCGTTCTTGTTGTCAGACAAAGGAAAATTCACCGGAAAATTTGCCACGTCTCCTCCCTCCGATGCTACGGTCGATTAGTGGACGAAGATGAAATCGTTGTGTGCCTATCAAAAGGTACTAATCACAAGAAATTGATTATTTCACATTCATCTTCCATATTGCCCACCCCGTTTCACATATCACACACAATTCCTCAAAATCAATCTAACTCCCCGTAAGCACCCCCACAGATTCGCACGCAATGCAACCACTTTAGCAATGCATCGCAGTGTGGCAGCTCTCACTCAATCTAACCACACACAGCCTCCACACAAATCTCAGACGAGCCACGGAGCAGATCAGAGCAGTAAAGAGCTCAATTGGATTTAAGAGTCAATCACTCCACTTCATTCACATAAAACACATATAACTTATCCCAGAGTAAACTTGCGGCTCTCACCCTTTCAGCCACAGAAGCCCCACTGTTGAGCGCAAAAGAGCCACCTCGCAAGCAAACGCTTTTTCTCACCCTATAATTGATTTTCACTGGAAGCAGCGCGTCCCCCCGGGGGGAGTTCCTTCAGCGAGAAGCGAGACTCTTCACTGCCAGCAATTAGATGGAAAAATGGTTGAAACGAGACTTTTTATCAAACATTCGCACACTCTGAATTTTCTGGAGAAATTTTCACACAGGAATATTGAGTGTAATTTTCATACAACTCCCATCTCACTCTATCCCACACTTACTCTATCGCCAGAAAATATATTTTCACCGGACAAAGTGAACGAGAGGTCTTTCTCTTTCATGTATGCTATTGCCGTGTGTATCGAGCTTTTCCTCGGTGATTTTCAGGAAAATTCTCGCACATGCGCTACGCCCGTATTGGTATATGTATGTATTTATTAAAGAAAACACAAAACAAGAGGGGGAGTGGAGAAAATGTATTGTAAAATACATTTTTGGGGAAATTACATGCTCACTGCCAGTTTGGACATCTTTCTAACCTAATCTCAAATTTACTTTAGCAAACCTTTAAGTTTCGCCTCTAAAAAACATTGACCTTAACTGTCAGAACTTTAGTTTAATACAATATTTCTCTTTGTGTGAGCTTCTGTTACGTGGTTTCATATGTGAGCTCTTTTTGGCTTTCAGAAGCTCCAAAATTGCAACAACCCAAAGTATTAGTAACACACTTTACCAACGCAGGTGTTCTTTTTTTGTCGCTTATAAAATGTCTATGGTGGAAATTTAATTTTCCTGCACGTGTTTGTCATATCGAGTACTGTTTTTCATTCCATTAGTTGTCTACTGAGAATGCTTTTAAATATTTTGAAATTCCAACTTTGATTTAAATAAATGTATTGACTAATTGTTGGCACAATAATTTTTCCTAAAGTTCCAAAATACTATGAACAAAGAGGTGAAGAATTAAGAATATGAATGGTCATTATTCTCACAGAAAAAATTGAATAATATAAATTATATGTATATGTACATGACAAAATGCTAAATTTTATGAAACCACAAAAAGATAAAAAGAGCGCAATACTCTCAAATTTATTGTCCAATACGTGCATGAAAATAGAATTACAGCCATAAATATTCAATTTAAATTAAAATTTTCATTCAAAATCAATATTAATACTCATTTCAGAAAAAAAACATACATGCATGTACATATATCAAACATCTCATTACTTTTTTACATGCCGCCGGAAAAATGTGAGAATATTATCGCCCGATTGTAAACCGTTTGAAAACAAATTAGTTGCAAATTTGCTTCTATTTGCTGTCGAAAGCTTGTTGTTGGATTTACAATGCATAACGGTATAATTAATAGAGGAAAAAAAAGTTCCAGCCCGTGACAATGCATCGAAGCATTGCCGTGAACAGGATTCGAACCTGTGTTTCCTCGGCCACAACGAGGGGTCCTGACCACTAGACGATCACGGCTACGCCAGAACTGGTGAATGTCGGATTGAAGTTGCCACACTCGCTCAAAGCATGTGATACTTTCGCATTAATTGCTACACAGCATATTCCAACACTTGGCAACATTATTTCTTATCTCAATGGTCTATAGCTGTGGTATCAATTTTTAAAAAAATACTGTGAGAGGCAAAAAAGTGTTTTGTATCAATTTTAAAGAGATACTCAGCAACAGAGCGAGACTACGACCGACAATAGTAGGAGCGACAGAGGCAAATATATATATCTAAGCCGCGTGGAGGGGATTTGTTCATTCCATCAGAGCTTCTCAAACATTCCCTATCGAACGCAAACCATACTCACCAACATCAGCAGACGCATGTGGTCAGTGGGCTCAGATCGCGAACTCGCCTTTGAGAATCGAAGAACCAGTGGTATTATTTACCTTCTCACACGTACAGAGTGGAATTCTGCAAAGAATTCAATATTATCAATAATTCCAGATCATTTAAGGGTTTTTCGGTTAAGGAGCAACAACTTCAATTGCATTACATCTTTCATATCGGGTAGACATTGAATTAGTGACAAAATTACCCCGTATTGCGTGAAAAGTTGCGAAGTGTGTTGAGTGTGTAGTGAAACTAGTTGATAACTCATACACAAAAGCGCCGGTCAAATAAACATCTCACTCTTCAATGGCCAGACTATCAGCTATTTTGCGATTAAAAAGGTAAGATATCGAGAATTATTTGTGCATGAAAGTGTAAAAAACACACTCCTCACGGCTACAAAACAATCAATAAAAGAAAATTATTAGTACTAAACACCACTGACTACATATATTACAGACTCAATTCCCTCAAGGGAATTTATTTGAGATCTACGACTAATTTGCCGAATATTCCGAACTACCGAGATTATCATAGTCACGATGGAGCTCAAGATTGGTGGGAAAACCGAAGGAATAAGAGATATCTCTTACTAGCAACTGGAACAATTGCAGGAGCACTTCTTACATGGGCTACAGAAATTGGTAAATCACTCTTATCCTTTAACAATACTCTGCAATTGTACTTGATTATAAAAAAATTTCAGGAGATTCTTCTGTGGAAGCTAAAGAAAAATATGATTCGGATATAGAGAATCATCACAAAACCATCCGCAAAGACTTGCCAACGTACAAAATTGAGGAAATTTCTGAGCACAACAATGAGTGAGGAGAGTTGTTTTTAACCTTTTCCTTTGATAATATTCTGTTTCCCTTCCAGGAAGACTGGCATTTGGGTAACATATGGCATTGGCGTGTATGATGTGACTGATTTTGTGCCCAAGCATCCAGGAAGTGACAAAGTGATGCTCGCCGCTGGAGCTGCAATTGATCCCTTCTGGCACATTTTCCAGCAGCATAACACTCCAGAAGTTCTCACACTGCTTGAATCTTTCAGGATTGGTAATCTCAATCCTGAGGATCAAGTCAGTACCAAAGATATGGGCGATCCGTGGTCAGGAGAACCACGAAGACATCCCATCCTGAAGCCTGCAGCTCAGAAGCCTTTCAATGCTGAGCCTCCTCCATCTATGTTGATCGACAGCTTCATAACTCCAAAGTATTTTGAGTCATCTGAAAATATGAGAGGAATTTTAAAAATCTTATCAATTTCAGTGAATTCTTTTACGTGAGGAACCATTTGCCTGTTCCAGAGATCGACGAGAAGACTTATGAGCTTGAGTTTGAAGTGGAAGGAGTGAAGAAAGTGACCAAGATGACAATGAAGGACCTCAAGAAATTGCCTCGTCACACAGTCACTGCAGTTGTTATGTGCGGTGGGAATCGTCGTAGTGAAATGGATTCTGTGAAGAAGGTGAAAGGGTTGTTTTGGGGACCATCAGCAGTGGGAAATGCTGAGTGGACTGGAGTTAAATTGTGTGACATCCTCAATAAACTTGGAGTCAAATCTGATGAAGTGAGGCATGTGCATGTGAGTTTCCTGACAATTTCCTTCCGTCTTTTTTTTTTAAATCCTTTCTATTTATTTTTTTTAGTTTGAGGGACTCGATACCGACCCAACATCCACCTTCTACGCAGCGTCCATACCCCTGGCAAAGGCCATGGATCCTCGAGGAGACGTTCTGTTAGCGTATGAAATGAATGGACAGCCACTCAGTAAAGATCATGGCTTCCCGGTGCGAGCTATCGTTCCTGGAACAGTTGGGGCGAGGAATGTCAAATGGCTGGGTAAGGGGGAAGTTTATGAGAGTCAGGAAACGCAGGAACTAACTAATCTCATAAATTCATTCAGGCAGAGTGTACGTTTCCAGTGAAGAGAGTGACTCACATTGGCAGCAGAAGGACTACAAAGGTTTCTCACCGAGTACTGATTGGGATACAGTGGACTTCTCAAAGAGTCCTGCTATCCAACACATGCCGGTGACTTCAGCGATTTGCTATCCAACGCCCGGAGAGAAAGTTAAAGTGGAAAATGGGCACATTACCGTGAAAGGTTAGAAAAAAAACAGTGCCTTGAGAGAATCAAGCTCAATTTCCTCTTCCAGGTTATGCATGGTCGGGTGGAGGATGCCGAATTGTGAGGGTGGATCTGACATGTGACGGTGGGAATTCATGGCATGTGGCTGAACTTGAGCAGGAAGATTTGACAAAGGCACCAGCTGGAAGAGCCTGGAGCTGGACACTCTGGACAGCAAAAATTCCCGTTCCGAACAAAGCAAAGGAAGTGGAGATTTGGTCAAAAGCTGTAGACTCCAACTACAACGTACAGCCAGAAAGCTTTGAGAATATCTGGAATCTAAGAGGAGTCCTAAGCAATGCGTACAGTCGTGTAAAAGTGAAAATTTCAGGGTAATTCACATATCAATATCAGATGAGGAATATGAAGAGAAATCTTGAGTTTGTGGGAAACATCAATAAATAGTAATACTATCTATGTTTCTTACCATTGTGGCGCTTAAAAAAAATTCTTATTGTCAGTTTGTGGTAATAAAACTGTTGGGAAACGTGGAAAACTCATTTTCACATCGCAGATAAGAACGCGTTCCACACACACTCCCAAAAAATGTTCCACTCTTTGCCAACTTCACTATTATTTATAGATGGCGGGTGTTTTGACTTTCCAGGTGGCGCTAGTCGGTGTTTTGATGAGACCAGAGGTGAAAAGTCTTGTGAAAAGTGCAATTTTACGATATTTGACGAGCAGAAAAACCATCCGGAAATATGGATTATGACTTTAAGATGAGAACACAGGCCGAGCGCACCAAGGTGGAAGATTTGTTCGAGTTCGAAGGGTGCAAAGTTGGACGCGGCACTTATGGACACGTCTACAAAGCACACCGAAAGGAAGGCAATGACACAAAGGATTACGCCCTCAAACAGATAGAAGGCACAGGCTTATCTATGTCCGCATGCAGAGAAATAGCTGTAAGTCCGAGTGTTCCAAGTGAAGAGTCAAAACTATTAATTGTCCTCTCTTACAGCTCCTCCGTGAACTGAAGCACGTGAATGTGATCAATCTGATCCGGGTATTTCTATCGCATACGGACAGAAAAGTGTGGCTTCTCTTTGACTATGCGGAGCACGATTTGTGGCACATCATCAAGTTCCATCGAGCGGCCAAGGCCACGAAGAAGCCCGTAATGGTGCCAAAAGGGATGGTGAAGAGTTTGCTGTATCAAATTCTGGACGGCATTCACTACTTGCACTCAAATTGGGTGCTCCACAGAGATCTCAAGCCTGCCAATATCCTCGTGATGGGCGAGGGAAATGAGCGGGGACGCGTTAAAATTGCCGACATGGGATTTGCGAGGCTCTTCAATGCTCCATTAAAGCCACTGGCTGACCTGGACCCTGTGGTGGTCACTTTCTGGTATAGAGCGCCAGAGCTGCTCCTGGGAGCGAGGCATTATACAAAAGCCATCGGTGAGTATGCTTCGGAATCATTTTATTGATGAATCTTAACCTGATAAATTGTATTACGCAGACATATGGGCAATCGGTTGTATCTTTGCCGAGCTTTTGACCTCCGAACCCATCTTCCACTGCCGCCAAGAGGACATAAAGACAAGCAATCCCTACCACCACGACCAACTGGACAGAATATTCAATGTGATGGGCTTTCCACAGGATAAAGACTGGGAGGATATTAGAAAGATGCCAGAGCATCACACTCTAACGAAAGACTTCAAGAGATCAAAGTTAGTCTACCCTAAACATTTTCAACTTGTGAGAATATTATCACCTTTTCCCTTTATTTTCTTTTTCTCTATAGTTATGCAAACTGTTCTCTGGTTAAGTATATGGAGCGACATAAGATAAAGTCCGACAGCAAGGCTTTTCATTTACTGCAGAAGTTGCTGTTGATGGATCCCAATAAGCGCATCACGTCTGAGCAGGCAATGCAGGATCCTTATTTTAGCGAAGATCCTCTTCCCACGCAGGATGTTTTTGCGGGATGTTCCATTCCATACCCGAAGCGTGAATTCCTCACGGACGATGATCAAGAAGAGAAATCAGACAATAAAAGGCCAAATCCCCAAAATGTGAGTACTTTCATTTATGCGGTGGAAGACTGATGTATTACTATATGACTTTCTATTGTAGATTCAGCAGCAGCAAAACAACACGGGACAATCGAGCTCCCACGATCACGGCAAAAGGGTGCGTCTCACTGGCCCGAGTGGGCATCCGCAGCAGAATGCGCAGATGAACCAGCAACAAGACTTCCACCATCAACAGACGCAACAACAACAGATGATGTTCAACAACTCTCAGCAGCAAAACAACTTCCAGCAGCGCTTCTGAGGATAAGAAATCTCTAGACTCCGCCTTTAATATATCCTTCAGTTTTTATTTCATTCAGTAATAATTGATTTAGTTTACTTTTATAATGTAAGACTTGCACTCCGACACCAATTTAAATTTTACATAAATTGCATTCACCCAAAAATGTACGAAACACATTAGGACCTGGCCAGCAATGATTCTCATATCTAGTGTCTGGCTTTAGGGATTGTATTCTCTTTTGCTCATTACGTTGGTGGTTGGAGAAGAGGATGATTCTCACTTCAATGTTTATCTCTTTAGCTATTTTTTTTCTTCCTTTAATAAATGTTTGTAGCGCGAAATTACATTCAGTCACAGCCACCACTTTTCTCATCTTTTCTGTAATGTGTTAAATTGAGTTTGAAAAAAAAATGTACCACAAACTATGGTTTACTTTTTATAGACGCAAATTACAAATAAAGCGAGTATAATGATGTTGTGGCTTGTTCTGTGTAATTACAGTTGAAAATGAGATGTTTTCGCTAGTTTTATTTTAATCCTATCTCGCAAATTTCACCTCTTGCCTATCCTTTACATTGTAAATTAAGTTGTTTGGTAGCGCAATGACAACTGATAACTGACAAAATTTCTACATTCTTTTCTTTTATATCTATTCACATCAGTGTTGTCAATCTATTTTTTTTTCTAGATTCTTGCACAATATTATCGAATAAATTGAAAGTGAAACAATTAGAAATTAAATGCAAAGTGATGTTTAGATTTTCTTCATCTGTCTACAGCACAATTTTTCTCTCTGTCCTCTATTTTTTTTTTCTAAAATGTTCTATTTTATCTAATGTGGATAACCAAAAACTCTTGTCCGATGCAAGTAAATGTTGAGATGAATCAAAAGATGGACAGAAGAAAGTGTAATATTCAATAATAAAAAATATTCATTGAATTGAAAACGTGACGAGGGTGAAACCTTTTCTTGTCCCTTCAAACAGTTATGAAGTATGAGATTATTGCTACGAGTATGGTTTATACAAGAAGTTCACACTACATTTAACAAGTACATCTTTTGGATATTCTCTTAAAATTGGACCCATGCACACTCTTATTCATTCTTTTACAATACTTTTCACTCCCGAAGGGATGAATAATGAGAATATTTTCTGTCTTTTTATATTTGGTTTAGTAAAAACTTGATTACGAAACATGATTTGATGAGGTATTCAAAGAGCGCTAAATCATGGAAAACTTTAAAAACATTCAAAGCTCAATTTAAAGGTTGATATTTTATTTTATACACATAAGAAGAAAATGTATGAAATGTCAAGAAATGTCCCAAGATATTTATATCACAGAAATTTCCTAAATTTTTGACAAATAAATTTCGGGTAGGCAGTTTAATTTTTCCATGGCAAAAATAAAAAGAAAAACTCCAAATTGAGCTCTTAACTTAAAATACATAAAATTCGTTTTCAATTCAATGATATTTTCTCATTGTGTCTTCCTAGAAAAGAAACATCTTTGCATTTTACTATAAAATGTCTTTAAGATTCAAGTTAAAATTTTGCTCTGTCGCTAATAAGATTTTTTCCCCAAATATTTCCCACAAAGTTCGCAATAAAAAAAATGCATGAAACCAATTTTTCTTACCCCAATTTATTGCGACAAAGCACAATTTTTCTTACAATTCATTCACTCAATGAGAATTTTAGCATTTCCCAAATGTAGAACTGCAATTCTCAAAAGGTGAGTGTTGTCTTGCTATTAAAATATATCTCTTGGCTGGCATTAAAAAACTTAAAAAGATTTAATTTCTCTTTAAATTAGGTTGTACATAAATAGACAATCATTTTGGTAAAAATTATACAAATATAATAATCATTGTGAATGAAAGATTTGTTTCCTCAAGAGATGTGACGGTAAATTTTGCTACTATTTCGCACGAATTGGGATTTTTCTTCTTCATGTCTTCAAATGTGTGTCCTCTCAGTGTTTTTTACAATCGTTCACTCCTTTTATCATTCTCTTTTCCTCTTTTTTACATTACATTGCGTGTATAGTGACTTATACACTGTTTTTTATGAATTTTTATTTATCTTCTCATTTTTTTTTACTTTTAATCAACAAATACTGACTTTGTAGAGAGATTCGAGTAGTCTATATAAATTTATTACAATTTCTAATCAATTTAATTAAAATTTGTTGTAAACTCTCGCATCAATTCAATCAATTTTCACCTAAGCACTATCTTTCATCTTTATAGTAGTAATAATATTCATTTTAATAATAATATTTATAATCTTTTGTTTCTTCTTTTCCCACTTTCTTTAATTTTTTACTTCTTTTTTCTTTATCTGTGTCTCTCTATAATTTTTTTCACTTTTTCTCTTCCTTCGGATATTCTGTAATTTCGATTTGTTGCCTTTGTTTATAAACAATATAAATTGATGCCGTCATTTTTTCGAGTGTCCACATTCCCTCTTACATTTTCATACACTCTCTCGCACACTTCATTCGACTATATCGTACTGTATTCCTCAATGTCTGATACAATTATTTAATAAAAATTTTTTTATTAAGTAATTTCATTGATTTACTTATTTGCTATTTAATTTAACCACGTGCTATTTAAGTTCCGTCGAAGTTGTAATTCACATGAAATAGTTTTCTTCTTTTATAGAAATAATATTTTTAAATAAAATTGTAAATTTTTCTTTTCTTGTGGTGGTTTTTTTTCTCCTCATTTTAGATACTAAATAATGTTTCTTTTTCTCTCTTTACCTACAATTTTCTTGATGTTTTTTCTCTCTTTAAATTTCAAGCAGAAACTGTCTTCTTTGTTACAAGGTTTTCGTCTAAAAAATCCACATTGTGCTCACATAGGGTTTTGCATTTTTTCAAAATACAAAATGAACATTTCTTTTATACACATTTTACACACATCCAAATATTCACTTTTACTTCTCACCCCATCATCCTCGAAAGAATGTCTCTTAACCAACAAACGCCTTCACATGTGCAACAATTTCTCTCAATTTCTGCTCTTATGCCATCAAAAAGTTCATCAAGTGGAGTTATGTAGTGGTTATTGCTACATTTATGTACAAATGGTGAAGGTAATTTAATATTCATAGTGTCTGCAGGACAGAGAAAAGTGTCCTCAACACTTTGCCGCGCACACGTTCACATAAGCACGGCGGTTTCACTCTCACTTTTCAATATTAATGTGTCTGTGTGCAGTGAAAAATTGTCTGGTTCTCGTAATGCATATCGAATCCTCTAGTGGCACTGCATCCTTGTTGCTTGTCCAATTCTAAACTCTTGAACACGATAATCTACACTCACACAGAACACTCACACGATAATTCGGAAGAGGAGGCAGCTTTATGTCGCTCCATATGAAATTATAGAGAACATTTTAGCCAGTGCTGGGATAGAGAGTGGACTGTATTGTTATCCGTCACTGCGAAACGGCCGGACTCTTCTTCTCCGAATCCTGACTGGACGGTGTATTCCCCTGGGGTCCACCTCGGTCCACATTCCACGAATTGGGCCCGGTCATCGGTGAGTCGGCATGGAAACCGCCATGGTTATCGTGCTCCAGCGAATTTGCGGCATCATACTGGGTATTCTCTAGCCTTGTTATCAGTCGTTCGTCCTCATCGCCAAACTCACCACCCATCAGTGATGGCTCACCAACTACCATGACATCCTGCATTCCACGAGGATCACATGTAAAGACAGACAGAGAGAAACGCATTACATTTGCAATCAACATACCCAAACCACGAATTTGTCCTGCTGTCTCATTAAATCAATACCATCATCTCGGGTAAATTTTGGCCTGTTCATTTACTCACTCTATACTCTAATGTAACAACATCAAAAAGATATTCTATCTCTCTTCCACTGGAGTTATCACATGATGATACAAGAGTTAAAAGAAAACTTTTCATCTTCACCTCCTCCCACATTTAGAACTTAATTGAGGTATGAAAGTGAATTTTGAGTAATTAATTATGAGATTAAAGACTTACGATGTAGTCTCTCTTTGACACACCCGAGCATTACATTCCTAATCCACTATTATTTCTTCAACATCTCTATTTTTGTTGGGAGCTTTGATGAGCACATTAAGAGATAAGTGTCTTTATAGCAATTTCCACCTCATCTCTTCTATATTGGGATTTAAACTTACAACTCCTTCAATAAGAGTTCATTGAACAAAATGTTTTCTATTTATCTAAAATTCTTCAGTATGCACAGCGAATATATTATTCACCATGGAAAAAATGTCAGTAATAATCACAAGAGAAAAGGAAAGAAAGAAATACTCATTTGTTGTGCTAGAACGAACCAGTTCAAAAAGAAAAATTTTGATGAAACTCTACTTTGAAGCTAGTCTCAAAAGTGTTTTTTGGCACTGCTATTAAATATATGTATGCACCAGAGTTAATCAGACTGCCACGAAGGGCAGCTTCCTGGCACATGTCATGAACTCCAGTGGGTGGGCACCGAGACAGTCTTTTTAGTGAAATCAGTAAAATTGGTCTACGAAATTCAACTACCTGCGACGCTAGGGAAAAATTTGGTCCTGGGGATCGTTTTTTGCTTGGCACGGGTGGGGCATTATTAGCCGCTCCTCCTGAATTGGAGCCTTTTCTTTTTCGCCGCTTATTTGCCGGTCTTTGGGTATCTGTAATGGGAAGAGCAGAGGAAAAAGATATGAAAAGTAAATACGATGTATTCTATTTTGCCATTTTTAGCACAATTCTCTATTCTACTATGTTATTTTAATTTTATTACTCAACAGAGTGTGCACTTCTTTTCCTTCTACAAAATGCAATTTGAATACAGTCTATACCATATTGGATATGGCATATAATTCTTTTGCATTCTAATAAGCAATGGTATAATTTTGCATATTGTGTTTTATTTGGATAAGAAAAATTTTGCGATGATTTCAGACGATCATCCTTTTTCTGTTTTTTTTTTTCATTGTTTCAACATTTCAATTGACTAACCTTTTTTGCCGGTCTGATTTGGAAGTTTTTCTATAAATAAGAAAAGAAAAAGGAAAAGTCATGATATGTCTTTTCATAAAAAAATTAATTAATGATCGTCTGAAGTCTGTCTTTATTCTCTGACAACCACATTTTTTTTTATTATTATTTCTTCCCTCTCTGATCATATTGTTGATTTGTATATCTTTTCTAAACTTCTGCTCTAATTTAACAATATATTCCTTCATTCGGAGTGAAAAGAAAAATTTCTGATTATATAGCAATTATACCTCATTGCACAAAAGTTTTTCTACTTTCTCTAGGTATATTGTATTTATCTACTTCCTTCTGTGGAGGAACTTTTGCTCAAAGAACAAACATGAGAGTAGTGTGTTACTATTTTTCCTGACATCATGCTTTTCCCCCTTTATGGGATTCTTTTTCGTTCTTTTGGCATGAAATATAAAAAGTACCTCTCTTACCCGGCGGTGCAACCATTCGCTGCCACTTTTGAAATAACGTCGTCTTCAGGCAATCTCGAGGACTAAGCGCATACGCTTTGTGGCGCGACATCAGCTCTTGCATTGGTTCCAGGATAACACATAACTGTATGTCGATTACCAAATTCACCATCCACAAAAGGATTTTCCAGCCGTTTATGTGTGTTGTCGCCAGCACGAAAAAGAAACAGAGAAGCAGGGATAATATTGATTTCCACTTTGGTGGGGTTGTGTTCAGACAAAAGATATATGGCTAGTGTCCAGGAAGAAATTCACACAGACATTCCCTGAAGCGGTTCCGGGTACATATAAAAGGGACTCATGTGTGAATTGTCTCCATAGGATCAGTAGCGAAATATCACCACTCACGCGTAGATAGTTAAGTGTTGAATTTGTGATCCCCTGTCGTGTGATATTCTTTGTCAATTGCTCTAAAAGTCCAGGATCTGGCTGAGGTGTATGTGTGTGCATGCCGACGACAGTGCGTGGTATGAGTTCTTTGTGAGCCCGCACAGCCATATGCCACGATTTAATCCTCATGTAGTCATCATACATAAACTCCAATATCAGTCGCCCCTCGGTGCAAACCTATTGCATTTTTGTACGAAAGAGAGATTTGATTAGGACACAATGGCGAGTGAGATGTTATGAAGAATCCATGGCTAGATAATACTAACAATCTGCTGAGCTACCTTGGTAAACATGGGTTTCCCGTGGTGTGTCACCATCGTACATTGTTCACAGTCTAATGTTATTGATGTGTTGTGGAAGGACTCTTTCGTATGTTTCATATGGAAGTAGAGTTCTGTGACACCACCTTCAAATATACTTCGAAAGTACCGTGGTATCAGCGTTCGGCCTATTGCTGTTGGTGAGAAATGCGAAGATAAAGAGAGAAAAAAGAAAGATAGTTAGCATAAATTCTCCATGTAAATCCAGAGTGCAAATTTTACCACTAAATCACATTTATTATAACTCATGAATGTGTTGAATTGTGTGAAAAAAACAATCATTTGTTCAAGTAAACTTAGATGATCATATACACTGCCAAGGGAAAACTGAAAATGTGTCAAAAAGGTAGTCATTATTCATACGAATGGAAAAAAAATCCTATATATAGTAATTCATTTCATCATTAATCTCTCTGTCTCACATGGCGAACTTTGACACGCAGTTGATGGAAAACGAACAGAAGCAGGTCACATACATTCTGACCAAAATCTCGCAAAACAATCTCATTGTCTCCCATCCTCCCTCTTTTCCTCGTCACACACATAGCATAGCATAAAACAAGATTGCTATTTGTAACACCCCATCCACTCAGTAATTTGTTTCTCTATACTTTTTCCGACAATTCCTCAGAAATCCAACTATTCTCAGTGCTGACTCCCTTCTTCTACTCGGTTCCTACAATCAACCTGATATAGAGTAGAAATAAAAATAATAGAATCAAAGGGGATGCACGTAAGGAAATTACGCACACACTGTGAAGTTCTAATTTTCGATTAAAGTGAACTATTATAATACTAGTAAGCTTTACTTAATATAATCTTAAAATGCATAAATGTTTCTTATTCGACAGTATCACCCTTTGTACAGCATCCCATCATTTTATTTATTCCTTTTCTCATTTGCTGTAAATCGTGCAAAATACTTCCATCAGATAGATTCAACATTCTTCCAACCATCCGTGATATGTACAATACGAGGGAGTAAATTCCAGTACCATCACATCTCTACCTTCTACTTTGCACCATCAATGCAACAGTACAGTCTAACAATAGATACATTGAGAGAGAATGGGTGGAAAAACTTCTTCTACTGTCTTTCAGTGGAGCGTTACTGGGGTGAAAATATCCTGGAGATTCTCTCTGTAGCTCTCCTTTTCTTGCTGGTCTGCCCTTGGTTAATGTGGCGTGACATTATTATAATCTTGGCACATCTTTACTCCTATTTAGCGAACATAACAGAAAAACAACTTATGTATAGCAATTTCCATATAGTCAACAATATTTTGGATGCACGATGAGCTTTCGCACCATATCACAATTATATATAGGACTCGTATAAGACACAATAAATTCACGCTTTGTTACCCTCGGACACATTCTCAGTTTCTTCAAGACATTGTATATCGTCATACATGAGCTATAAAGGGACTCCAGCACACCATTTAGGTGTCGAAAAGATAGAAATAACGAACGTTAAATGAGATGAACTTACTATATCTCTTCGGTCCATCCTCCAGACAGAATGTCAATGTTAGCGTTGCATCATCTTCAAAAAATTCCGTGGCAAAGGAATCCCACCAGCAATTATCACTTTCCTGCAAGCCAAAGAGTTAATGTTGTCATTGAGACACAATTTTTTTTTTCAAATAATCGTTGCAACAATTTCTCACCTCTGTTCTTTGCTGTAACCTCTTATTCAGTTCATGCACCCGATACTCAGTCTGACTGAAATATGATGTATGTCTTCTAGGTACACTTAAGGCTCTGCGGAGAAAAGAAAAAAAAGATATATTAATAATTGCCTAACATTACAAAGTGTGGTAAGACTGACAAATTTTACCAAAAATTCATCAAAAATGGAATTACTTTGAATTCAAAGCATGGCAGTTCCCCTTTAATACATTGGTGACCTCCTTCAACCCTCCATCAGTCCCTTTTCCAACCTTCCCTTCCCCATCCTTTTATCCACCCTCTTTCAACATCATCGAAAGCTCCGCATAAAGCAAGCAGAACGCAAAAAAGCATTCGACCACTACGTTTATCTCATTCTACCATTTACCACCCTCCCCATTCGCACACATTCACACCAACTCCTAACCAACCCCTCACAATATTTCTCTTCGCCGCACTACATTACCACGGAATTTTAGCAGAGTTGAATATTCCGTGCAAAAACAGATAAGATTAATTTTCATTTATCAATATCCTAATACAAAATGTTGTAGTAAAATGTAGTTCTACAACACCATGAATTCTTCTACCTCTATTCTCTACGTTTCTTCTAAATCAACAGTCATACACGTGGTCTTTCTTCAAAAGAACAACCCCATTTTCATAAACTTGGACAAACCTCTTAAGTACCGCGATGACAGATGAGATAAAATATGATGAATTGGAATGTATGAGCGGGTCAGTATCAACTCTGCTGACACTGTACATAGTCTGGGGAGCACTCCATGGAGCCACCATGGGCGCTGGGTGGGAGAAGTACTTCCTGCCATAGTGGTAGTCGCAGTTCGACACAGTGAATCAGGGAGACAAACCATCATAAGACCTTTTTTTCTTTTTTCTTTGCATTTCCCACAGCCCCGGCTATGAGGGTGGCGAATGAGACAGAAAATACGATGGTAACTGATGACGAACCACATCACCAGCGTGAGTGAACTCACCCTTACAAATTTATGATCATTCCCTTCCCTACCCAACCATCTACCTTATGTGCTACATAAGAGGAAAGTCTCCCATTCCACCCTCTTCATATCAATGAAACACCCACTAATACACTCCTCACTACTATACTTCATTCCTATATATCCTTCCTTTCTTCCCCTATTTTCTCCATCGTTGACTGTATATTGTCTCAAGTGTGAGGACCACAATCTCCAGACGAAGCACTGTTGCCATGAAAGAGTAACAGTGTGATTGGCATTGCATTGCCCGCCACCCTCGACTTAGGGGAAGAAATCGTCGGTACACTGTGAAAAATAGGCGCTCAATACCCATCAGTTAAGATCTCACATCTCTCTCGCACCCCAGCATTCGATTCTGCTCTCCATCTCACTTCAACCCTCGATGACTCACACACCACCAGCGAGAGGAAAGTCAACGCAATCGCCATGACCGTCAGCAAGGGGAAGTTTTATTCCATGCATACACAGTCACACCGCGAGAAACCATCCCCAACGGGTCTCCTTATGTACGAGAGGCATAAATAAAAGTTATATCTACAATTGGGTTGTTGGGGGCGTGTATAGACGTGCAACGTATACATATTTCGTAGATTCATGTTGTAAGAGTATATTGGGTTGTTAGAGGGATGTTGGTCGGGTTGTAGCTATAAAACACTACAGGGTGACACATGCTTCGATAACAGACCCTTAATTTATATCCTCAGCGCTTGGGATGCACTTTCACAGTGAAATATGGGTGGGAATATTCAAATGAAGATATTCCCAATTTTTCATAAATTCATGCTCAACATTTTCTCAATAGCACAAAAGCACAAACTAGCTATTTGAATTGTTGTGCAAAAACAATGACAATTAATCACAATAAAATCAAATTCAATTAATACAGCGTGACATACGATCTGCATAATTGTGATTAATATATTTTCTTTCACATCTTTTTACACTTCCCCAACATAGCACGATCATTTCTATCTCTTCAGCTGTCTCTCTCTCACTCTATTGCTCCTCTGAAAAATAGCCCGCAAATAAATCATTCACATCACTCATTTATAATTATTTTCATAAAGTCATTACATATAGTCATATATATATATTCACCATTTTCTAAATCTATTTACATATTCTGGTTGGCTTTGACCTTAAAGGCCGTACGTGATGGTGTATTTTATATAGGCTCTTTTATAATTCTCTCTCTTAAACCGAATCCCCGTGTCAATTGCAGTCGTATATGTGTCGCGTTTTCCTATTCCTAAAAAAAACTCCTCTCTTTTATTATCACTCCAGTTTATTGCAGTGTATAAGTGGGGTGCGTTTGCGTGTATTGTAGTTTCTAAAAGCATCTCATCTGTCTCTAACCATGAGTTTATTATCCATGTAGACAATATTTTTTATTCTCCACTGCTAGGTCTAGTCAAAACATCAAAACAATCATAATGAAACTAATATAAATTTTATATCATATCGCTCAGTGTGTCCTCAACGACTGCGCACACATATACGCGATCTCTAAGAAATTGCAACAATACCGCCAATAGCGGCAAACTTGGGAAATATTGCCGCGATCAGTGACCACCCTGTGACACAGAGTTTATGACACTCTGTCTCACATTTATACACACTACATAGCGACATGGATATATGAAAATTTCGACGGATAGAACGATATCCATCACACGCCGATCCATCCATCTCTCTTGCACAGTGAATAAGTGTTGGAGGCGCGAGTTTCTTTCAACTCTGTTTATTTAGCATATTGCAATGGTGTCTGTTGGGTCATAGGAGTTTGGTTATTTGGTAGTATGAGAGAGAGACAGCCCCATTATTGTATATACCTCCTCCTGCTCATTCATACACAAATTCGCGTATTTAATGAACATTTCCATCTATTTTTCCCTTCTATCTGTCTCCCTCCCTTTCAATTGCGACCCCCTGTGCTTCAGAGCGAGCGAAGAGAATGTACTAGAAATCAACTATTCTATACCATCGACCGATGGTATAAAAAGAAAACTGAAAAATGCACACTTATTCCTAACAGTGTAATTCGTAGTCGTATCCACGCTGTTGGTCTCTCTACATATCTCTTGCGTTTCATTTTATATACTCTACGTACACAAAACATTATGTACAGACTATATGATGCTATTATATGTATTTTAGATAGAAGATACATTATATGTTTGCTGTGCATGAACAGGGTGTATGCAAAGATTTCTTTCTGTTTCAACATTTGAAAACTCCAAACTTGTGCCATCAAAATGAAGTACAATTAGGTGATTCTGAAAATGTACTCTCTTATAAAATAACCTGCACATCTTATGAGACCCAACTCCATATAAATTATCAGGCGTAATACACAAGCACCCTATATCTCAATACGCTTCCATTTTATATCACAGCGAAGAAGAGCTAAGAGGGTGTGAGGGGTGCTGACATAACCTTAAGCATTTTTCGAAACATAAAGAGAACACAGAATATACATCGTCATATATATATATATATATATATGTACAATCTATACCACAGACTATGTATGATAAAGAACACGTTTAGAAATCCCCAATGAAAGTTATATTTTCTACACTGCTTCTTCTACTAACCGCAAAGAACTCCCAATCACAAGTTCATTCGACAGAAATATCCCAAAAAAAAATCCGAGAAAATATCGAAATGTTGGCCCTCATACAAAAAAAATCGAGAACTCTCTTCCACAAATAGTCGAGCAAACATGGAAACATTTATGCTACTTTTTTCCTTCAATAATGTTATTTTTTGCAGAAAAAAACAACAAAAGGGGGTATACGCAAATATTTGCGGTCGTGCAAATATTGTATCGTACTGTCGCCGCCGTTGGCTAAATCGGCGCTACAGTCTCTATGGAGACCACAATCATGACGTCACTTGTATATCCAACAGCTATTAGCAGCCTCATATATTGCAACGTATGTATTTGATAATTCGAGACAGACAAGTAGTTAAATCTAAGCCACCCTTCATCAGGTCTCGAGCACGTTAAGAAATAATGTCAACCTCGGCGTCGGTTGCGAAATGTGCTACAAAATCACATTTTTCCCCGAAACTTTAGGTTAGCAATTTGAATGATGAGTTAGAATCAAGAATTTATTACATTCACAGTTGGAGTTGTGTGTATTGCCTACTAGCCCTGTATTTAAGTGCAACTGATAAATTCTGTTAAGAATGGTTTAGAGAGAAAATATCATAAAATTATAGTACATCTATTCCGAAAGAGAACACCCACAATTCAACTGTATACGATTTCTATATGTACCTACATATATGATCAGCTTATTATAGTTATATATTGTCATATAAAACTACACATCCACACTATATATATATAACGTAGAGATATAGCATTTATATATATATATATTAGAACAAGCGAAGCATATGTACATAAATATTTTCTATATCTGAGCAATACCTCGTAGAAACACTACAAAAATCAAATTCACATAACTTGTACTGAGAAGAAAAAAATTATAACATTCTAAATGATATATGTACATAGAAAATACATATGTATATTCGATATTTATTATATCTAGATTAAGTGTACATAAGAAAGGCACATACATAAAATATGCAGGTATCTACAGTTTATTTTCCAAAGATGAATAAAACGCAATATAGTAGAAGGAAAATTGTATTTTCAATCCACTGATTTTGCAATAGTAAAAAAATAGACGCTTATATATTTGGTAGAAGTATAGTGGAAATATCCAAATAGGCATATTTTTATCGAGATTTTCCAAAATACAATACGAAAAAAAACATTATATTCAATATTTGAGAATGCAATAGTGAATTTTTTGAAAAATAATAAATAATAAGTTTTCCCAACACCGCAATACTTACAATACCTCCACAGCGCTTTAAATGTGATAACATCTAAAGCTCTAACTTAACTACAATAAGTAGGTACGCCTAAGTACGCGAGCATAATTAAATATATGCAAATGTTAATTACATGGAATATCTTGTTGGTTTAGTTCTTTTGCTCGCCATACAGACAAGTTGAAAAGAACAGCATGTTTTAGATATAATACGAACAAAATGTGAACTTTCAGAATATTTGACTGCGCTTCAGTACTCTTTCTTATTTAAGTTACGTAAAGTCGGAAACAAATATAATTTTGCAACTCCTTTTGCGCGCATCCCATGTGTGATTATTATGAATATTACACATTGATTTTCTCCTCATTTCTAGCTATCAAAAAAATCTCATATCTCTCAATGTTTTATTTCTCGCATAATATGCTCCCCTAAAAAAACAATATCGAATTTTTTTGTAGACATTTTTCCACTTTTCGCATAATTACGTTTCAATTACGGCAGAAAAGCTAACGAAAAAAATATAATTACAAAAATATATACATGAAAGGACTCTGCAGCTATAACGAATAAATATTCCTGTGCGTTCATTTGTGCTGGTTTCACAGAAATTGAATACAGAAATACAAATTGCACAAATATTATATTTCATGCACACCATTCATCTGCACCAGTCATAATTATGATTTCTCTGATTTATTTACTGTATACTCTGCACTATAATCGACCATCACTAATCCAACTCATTGGCTGTTAACTCATGATAATGTCAAGGTGTTTTACTAGATAGTGGGAAAATCATTCTACGCAGATTGTGCAGAGTTGTGCAAGAAATTCTGAGATTCTAAAAAAAATTAGAAAAATTCAAGGTGTTCTTATCGCTGAAATTTTGCACATACTCCACAAGTTGCAATGTCCAGTCAAGCTATACATAAGAACCACATGCAGACTTTTGCCCGCGCCGAAAGATATCCAAAAATCTTTAAAGTGTTAATATCCATTTTGAAATTCTGCACACGTCTCCCAGCAGACAGACAACCCCGATGGCAGCGGTTTGATATTTTCGCAAGGTGTTCGACAGAATTTGGTCACACTGCGTATAAATAGTGCAGTCAGTTCTAAATTAATTACTGTGTAATCATTCTAATTATATTGTCAAACACGATAGGACTACGTGGACCCACCCCAAAGCAACACTTCAAGTAATTGTACAAATTATGAGGTTTTGCAGTATTGCAACCCGCTAACAAAATGGTCGATTGATTTGGTCGTCTCAGTCGGTGACAACAAGCTACCTTTGCCGGACAGGTGAATCGATGATGAAACTCTTGGTCGCGCGCATTGCCAAGAAATTTCCGTGCTTTTTTTCTTCTTCCTCCTCTGCTTACCTCATACTGTATTCATTGTTCATCCAAAGCCACCACTAAGACTGTATTTTACTTGGTATTTTATCAGTAGTTGTTGGCAAAAGTTCCAGTGCAAGACACCAGTCGTAAATTGCAATAAGACGAGACTTTGAGGGTCTTTTCTCGCTTTTGGAGCAAATGGAGTAAATTGAGAAGTAAGAAGAAACAAAGCAGCGAAATGCGAAAAAAAAAAGATTTCTTCGTATTTCACACTCAACTATACTGATACGTGATAGTTGCAGGTGTTTTTTCAGATTTTTCCTAAAGTCTTAAACACTCACTTCTACTCATCATCTCACCTAATACATCTCGCTCACTCAGTATGGACGTATTTAGAAATGAAGATGCCCTATTTTGGTTAAAAAGCAGACAAGTCATCTTATGATTAAATAATAATTTATAATTACATAACACAAATGCCATACATTCGTATCACACGTTCATGGAATAATAAGAGATTTTTTCACCTTATTCCATCGCACTCTCAATGTGTGCATTAATGCACCACTCACTGTATTCCATGAATGCCGGCAATTAATAAGAGGAAAACCCATCATACCCATTCAAGACATTTTACTAGACACTGTCATTTGCTCTCTCCTCTGCACTCTCACTTCAGTCTCATAACTTTCATTTCATTCTATTCTCACTTTGCAAAAGACAATAGAGACATCAAATACAACAATTTTGCCATGTGAACACTCAAAATTTCCAAATTCAGGCTTAACGCTATATCCCCTTCAATTTTCTAATATGTTTTGTCAAACTCCATTATGTCTGCACATATAACGTTAAATTTCAAAGTGGGAAAATCCACCCCATCACAATACATATCCTAATAGTCAATATTCCCGTGCTCTACAGTCAAATACATATGTATATACATACAGCCTAGTGAATTATCCATACATGATGATATACATACATCACATTTTATTACATACTCCGTATGCATTAATCCATAAGTAACACTATAGAGAACCATATCCATCCTCCCAATTCAAAATGGGCTCCACCAGCTAAGCAATTCACAATGAGATTAAATGTTTACCAGTGAAATTCATAAGGAAATGTTCGGATCTGCGTCTTATGAGAAGTTCCACCCATTCTAAAGCCTTCTCTTTATGAATTTACACGAAGATTTTCAGACACTTTGATATTGTCAAACAATCTTCCTTTAATATACCTAACTTACTCCATGATCAATAAAGGTACTACTATTAAATCCTTATTACATTGTTTATCATTTCGGCGTCGGATTAAACCTATAACAAATTTGTAAAAGTAAATCCAAGAAATACACTTACTTTTTTAATCGAGTTCTTTATACGCGTTGCATGGTAATTTTTTTTTTTAATAATTCAGAAGAAGTCTAATGTTGCATACAGTATTGACACACGTCTTATTTACTGTATTACATATCATTGCACTATACCTACATATTTATACATGTGAAGATTAAACGAATCTACATATTGAAGCAGTTCAAATATCGATATTCAAACATACATACAGCATAATTCCTTTTATGCTTTACTTTATATGAAAATACTATATTTATGTATGAAATTGCAAAAGACGTCTTATTGGCAGCGAGATATATTCTTCACGTGACTTTATTTACATATGGTGAGATGTGAAAATAGTAGAGAAAATGCATTCACTATTTCCACCCTGCTGACTTTCAAACTCGATGAGCTTATATTGAGAAGCTTTCAACATGTTCAGAAATGCAAAATCTCTGGGGTATTTGGGGAAAAATTCTAATATTACACTTTGAAGGGCGATCATCATTCAACAAATATAACATATTTCATGCTCTAAAGTGATACAGTGACCAAAAAAACACCAAAGGTGACATATTTCTTGTTTAATATGTAATCATTGCTTTTCAATGCACTCTCTTCCAGCGTCACACAATAGCCAGGGTTTGAAATTTTTACCGCCACTGTCTCCAATTTATATTTTAAAACAGTTTATTATATACATATTTGTATACGGTATAAACATTCAAATGAACTTTTTGTTCAACTTGTGGCTGTGTATGACGTTTGATGTGTACATTATCGATGTGTGACATGAGACATTTTGATGAGTACGAGTATGCGCGCATAATAAATTTTCAAAATACATAAGAGAGAAAATGCTTATGGCTGAATTACACATAGCACGAACGACTATCTATAAATACACATATCTAACTATAGATAGAATAAATAATGGGAATATATAGTCAAATATATATAAAATATGCAAATGTATATAATTTTATTATCGCACAAAATGTATGTACATTATTCTCTCCTATATTATAATACTACAATACAACTTATTCGTATGAAAACCTACATCTATGATGAGGTAGACAGACCATATAAGCAATGGTATGAGAGAATTATTTTATGTGTATAATGTATTATAAAAATAAAGTATCTGATGGAAGAGTTTTGCTGAAAATTTCATTCCTCTTCGCTTCTTCCCAATATCTCTTCACAATGTGCCTTTTTCTCAATTTTTGCTCTCAATCTACTCCTCGTCAACTTTTTTACAAAAAGATTCCTCTTCTTTGCCACATTTTAACCCACCACATCACATGCAATTCTCTACGGCAGTATTGATGCTAAATATAAAATTACAAGGAGAATAATCATTATTTCACACTGGTTGCCACTCAATAAGACTCATTATCAGATTGGATAGTACAACCAAAATATAGGTCATAACTTTATGAGCATATCCGTGGCTTTTCATTCAAAGATCATCACCAAGCTTTGTACAACCAGTGCATTGCAGATAACTTTTGCATAAAACATCATACAACTTATCTGACCGCGTTCTCTTTTCACGATAAATCTTATTAAGAAAGAAAAAAAAGAACAAAATCTTACTGAACCACTGTGAAACAGATAATTTCTAATCAAATTTTTTAATCACAAAACATCTTTTAAGATAATTCCTGGACGTGTAATAAATACCAGACATTTTAGCAAAAATTCACATGGCGCAACTGAATACGTGGTGAAAATCATGGGAGAATTTATAAGAATTCTTTGGAAATGAGCCATATCTAATACGTCAGTGTATATTGCGCGTGTTAATGTACGTAGTATAACCTTGTGTCAGTTAAAAAAGCTAATTGTTTATTTAGAAGAAATCGTATTACGAATAAGAATACAGGTATAATACGCCCCTTTTTTCTTAAATCGCCCTCCAATTTGCCAAAAAATCTCAATACACGGCTAAACGGTTTTCGGCAATTTTATTGAGTGACTTTTGGTGATTTTGCACAATCAATAGATATGATAAATGTTACTGAAAGTTTACCCAATACACGTAATATGCGCAATCGGATACGTAATAGATAAGATTAGAATTTTTTGTTGAATGAAAACAAACAATCGGCTATAGATATGGGTTTACAATTATGGCGCGGGAAGAAAATTCAGAATGTTTACTTATTGAAGTCAAAAGAAACTTTCCTCTGATAAAATCGAGAACTGAATAGTGCTTTGTGTAATTTCAACAGAAAATCATTGACAATTGTTAATTTTAGTGTGATTTATATTGAAAAGCAATTATTTTATATTATTACGTATTATAATCGTCACAAAGGGGAAACCCTTACTTGCGATGAAACAACACTAAGTTAAACATACAGAACCGCCTAGTCCCTATGTTTTTGTCTCTATGTACCAGAGAGCAACGTAGTTGAAATACATTCGGTCGGTTGCATTGATTTTTCATTTTCATTTGTATGTACATACATATATAACTGCTGAATCTTGCCTGCCTGGCGGGTTGTTGGCTGGTTTGCCTAGCACCCCTCTTCCTCCCATATCCCCCTCTCGTGCTCTTTAATTCATTCGACACACCAATATGACTACTATATCCACCACACACAACTATATCCCACCCGTAATAGCCCACCTTCGGGTCCAAACGCCACATTATATAAACTCATCATTACCATATAGCAATCATACATAGGTGCTGAACATAGAATATGATATCACTGGATATACTGCATATATTATATATCTATGTATACATATATGCATAGACAAGAGAGAATCTTCCACAGAATGGCACAAGAGCCACCCTCTCTTCTGCTGTACACCGCAGTACCAGAAGCAATGGAACCTAGAGCATTAGGATTCGCACTGTAGATTTTATGTCATAAAATGTATCTATACGTTATGTGTGTATTCCAAGTATTTATACAATACATATATACTACTTATAATCAACCCCGCGATATTGTTTCGACTTACACATACACCCAGTAATGTAATGTACCATCCATATAGCCCATTAGGTTGCCAACATACTAAAGTACATTTATTAAAAGGGTGTGTAATATTTTCGACATACAACATAATTCATGGTACAACTAAATATTCCAATTGACAATTTCATGTAGAAATTAGTGATACCGTATTCAGATGCAATATAAATTTATAATAATTATCAGGACATTTATCGAGGAAAAGGATTGTACGTACACGAGTTATTACTTCTGCAGCGATCCTATCCGAAAATTCGGAGTCTAACCCAAAACCTAGTCGTATAGCAAGTAACCGAAATAATAAATCCATAATGAAAACGATTCCAACAGCAGATATTTACCATATAAAATGAATTTCAAATCAATCCAAAGAGAAACTAAGTCTTCCGAAAATACTCTGAGCTCGATTAGCATATCATAATTTGTCACCATATACTCTATTGACCTTCAAATCCCAGAATTTATTAGTATACGTTGAGATCCAAATAAGCATAGCAATAATTCTCTTACACATCAACAGAATGAGATATTGCCAGTGCTCTTTCTGACTATAATAATTTATACGTGATTGCAGTAACTTCCAATTTGGATTGAGATGTAACATAATCACAATATAAACACTAGTTTGGTCAAAATTCTATTAAGGGGGAAAAAATCAAAAGCGATCGATCTTCGTCACTGTCTTGGCGGATTGATGGTGATATTGCTAGGTTATGTATTGCTCAAGATTCTCAAATAAAATTTACTTGTCAATTTCTCTTGTACGCTCAAATATACTTGCGCAAAGTGCTCGGCTTCGCCCCAGTTAGTTTTTTACACACATTCACAACTACACACACCATCATTTTTCTTCCTCTTTTTTTTGTTTATTTTTCCAATCTTTCCTCCAACTATACCTACATATTTTTTCTGGCTTTCCACTTTGTTCATGTGAATATTTATGCTTCTCTCAGTTCAAACATTATACCTGCGTATCCATTGCTATATCATTGCTACTACTTCATTTCTTCTGTAGTTGTGTCAAATTAAACACCTTCTTCAGTTTATATCTCTATACTTTCTATGTACCTCATCTTTCTCTACACCTTTCCTACGGATCTTACCACTGACGATCATCATTGCCACTCTTGCCATACCCTCTAACTTCTCAATACAGAGGCAACGTGTACAAGAAACACATAACACGAGAGCATGAGTGAGTTTCAGTTCAGCTCTAAATTTTGTAATCCATACAGAAAAACTCTTACTTGTATTAACACTACAATGACGGCAGTAATGATGATGATATGACGGTGAGCATCAGTGTCAGAGATCCACGTTTATTTGGTTCGCTTCTTGAGTTCAATGTAAACCAGCGAGGATGCCTCATTTATAACACACCATCACATACGATACGTAATGAAACCACAAGAATACTACACTGTTAACGCAAAACTGAAGCTCCGATCTCCAAGAATAAATCATTTTTCTTGATGCTACTCTAACGGATTTATACATTTCATGTAATTTCATATAAAAACAAATTGGTACAAAATTCATATTTCTTTTTATTACTACTACACATCACTTAAGATTTAACCATGCACTCTCGCTCACTGATAGCAACGAATATTTTGACCATCATCATCGATATGAAACAAAAATATGTCATGGACTTTAATGATTATGTGTGTACTTATTCAATATCATGAATGCCTTTGTACAGAACAAAGATAAATATTTACATAACAATTCAAATGTATTTTGTTGCGCCAATAAAGACATGAATTTCACAAAAAAAAACTTATCGACGAAACTTTGCGAAAAATTCACATGCAGAATAAATAAAATCTGAAGATCATAACTTATCTCTTTCCTTTTCCATCCTCATTAACATAGTAAAGTTTCTTAACTACGAAATGTCTTCAAAATTTGTTACTGACGATTTACTGGTCATACTTATTCACTCATATAGACACATAATCATTTTACGTATGAATCAGAAGAGAAATGTGAACTCTATTCAAAAGTCAAGAGTGAAAATGCATAAGTCAAGGATGTATACAAAAATGCTTTCATCATATAAAGTATGATTTGTGTTTGCCAATTTCAATCATTTTCACTAGGTAAACTCAAGACGCGATCTTCTCAACATCAAAGGTGATTCAAATGCTATTGATCAGTGCTTACAAACTTTCAAAATGTTTTAATCGCATTGTTCTCACTACATAATATCCTTTATACATAGGTTATGCAATATTGAGTATTGTGTGTTGAAATGGAAGTTTCATCATATTTCGTCAAGTATCATCAAGTGAATGCTACTGGGCTTATAGACACTTCGCAACACTATGACGGCGTGGAGAAAGGATCAAAAGAATCTATATGTTTTTTTTTTATGATCGTATTTCCAGACAATTGAAATGAAATCTCATCGAAATTGTTTTTTATTTTCGATTTGGATCACTCGAAATCCAGATCATCACACAAAATCTTACAATACAATATTATTTCGTCCAACATTCATTTATACAGGCTGAAATGTGAAATGTACGTGACTGTACGTCGCCAGTGGTTTTCCCCACACCCACCCGTCGCTTCCACCTTTTCGAGAAACTATTAAATTTTGTGTTTCACAAATCTACTTCCACCCGTTCAAGTGAGAGAAATTGTCTTCAATTTTCTCTCTGTGCATTGTGCGGTTTATAGTATTAAAGAAAGTGTTTACTGACCGAGATTTCAAATAACATTTCGAATGTACAGTATAACGAACTTTTACGAAAAAGAAGATACACACATTTTATTTTTGCCGACACCAGCGCAAAATCGCAGAAACGGAAGGAGAAAAAAGTGATGAAGTTCAAAGATGATTGTACAAGACATAACTTCCATTACACCCTTTTGTTACTATAAAGTGGCGCAAATATCCCATAGAATTCCTTTCAAATTCCATAGATACCAATCATGATGTGTTGTGACCGCAATACACATATTTCCTGTTTCTTTTTCCCTCCTGTGCTCCACTATCTCCCTCTCCTTCTCCATTCTCAAATGCTACACAATCCCTGAAATCCTCAAATGTTTATCACCTTCTCATATAGAATTTATAGTATCGGTAAATAACGTATGAAGGTTGTGGAGACGGAAGAAAAAGTTGAGACTTTTGGAGAATACCAAATGGAAATAAATTTTTGCACATACATATTTTCACATATGTGTGTGCAGAAGGAAAATTTACGTACCTCTATGGGTACTATAGGAATTCTCCCGTGAAACCTCTTCGCTTGTATTGTCGTACGCAAGAGATTATTAACTTTATTTGTAGGTCATTGCTATTAATAGAAAAAATCATTGGAATAAGCATGAGGATACGTCTCACTAAAAATTCAATCACTTCCGTGATCTCAACATGCGATTCCCAGATATTTACACACCACAAATTACCCTAAAAATAGCCATTTCAATTCTGTTCCAAATGATCAACTTTTTCTAGCATGCCCTCATCCACTCGACATTCTCTTGTATTCTCCTCACACACTCAGCGGTGTAAAATTGCATCTGGCAAAGAGACTCTATCAAGGAGGACAGACATCTTGGAAACATTCAGTTGCATACCCAAATGACTGTCTCTCTCCCAATTTTATGACCCGTATTTTATTTTTAGTTCTACAAGTGAACTTTTTCCCCCTCTCTCTCAATATGTCTTTTTCACCCTCCTGCCCATAGAAATCCCTCATGCGCTAAACGAAAGACTCTCCGTGAAACTTTTGCTCAACTTCCTGGCGACTAACCTTGAATCCTACATACACCTCACATTACCTATCTCTCTCCTCTGAGTTCATTGTAATTTTCATACAGCGTTCAGCTACTTCTTCACACTGTTTGATTTTCTTTCATTTTCCCTCTCTCTCCCTCGTCATTCTTCTTCGTTTCTTCACTTCTTGTTATTTAAAGAGGTCCAGCTACCAAAAAACCATGGCAAAAAAGTATCAAGAATTCAAGGGAAAGAAGAGAAAAAAGTCACGCGAAAGAGAGACAGAGAGCAGTCAACCAACCAACAAACGAGTGAAACAGTCTCGCAAAAACAGTGCAAGATCAATAAGAGTTTTATAAAAACAGAGAATATAGGGTTTGTTTTTACATCTCGTCGTCGTCACCCCCTGACTCTGTATCCCGTGTGACTCTATCTCTGACGTCTATATATATATATATATATATATATATATATATATATATATATATATACATAGTGCCATTATATATATAGCCATAGATATTACTCTTATATCCACGCTCTAGCCATCTCACTCGTCGCCATCTGTGGCCCTCATGCAATCGCTCAGTCCCTCCTTATCGCACTCAACTCTCAGCGCCATCAAGCGTATAACGAGCTTCAGTGTGTACGTGAGGTAGTATATTCGGAGGCACTTGGCGTTTATTTCCTTCTGCACACACCACACTGTATATAGCCTATGTGTATATACAGAATAATATACAATATCTATATCTACTTCTATACATTCCATATGCACACCAAATACGCTATAAAACTCCCAGAGAATCATGGAAGTCTCAATATTCAACAAAACATACACACTCTCTTTCACACCACCTCGCGCGCGATAGTCAAACACCCAAGTGCAACAGAGATGAACGCATCATGAAGTGAGAGAGCGAGAGAGAGAGGAAAAGACGACGCAATAAATTCAATAAAACGACGACTACGGTTCCCTCCGTGTGGTATCCACGATATAAATGTGTTGTACATTGTTACGTAGCACCACATAAGAGACTCGGCGAGTTCCCCCATGTAAGGGTATGTGTGAGGCTTATGCTACGTGGTATAGAGAGTACCTTGCCTTGTGATAACGTAATAAATAAAGTACACTCTCTCGCGCTAGAGCGACAAGCGCACAGAAAGAAACAGCAGAAAAAAGAAAAGTTCAACTTCCAACTTCACGAAAGATGTACATATATACATGTGAATTGAGTTTTTTCTCTTTCCTCTCTTTTTTTTCTTTTTTCCTCTGTGTTTCATGTCGTTTTTCTGGCTGCTTTTTTGTTGCTCCTTATATTTTCGTGTCTGTGCTCTCTCCCGCTCCCACACCTTCCCCGAGAATCTTCTGTCTCTCTTCTGCGATGCTACCTCTTCTCTCTCCTCACTCACACTCTCTCTATGTACGCCCCTCTCACCGTGTACGCTCAATCTTCCTCGGAGAGAGAAAAAGAGAGACTCAACATCTCTTCACACTCTCGCACATTCTACTCATCCTAAGCAACGCGGCAATGGCCAAATTGCACTCTCTATCCCATAGAAAGAGACAATGCCAAGAAGTGCCACTCTTTCTCACCCCAAACACCTTTCTGTAGACCTAGGTAGTTTGGTTACACCGTGGAAAAAAAATCAAAAAAACTACCTCCAACTTCCCCGACATAATCGATCATTGATTTCATAAGAGTGCAGCAAAAGGAAAGAAGTTTGAAAAAATATAGCTTACCCTTGATCAATCCGGTCAACAGGTTGAGGTCCACCCATCATATGTCCAGGTCCCATGGGTCCAATGGGATGACCAGGACCATGACCGAACGGTGATCCGGGCGGCATGCCAAACTGTGGTGGTCCACCGAAGCCACCAGGTCCACCTGGTGAGGCGAAGTGTGGTCCGCCTCCAAACGCCGGTCCCGAACTACCCGGCCTGCCGTACTGCGGTCCACCCGCCGACGGGGACCCAAATGGCCCACCCGGTCCAGGACCTGGACCATTGTATGGTGGACCTGCGGAATTGGGTGGTGGTGGGAAGCCAGCCCCACTGACATTCTGTGGTGGTCCTGGACCTGGGGTGGAAGAGCCTGAGGGTGCCGGTGATGCTGTGTATTGAGGCGTGTTGGAGCCGGGTGGAGGACCCTGATAACCGCCAACTGACTGACCACCACCACCAGCGCTACCAGCACCACCGCCACCGCCGCCTCCTCCTCCGCCAGCAGGAGAGCCCTGGCCCGCAGAAGGAAACACCGATACGGGACCAGTGAATGAATTAGGACCGGACGGGGTGAAACCACCCCCAGATCCGGATGTCTGGGTTTCTGGACCTGGGGGTGCTCCTTTCCACGTCGCCCCAGAGTCCTCCAGCGTGCTAGGCAAACTCAATGGCGGCCCAGCAGCCCCGCGACGGCTCAAGCCTGCAATATTACACAATAAGGACATCATTACTTCTTAGTCCAACCTAGATATACTAGTATAAGAGAATTTGCTTTTTTTGTTTTTAAAATATCAACTTCATCAAAAGCAGGAATAACGCATATTTTATTATGTTGGAGAAATTCAATAAATTACTTATAGCATTTCTAAAGTCTTACGTATAGACAAAATATAAGTAACACATAGACGAAATCCCTCCTCATGTGCTATCGATTAATGATAATATTTACAAACATTCCTTAGTGCTTGCTGATAGCAAATAAAACACGTGAAATGAGCACTCTAGCCAACGATTGCTTCAATCGAAATTATACCAAAATTTACTATTGGATTCTCTGAGTATTTTCATAAGAAATAAATAAAACAAAACTCTTAATTCGCTATTGAATTTTCCGCTTTGGTCCAATTAAGAAGACCTCGGATGTTACAGAACACCGAATTTTATCAGTATGTTGATAAGTATTACCTATCCAAAAATATTATTTGCTATATACAATAGATTTTTTTTTAAAGGAAACCTGCTCTGGTTCACTCAAAGACATTCAGCCACTCTCCAGTTTGGACGAGTACAGAGAATTTGTCTTTGCATTGAAACAGGTGGAAGAGTGCGAAATGTGTGGTGTTCATTCCACGCTTTTTTTATATTCTGTTTCTTTTTTCTTGAAAAATGTATTTGACAATATAATGTATGGATTGGATGTGACTTTCTCTAACCTATCATTCCTTTCTCAGGTGTATTGAGAAAGAGCGGAGAAGAGGTCCTCCTTTGCGGGAACGTTTTTAAGTAATCCGTGATGAACGATTAAATAGTTTACAAGACAATTTTGAGAGACGGTGCAAAAAGAACACTTTTCGACCGTTTTCACATAATCTACTCTTGCACATACACACACTTGAACACTATCAGACACATTCGAATACGTCTTGCTTCAGATTCAACACCAACTATTTTTTGCTTTCCTTTTTTTTCTTGAGATCACTTCTCCGTCCAGTCCTCAATATTTTTCCTCATGCAATTGCCATTTAATTTTCAACTGACATTTCACCCTGGCACACCGAATTCATATTGGACAAGTGTGCGGTGACCACTTTGGATTTTCACTGTCCTGTTTATATCCAATGTCAATTGGCCGGTTCGCAGCAACCGGATACTGATATGTCATGCACAATACTTCCATCGATTTTTATCGTTTGCCCAAAACTAAATGTCTCTTCACACCACATACAACTTCTCCGTCAGGCGGATTTTGGTTGAACAATTTTATGTGCACGCAGTTAGTGCCACAATTCTTTATCAATTCATTGCATATTTGAACCTCGTCTAACTTTTCCCGTTGTGATTGATTAGGTTTTTCTGCCCAGTAACTACATACATTGAACTTTTCATAAATCTTTTCTCAGTTAGTGCCGATAATTTTGAATTTCTGCTTTGCCGTCTGAATTTATTCACAAGGGATTTTCTTAACACTGAATCTCGGTACTGGTATGTGTAAGTTGTTGGTGCACAAATAAAAAAAAATTGGTAACCAAAAAGACGTTTTTGGTAGTAATTTCTTCACACTCTTCCTCTTTTCCAAGCTATTTCAGGTAATTTTTTCCCGCACGCACTACGTTTCATACAACAATGATCCCTGTAGATTTTTATGATTTTTCCCTTCTTGTCATCCTCAAACTTCCAAATATATTGTGTTCTCGTCAATTGCACAAAGTCTGATCTCTCAAATTCACTCCTTTCGTGGAAAACACACGAAAAATTTTCACTGCCGGTGGGCAACAATCGAAGAGGCAAAATTGTACAGGGGCGGAACTCCAAACATTAACTAGAAACCACGACTTTTTTCCACTTTCACGACTATTTTTGATGTTAAAATACACATAGAACCGACACAGAACACAAATTGTGTCGTTTTTTCACAAAATATCCCTTCACAACTGTTCACACGGCCAACGCTTCTCCTGCGATGTCTTTTTCATCATCAGACACACAACTCCACGACGACGCCATGACAATATTTGATTCTTTCGGGACAGTGTGAGTCGCTACTTCTGAGCACGGGCATGTCAGCCGAAACACTGTTTCACGGCGTCCACATTCACCGATTGCCACCCGAATGCGAAATGTCAATACTCGTTTACATTTGAACATGCAGCGCTCCGGCCGGTGACTAGATCAAGCCTTCGCCCTCACTATCAATCCGCTAAGCGAGCTCCCCAAAAACGCCGCGTTTTCTCCACTCGTCTGAACATTTTCACCATTTCAGCATTTTTTGCGCAAATAAAACACACCCAGCCACACCATACGCATCATACGTTCAAAATGCACAAAAAAGAGTCTCTCCAGCGTCCAATGCTCGCTTCTGTTCGTCACAGAATCACCTTCTAACGTGATTATGCATCCCACACCCAGAGTCCTATGTTTCAAATATAGTAAATTTCAATCTCTCTACACATAATGCAATATTTAATTAGAGGAGAAATAAAAAATTAAATTTGCTCTTCTATGTGTACATATTCACTGCAATTCTGCGAACGACGACTTGGTGTGAGGTGAGTATTTACTTTTATTGCACCTCATCAGAGGTGCACACATATGAAGCATTCTGTGCGAAAGCGGCATACATGCCGCCAGAACATCTACACGCACACACGTGAGCGCCCACAAATCCATATACACGATGCTTTGCGATCAAATATTGAAAGCACGACGCTTTTGCTCATGCGAGAAAAGTCAGGTAACCTCACTGAGATCTCAGTCGAGTTATATTTTATCAAAAATGTATGTTTAAAGACTATTTTTCAATTTTATTTTAAAGAAAATTCGTGTTAGAACAACGTGTAAATCTAGGCATAAATGCTTATCAAAAGTCTCTTATACTTTTCTTACTTTAGGGATTGAAGAATAACATAGTGAACGCAATATTGGCTTCTATAGGAACTCATGAACTGTTGAATAGATTCTGTTCTACTCTTTATTTTATATTTCGGCAATTTGCCACATTCCTATGCTATACTTACCTATTGTGTTCAATATAAAAAGAAAATAAATTTCAGTGAAGTGATCGTCTTTAAGGCGATGATACAGAAGCTTTAAGGGTAGCAACGGTTCAAGCAAAGTGCTTCTGATCACAGAGAACATAGCCATCTCATCATCTCGACAAATCCGCTCCCCGAAAGAGACTCACCGGGAGTTTGGGGAATTTTTTTTACAGAAAAAGTCCATGTATATGTAAATAAAACGCTAGTCATCCCTGTATACTCATTTTCTGCTATTTACTGGCATAAATTATGTATTTCATTATACCTATACTTGGGGCGCAGTATGGCCAACTCTATGTGCACGGCGCACACGTAGTGTATAATAATTTTATAAGAGGCGCATCAAATATAGACGACAAATTGCGCATGTGTGCATTCAATTCAATATAAAACCACTCCATGCTGATGCTCGCCGTACATAAAATCATTCTATGTACTTCTCATTGGGCACATAATCCTGTATTAGTGTGGTGTGTGTCGAGCATTATTGTGCACATAGAACTCTGGATATACATATATATACGAAAAGGTATAAGAGTAGAGATTATTGCATTGATTTTTATTTTAATTCTAGAGGCAAACTCAGGAAATTACCAATGAAATCTCCTGTCTCTTGCTGAAAATTCATTTAGCCAGTGAATGCATGAAACAACTAAATTCATCCCCATTGATTGGCACCAAATACCCAGACTCGCAATAAACCAAAAACCTCCCTACACCCACTCTCACATTCATCCTCACCATGATGCTTGTGCCAACGCAGAAAAAACTGACAACTCCCAAAAATAAACTATTTGCATACTGTCGAATTTGAAGAGGTACAATAAAAAAAATCGCCAGAGAGACGTTTAAAGAGCAAAAGAAAGGCAACGCGCGAGGCTCGATCTTGAAGACGCCACCATGGACAGTTGGCAAGTGAAGCGAGTGAAGCTGAGGCAATGTAGAGATCAATGAAACAGGTTTTTGGCCACTTTTGGCGGGAAGAGTGGTGATTAGTAACGTCCACACCACAGGGTCATTTGAATGTTGAAACCAATGTGGTGTTGAGGAAGTCTTGAAGTCGAAAAAATAGTGAAAATTCTCGCATCAACATATCCCAAATTTTGAAAAGTAAAAATTCCAGCAGAGTCACACAGAAATTATTCAATATCGTGTTGTAGAGATAAAAAAAAACATTGTAAAGAATCATTGAAAATTCTCACATTGCGACAATGCAAAAAATCGATAACTCAGTGGTGGTGGGTGGCTCTTTTGCTCCCCCTTCATCTCTCCCAACCCAAAAGTCCGCTATAAATGATGATTCTGACGATGACTATCATCTCACGATGATGACGACGTGGATATACATACTAAAGGTGGAATGGGCAGGAGAAGAGCATTTGTACATAGCAAAAATATACACGTCAGAGCAATTCGCAGTGGTACAGAAACACTCTTATGCTGGTCCAAAAACAGAAAACACACCCAAAATAATACTGTACTTGTGATAACATATGTATTTCAAGGATGAAACGGAGTAAAACCATTTAGATCTTTGTATCAGAAGAATTAAGGAAAAAAATCAACTTGTGAGAGTAATTTAATATAAGCAATTAATAATCATTGTATTAAGTAAAATCTATTCTTGACGTCAGAACATTTTTTTTTCTCAGGATTCCCTAATTCGGTCTATCTTAGAGAAATAGTCTTTAACAGGACTTTCAACATTTTTGCTCACTGAGTGCAAAACTTTGCCCCGTGAGTTCTCGAATCGCACCACATTGGAGCACGTAGAGTAGGATGGAGAGACCAGGGATTGCAGCGTAGGAAGTGAACGTGAAAAAGAGAGGCAGTACGAGTGAAAAGCGGAAAAGAGGAAGTACATAGTGGGTCCACCAACACATTGGGGCGGCCTTTGGAGGATTCTGTGTGGAGAATGGATGCGCCGGTGGAGTGACATGAGAGAACAACATGAGCACCCAAGCTTCGGCAAGAGACAAGTGTGCGGAGATTGAAAGGGTGGACTAGAGAGGAGTTGCACCCAATGTTATAATCTCATCCTGAGTGCACATGCAACTGAGTGAGAAGGGATGTGTTCAACTTGGCAGGTTTCGAGAGGCTAATTGAACCCTCCCTCCGTGCCCACCCAAAAACCCAGAAGAACACCCGAGATACGAAAGCGACAATATCATTTTATGGAAAGGAAAATCTGGAGGAATGGTTCAGGGCTCCAATTTGTAGATTTATTATTCCATCTCACTCACAGCATCTCTGCGCTGGGATGCACATGCCAGCGCTCACCCAGGCACATAACATACACACACTCCTAGAGTGGATTCCAGGTGGAAAGATGCAATCACAGAATTATTCGCATGCACCTCTTAACTCCATATATTCCCACTCTCAGTGATTTTCAAACTGTGATTGCTGCTTTTATGGCTCATTTGGCCGCCAAAGCACAGCACAGCCTTCAAATTGTCCAATTAAGCGAAAAATACCCCTAGGTGCCTTTCGTGCACTTATTGACTGCCTGCAAGAATCATAAGAAATCTCTGCAATTTGTCCAAACATATCATTGTAAAATATACACATTTCTAAGTGACATTTTTGACCAAAAATTCTGCTCTAAAATTTGATTTTGATGGAGGAGTTCGAATATACAATCGAAAGTTCAAAATAATCAAACACAAAAACTAAAACATTAGATTTCAGTTTCAACTACACTTTTAGTTGAACATTCAACAACGGAAAATTAATGCTTCATTTAAGAAATTTAATAGTTCAGTGAACTTTCGAACTTCAGTGACACGAGTATTCATGAAAAATAATGTAATTCGTAGATAAAACTGATTTTTAAAGAACCTTTTTTATTAAGGAGAAATCTAGCTGCATTCAGATTTATAATCCGGTGTAAACTCTCCTTAAAATAGACGAAATAATAAAAAAGTAAATTTGACTCTGGATCGAGTTATCATGTTTAGGTCTTAGTTTGAATGGATTTAGCACCGAAGGAGCCTATGAATAAACAAGATAGATGTTGTGAAATGTTGAGAATCTCTGCGCTGGAGTGGTTCACCAAGAGTCACTACAGGGAATATCCCTATGGATGAACATGCACACGGCGCATATCAATGGTCTGAGCGTCACCTCGCAAAATTGTCTTCACACCCGCCCCGGAGAAGAGTGCATTGCATGTGACGTTGTTGTTATACTCTCTCGAGGTGGCTCAGGATGCGATTAGATGGCTATCTAATTGGAAGTGGCCAAAGAGGTGGACAAGGGAAAAACATGCTGGAGTGGACAGGAAGGCGATGCCGCCCTGACAAGACAATATCCAATCACTGGCTAAATGAATGAACAACATTCTCTGGCACTTTCTCGGTAAATTATGCCACAATCCATGTGGCAGGTGACTGTCAGGCAAATCGTGCAAATTGTATGATAACTTGATGCATCACCGACACTTGGCGTGTGCCTGTCTCGCCTCCCCATTGCGATCGATGCGCATTTTCGGCGGCCAAACTCTTCGCCTCATGGACTATGACTGCAAAAGTACACGCAAAATACAGAAGCAAAGAGCTAACGGTAGGCCAGTCTAACCGTTAATGGTGGAGATTTAATTTTTGCTCATATCGTAGTTCAATGCATCAGCAGTTCTTTTGTCTTACTCCTTCAATGAATTCCGGAGCATTTTCATGAATGAGCACCTCTTTCCCGGACGAAGGGAGTCTGTCCGTAAGGTAGTTTGTTACCCATGCAAAAACCACTTTTCATCACTCCCGAAATATATGATTTCGATAGAAATTGCTTATAGAAGTGCTATAAATATGTAAAATTATATTTTTCCAGAAATAAAAGCAATACATTACCAAATTTTGCGTGAAAAACAGCGCAGACGAACTTTCAGTCGGCGTGATGTCGGGATGATTGTTTACACACACAATATGGACATTTTACACACAAACAAGCGCCTCAGAAAGGATCAGTTACTTCTGTGGAACGACCATTGTTAGCAATGGGCAAGAATTCTCAAGACGATGTGCAGAAAATAGCAATTTGCAAAATTTTCACCCACAATAGGTTATTTTGTTTTGACACTCCGCAGGCGGCGCTGACATTTTTCCGGCCAAACGCAGCGCCTCTCGAGTCACGCACTTGAATCATTACAGGGTGACATGCCAGTTTTTGGTTCAATTGCGAATAGAACTTATATTATTAAGAAAAGAGCCCTAAAATTCCTTTCAACTCTCTTGTCTATTCCCACGTTCTCCCCTTCACACTTTTTGTACAAATCAACTTCATTAGCTGGGACCATTACAATAGAAACAGGCAGATCTCCCAGTTAAATCTATGTATGGCTAAAGGAAAGTGTATATTTAAGTGTTTTCTTTTTCAATTGTTCAGAAACATAGTTTTCGCTAAAGATGAAATTCTCATGAAAAAAGTCATAAATCAATTCGGGATGTAAGAATTACATATTCCAATATACTGCCTTAATTTATAATCTAATTCTCTCTCTTCTCCTTCTGTTCGTCACTGGATTGCTGCTGCTGCTGATCCTGGTTCTGTGAACTACTGCTGCTTTCCCGCTCAGAAGCCATCTGCAAGTTAAAAAGAAATTGGTATTATGAAAATGGAATTTCCACTCACTCTAACAAGTCGATCTGACCTTCTTGTAAGCCATTTCAAAGAGCTTGAGAGACGCTTGTTGCAGATTTCCGGTGCACTTGCGGATCTCCTCCGGATCAGCACTGTCCTTGTTGGCCAACATCTCACGGACTTTTGTGATCTCCTCACGCAATTTGTCACACTCTTCTTTGGGCAATTGATCCTTGAACTCCTCCATCTTTGTTTCCGTGTCGTGCACAATTCCCTCCGCTTGATTGATGGCCTCCACGCGATCCCTCTTCACCTTGTCCGCCTGTGCGTATTGTTCCGCATTCTTCACCATGTTTTCAATCTCATCCTTGCTCAAACCACCGGAAGATTGGATGACAACTGAAAAAGACGTGATGATAAGAAAACCTCATGCTAAAATGTTACTCTTACTACAAAACTCACTTTGCTGCTCTTTGCCGGTTCCCTTATCTCTGGCAGACACGTGAACTATTCCATTGGCATCGATGTCAAACACCACCTCGATCTGGGGAACGCCTCGGGGAGCTGGTGGAATTCCTACCAAACTAAATGCACCCAGCATTTTGTTGTCAGACGCCATCTCTCGCTCTCCCTGGTGTACCTTGATCTCCACCTGTGTCTGTCCATCGGCCGCCGTGGAGAATACTTGAGATTTCTTCGTTGGAATGGTTGTGTTGCGGGAAATGAGGCGCGTGAAGACACCACCCAGAGTCTCAATGCCCAGAGACAGAGGTGTCACATCCAGGAGCAGAACATCTGTCACATCACCAGCGAGAACACCACCCTGAACAGCAGCTCCCACGGCCACTGCCTCGTCCGGATTCACAGCTCGCGAGGGCTGCCGGCCAAAGATGTCCTGCACTGTGGACTGAACCTTTGGCATTCGCGTCATTCCGCCCACAAGCAGCACCTCGCCTATGTCCGACTTGGCCACCTCAGCGTCCGACAGTGCCTTCTGGCAGGGTGAAATGGTGCGCTTGATGAGATCTCCCACGAGACTCTCCAGCTTCGATCGCGACAGCTTCAAGTTCATATGCTTAGGTCCGGATGAGTCCATGGTGAGATAGGGAAGGTTGATGTCTGTCTGAAGAGAGGACGACAGTTCAATCTTTGCCTTCTCTGCCGCTTCCTTCAGCCTCTGCATGGCCATTGGGTCCTTGGTGATGTCCAGTCCTTGATCCTTCTTGAACTCCGTCACCAGGAAATTCACCAGAGTGTTGTCAAAATCCTCACCGCCAAGAAGGGTGTCTCCATTTGTGGACTTCACCTCGAACACGCCTTTCTGGATCTCCAGGATGGAAATATCGAAGGTTCCACCACCCAAATCATAAACAGCAATGATTTTGTCCTCCGTCTTGTCCATTCCGTATGCTAGAGCGGCTGCTGTAGGTTCATTGATCACTCTCAGGACATTTAAACCAGAAATCTGACCGGCATCCTTGGTAGCTTGCCGCTGAGAGTCGTTGAAGTAAGCCGGAACAGTGATGACGGCATTCTTCACTGGTGTATTCAAGTATGCTTCAGCTGTCTCCTTCATCTTCATGAGGATGAATGCACCAATCTGACTGGGTGAGTATACTTTGCCATCGCTGCCTTGCACCCATCCATCGCCATTGGAGGCTTTCACCACCTTGTAGGAGAGGTTTTTCATGTCCTTCTTCACCTCCGGATCATCAAAGCGACGCCCAATAAGACGCTTCGTGGCGTAAAATGTATTAGCGGAGTTTGTCACGGCCTGACGCTTTGCCGGCATACCCACAAGACGCTCTCCCTCTTTCGTGAAAGCCACATGAGACGGCGTCGTGCGATTTCCCTCAGCATTCTCAATCACCTTTGCCTGTTTGCCTTCCATTACGGCCACGCAGGAGTTAGTTGTGCCCAGATCAATGCCAATCACGGCACCTTTCACGCCTTCTGACCTGCAAAAGGAACTTCTATTCATCGTGGATCCAGCTAGTGAGGTTATGTGTGATTATGTAAGTTCAGGAAAAGTTCGAGAAACATCTCGATTTAACATGGAATAATAGAGAAGCCGCCAAAGACAACTCATATCGCATTGCGACAAATAAAGTGCACGAAAAACTACTAAATAAAGGCAATAAAAGAGATAATTATGAAGACAAAATGATCAAAAGACAAGACGAAAAGAACAGTATGCTTACTTATGCCGAATTTGTCCGTATTTGTTCTGATAGTTGACCAGCGAAGGAGATATTTGCTGGAAATACAAGAAAATATGTTAATTACCTCACCTTTTAAACCAAATTTCATGGTATTTTTGGCCCAATTACTTCAGAAATCTCACAAACATCCCACGAATTTCCTCACGACTTTGCAGCATTTCGTCATCCCCAGAAAACTATCACTTTTCTGCGATTTTCTTTCAATTTTCCATCTTCTCCCGTCAATTTCCCACAAATATTAGCAGAGTGCTTCTTCTGTCATGGAAATTTACTCCAAATCATCCGGAAGGGCCCCTTTGTCGCACTCCAATAAGACGCAATACGCACAATACTCACATTTCTCATAATCGTCGAATATGATCTCCTCACTACACTTGGACCGTTGTCCAGTGTGAATTTCGACATAGCTCGAGCTGCAGTCAACATTTTTCACAACTTTTTCACCAGTAATGTAAATATTTCAGCGCAAAATGCGATTTTCTCCGCCACTATTCTTCACGTGCGACCGAGTCGGATTCTGGGATTTTTTTGACGTCCATAAGCAGGGCTGCCAACAGCATATTGTCATATGGCAACCCCACCAAATAGGCCTTTTTCAATTCATTTTCCCGCTCCTCCCGACTTCTTTTTACCTTTTTTTTTTTAAATAGTAATGTCCAAACAAACTACATAGAATTTTCACATCTAAGTGGAGAAAGTATGAGACCCTTTCTTGCAATTTTCTCTGCTTTGAACATACATTCGAAGTATGTATATTATGCATGTACAATTGTTTCCATATGACGGGCAAACGATAGAGATATAAAATATTGGCGTTTAGTGAATTCTAAAAATGCCAGACACTATTGCGTGGCTCTAATGGCCAGAAATAAAGTCGCGGAGCCCCCATTGTCAGACATAATTTTCCGCCCGGCGCTGCCTTGACTTTTCCTCAATGAACATTCCAAAACACCACTCATAACTCAGCGGGCGCGAGAGGAGCGCAAGAGAAATGCGTGGAAATGAGAGAGAGTGCAGGAGAGAGTACAAGAATTTTCCTATGTGGAGGTGAAAATAGCATTTCCCCTTGGCATATTGATATCGATCGAGAAGGCATTCAGTGTCACACAATTTGTTCCACCTACACGCCCTCCTCGAGTCTCGCATCTCTCCTGCAGTCTCAACTGCTGTCTCTGAACACACTCCTTAGCCAACCGGATCAGCCACTCTGATCCCAGGCTTCTAGTTAAGTAGTGTCCGGAAATTTAGTGCCTCGAGTTTGGAAAACAGTCCGGGCTGTCCGGGCGGAGGTGAAAGACTTTTGAGCTATTTTTAGAGGGGCCCTAAGGGCGAGTTTCAGTGCTCAATTCCAGTGCTATGGTTCTGAAACTGTAGAAAGACTGCAAGCATGACCACTCCGCGCTCTACAGCTCCCGCGACGCCCGTCCTCACCGTCACACGGATGCTGCGTTCGCCCTCACACGAGAGCGTGACCACAGATTTGTCCCTGTTTTCAGTCTCCTCTGCCACCGGCAGCGAAGTCGTGCCCGGAGCCAGACACCGCCTCACAGGAGGACTCAGGCCTACAGAGCACCGGGGATCCAGCCCTAATCCGGACAATCATAGACACTCTGGCAGGTGAGACTCCCACTCTACCCCTAGAGAGTCCATCTGGCAAACAATAGCTATGTAGATAAGAACTCTGGCAGATTGGGGAAAGGGAGAAAGGGGAGAAAAGGGAAGCATAAAACACAGTCATGATGAGAAGAGAGGAAGAGAAAGTGAATATATACATTTGTTCAGATGAAAAATCTCCGTTATGTGGTAAACAGATAGCGTGAGTAGAGATTTTTATGTTTCTGCGGAAGAGAAAAATTGAGGGAGTATTGATTTTAAAATACATTTTATATCCAGTGATTTTTTCATCATAGGGGAAAATGGGCTATTTTAATCCTCAAATTTGAGTCGAAAAAGATGAAGAGTAGGATGAAAAATTTAGCATATAAAATTAAATTTGCACTCAAATCACATTTAGTGCATCACTATTTTGTGCTTGTGAAAGCCTCTTCAGTCCTCATGATTCCAGATCTCTGATCTTTGCCAGACCTGCCGACATTCCAGAAGTGATGTGGTTCGAAGAGGGAAATGATCTCATCCGCAGCTGTGCTGCCCTCTCCTCCGCATTGGGCATGCAGAAGTCCTTCAGCACGAGCGACATCGCCCAGCTGCCACTCCCAGAATCTCACACGAACCATCTTCGGCACACTTATGCCGTGTCCGAACTGGCGCTCAACTCCCTTCAGCGCTGTGGTTACATTCTAGACCACCCTCGTCTGGAACACACATCCCGCTCCTGTTCCACGTGGGTGGCTGTCGGCGAGCTGGCGTCCACGTCTCAACTGCCGTCGCCCCATGGTGGTCACGCCAATACGCTTCCCTCACTCGCAGCCAACACGCCGCCGCCACCTGCCTTTACGGCCGCCGATCTCATTCGCTCCGTGAACAAGAAAGTGCGCCAGAACTACATCCGTCGCCGCCTGCTCACCACCTATCGCGCCCTGGAGCGTCTCTCGCAGAGTGAATTCAACCTGGACCGCCTCGAGGCTGTAGCCGCCGCGGCCACCGTGTCCGCCGGCCCTGGACCCACGGAGCTCATCGTGCCACCGCTCCGCCAGCCCATCTGTCCCACGGTCACCATCGCAGACGATGAGAACCAAACGGTGAACCAACTAGCGTGTCCACAGCTGAAACGCAAGATCCAGATCAATCTCAATCGCAACATCACCATGTACGATATCGAGCGAGACCGCGGCAAGCCGCTGTCCAAGTACGAACGCAACATGATGATTTTTAACTGGCTGCACTCCCTGGACGAGACTGCCGGGGACGACGAAGTGCCCCAGCAGTGACCGCAGTCGCCTCGATTAATCGCCGTTGGGGCTCTTGCGAATTAACTCTGGCCAAGGGGCACCTCATTGATCGCAAACATCCCAATTCTGTTATCCAATCTCTCAATCGTGCTATTTGCAAAATTTATTGTTGACAACTTAATTATAAAGTTACTTTGAAATCCATTGAATGGCCAGAAAAGAAGTTTTATATCAAATAATTATGATGAGAAATTCCTCTCAGGTGAAGAATATTTGACTAATCAAAACGAAACTTCAGTTACTATTCACAATGATGAAGTTTTGTATCTATAACTAGTTTATACTATAATTTTAAATTCTTTTGCCTATTTCTGCATTCCAAATGCATTTCAATTCCAATCAATTATATGTAGTTACGTCAATATAGGAAAGAGCTAAACTATCTTCATTATTATTAATCTGTGTAGTAATGAGTGTCTCTTGGAACTTACAAGCCCTTTAGCAAACCGTTCATGAATTGAAATTCTATTGAGAAACATAGCAACTTCATGAAACTCTGTTAGAGAGTTTATAATGGAATTTGAGAAGAGAAGCGAAAAAGTACATTTAAATTAAATTATTGATTTCCAATATTACATTATGTGAGTAAGTCAATGTTTAGCGTGAATGTAAAGAAAATGCAGAACTGACAAAATGGTATTAATAAAATCAAATTATTGGGTGATAAGATATGATCTTTGTCCTTTGTGTCTTTAAAATTTTCATTTTTCACTCAATTTTTTATTAGTCTTTCTAAATTGTATTGAAAAATTAAATTATGTGCCTTCAGTGCAGCTTAATGATAGATATTTACATAGAAGTTTTGCGAAATTGATCGTTTTTTAATGTCTCCTTTACTGTTTATCACTGGATGTTGTGTTAGTTAGAAAGAAAATTTTCTATTTGTTTCTGTCACTTTCCTTGCAAGTTGTTAATTCTGTTAATTTCACTCATGTAACATTTGTAATCAATGAGATGCCCCATTTAACGCAATAGTTGTTAAGAGAAAAAATGTCTCTCTATTCGTAAGTCTTCTTTCAACTCCTACATGTCTATGTAGAGATTTGCTCTAACCTAGGAACAAGAAAAAAAGTATTAATTTAATGTGCTAAAAAGTGTGTGACATCCAATCCATGATTTAATGTGCCAATGTAACTTCCCACTATTGGACAGAGCATTGGAGTAATTAGAAGCCCACCATATGTAAGAGAAATCATAGTTCTAAGAGAAAATTCAACTTTTCCCTGGACTCGCGTTCAATGGGGAATCGTGTATTGGAGTCACAAGTTATTAATGGTTTTCCCAGCCATCAATTTGGGAACGTCTATATCATACTCACATCTGATGTTTATAGGAGAGATGTATTTTTGTTGAAAAATACACAATGGGCCTCTTTAATAAAAGAAAGTAATTATTGTACTTGTCACGCCTTTCTATTCGTCTTTATTTGCCCATCAGCTGTTGAAGAAGTTCATCGCAATCCACATCGAGATCTGTAGTTGTCTCCACGTCTTTCAGCTCCAGCAACACTGCCTTCTCCATGTCCAAGAGAATCTTGGGTTTCTGATACTAAAACAGTAAATAAACTCATGACTTTGTTAATCGATAAATCTTGCACGGAAGCAAATACCTGAATAATTAGAGTGTTGTGCTGATGCTTGAAGGAAATATTTTCCTGTTTCGGAGAAGAATTGCACCTCTGGAGTTCGGGAACTTGTATTACTTTGAAGTATTTCTTGTTGCTCGTTCGCACAATGATGCTATTCTTCTCACAATCTGCCAAAATTGAATAAGTTTCCACAGGATAGGGTAAATTCCTGATTCTCCACTCAATGTTTGTCTTTGTGATTCGTTTCGTGAGGATTGGCTGTGAACAAGGCAAGAAAATTGAATTGATCACTTTTCCCTCAACATTCCTTTATCAATGAATTCTCAGACAGAAAATCCTGAATAACATAACAATCATAAATGCAACTTTGCGGTTACCTCTGTGTTGGATTCCTTAAGGAGAAACTCTCCGCCGAGTCTCAAGTCCTTGACACAGTCGCCCAGTTCAATCTCCCAGTCAGGTTCTCCTCGCAGTTCCTTTTTCTTACGCCAAGCTCGCTTTTGTATTATTCCTGTTTCCAGGCTATACTCCTCCACCATTTCACGACCGTCCAGGAAGGTGTAGTGAATCTTTCTCTGATTTCCCCCAATCATGGAGGTTTTCTCTGCTGTCCTGATGAGATTCAACCATTCTGCAAACGACATTCTGGCCACAACACACACTATTTGGTCGATGAGGAATCTCAACACAGCCGATGTAAACAAAAGCACGCGATTGCTCGACGTCATACGAATAGGCCTTTCTCAGCGCCCTCTTCGACACTTTCAGTAGCAAATTCCTGGGGAGTTCCGGGAATTTCTCAAAATGCTTCAGAGAAAAAAGGTCAAAAATCCACTACGCAACGTAACTTTTATTGGTATTTTGTAAAGCAGAAGTCTAGGAGGAGCTGGCGAAGAGGACTAGCCTAGAACTATGCCACATCCCATGCGGAATTGGTTTTTGGAGTGATTCAGGGCACCGCTGAGGGCCAACGTGAATGGCAGTGGCTCCAATTTCTTCTCCAGTACCCCGGCCACCGTGCCGTGGGTATCCACCATGCCCTTGAACACCAAATTCGCCTTGGGCAAGTCCACCTGATAGCCGAACGTAGCTACAGAGTCCTGCATCCGTAGATTGGTCTCCACCTCGACGGCCAGCTGCAATTGTTCGCTGGCACGAGAGTGATAGCATAAATGCAATCCCGTAAAATCCATGGTGGCTGTCCATGTGGTGTCACCGTGAATGTAGCGTCCTGCCATGGAGATTATGGCATTTTCTCCACCCGGCACCGCTGGTCCGAACTGATATACAATTTCGCTGCCCAGAGAAATGTTGTCCGTGATGCCCTGAAGGTAGTGGCCGATGAGGATACCGGATCCGTTGACCAGGTTGGGATTGGCGGTGATGATGGAGGCAGTAAAATCGTGCCCGTGATACTCTGCTGACATCTGAGCTGCACTGACCTGGCTGTCTTGAATTTGGGCGGCAAACTTCCCTCGAATTCGCTTTGTCAACTGATGAATCACATTGGCATTGAGGTTGCCGGCTGGATCAATGTCGCCCAGCAACACCGGATACATTTCCGTGGGGCTTACTTGCTTTGTGCCCACGAAAGTCGCTCCAAATCGATATCCACTGACGCCCGTCTTGCCCGGATCGCCGCTGAGGGTCAGTGTGTGGGAGATTTGGAAGTGATTGCTCAGTCCCTTGTTGATCATCACCTTGCCACCCTCGAATGTGGCCGGGAACACTTCCTTGCACTTCTTGTGCAGCTCCTCCAGCGTGCCCACCTGGCGCGGGGGCCCCAGAATGTTGTGCAGTGACAGGCCATGCGTGCCGGTCTCTCCACCCTTCTCACCCGAGCCTTCCTGGCCGCTCAGCGCCGGTCGTGTTGGTGTGCCATCCGCACAGAAGACCTTCTGGAACAGCCTCTGGAACATTTTATCCGTTCACAGGGGATTCTGGTCAGTTTTCACGGGAAATAAACACGACTTTTCCACCGCGTTTCGCAACACTTTTGACAGTTTGACACGAGAGAGAGAGAGAGAGAGAAAGAGAGAGAGAACTCGACAAACAGGGCAGCCAATGCGCGCATATAAAATCTATGTTTGGGTGTTCCAGCAAAAATTTCACAATTTCTGATGTTTTTGACAAATATATATATTGCAATATATCTTATATCATCATAATTTAGTGATTATCATATCTGATTTTCCGGTCACGCATTCCTGGAACAGAATTATAGCTTACACTGCATCCGTTATACTTCAAATGCAATATGTCAAGATGTCAAAAACATAGAAAAACTGCCTTGGGTTTATGATGGTCATAAATAGTGAATCTCAGCAGATAAACTAAGAATTTTGTGATAAAACGCGATACAGTTGACAATGTTAGTATCATACCTCAATCCTGTATTCTTAGTCCTCTGTTTTCTTTCCCATGGCATGAGATTTGTGTCAGCAGATTGTGGTTGTGGGGCCACTAACCGGGAGAAGGCAGCTGAGAAGTACCTGGAGAGGGCCAATTCTGGCCCTTACCAAACGGATTCAAGTGACCGAATTCAGGAGAAGATCATCATAAAGGACTCTGGCGTCACTCAAGCGAAGGATGCAGCAATGTCTCTGATTCCCGGGGGAGATTTTACAATCGGAACAGACCAACCAATTTTTGAAGCAGATAAAGAATCTCCAGAGAAAAAGGTCCACGTTGACAGCTTCTATTTGGACAAGTTCGAGGTGTCTAACAAGGATTTCGGTGAATTTGTTGACGCAACAGGCTACAAAACGGAAGCGGAGAAGTTTGGTGACAGCTTCGTCTTCCAGGGCTTTCTGGATGATGCTACTAAGAAGGAGAACAAGGATGTTCGCGTTGTGGGCGCTGAGTGGTGGTACAAGATTAAAGGGGCCAATTGGCGGCATCCTGAGGGCCAGGGAAGTGACCTCACTGGACGTGCAAATCACCCAGTCATTCACGTGTCGTGGAGAGATGCTGTGACTTACTGCGAATGGCGCCAGAAGAGACTGCCCACGGAAGCAGAGTGGGAAGTCGCTTGTCGCGGAGGGAAGAAGCAGAGACTGTTCCCATGGGGAGATAAACTCATGCCGCAGGACAAGCACCGGATGAACATCTGGCAAGGAGAGTTTCCTGATGACAACACGGAGAAAGATGGATTCTTCGGTACTTGTCCCGTTGATCAATTTCATCAAAACTCCTATGATTTGTTTAATATCGTTGGGAATGTGTGGGAGTGGACAGCGGATTTATGGACACTTCATGATGCTGAGAAGAAGCCCGAGAATCGCAACAGAGTGAAAAAGGGAGGTTCCTATCTCTGCCACAAGTCATATTGCTACAGATATCGCTGTGCAGCACGATCCCAGAATACAGAAGACAGTTCCGCTGGGAATCTGGGCTTTCGGTGCGCCAAAGATGCACCCAAGGAGTAATCTAACACAGAGGACTGTTGTCTCCTAAAGAGTACTTAATTGAGACCATTTTTGTACAATCTCAATTTATACCATTTTAAATACTTCAATATAAATTTTGCGCTTAATAGAGAAATCATGAGTTATTTCTTCTGATGCTGTGAATTTCATCAACAAAGAATCATCCACTAATTCCGTGTTTTCCCTCTTTACAGGAATGCATAATGGAAATCAAGAAGAACTTCCAGTGCAATTTATGCCAGGCAAACTTTGAGAACGCCACATGCTTGGACGATCATGTCAGGAATCATTTCGTTGGAGGAAAGAAACTTGTGGAGAGCTATGATTGCTCAGAATGCGGGAAATCATTTCCATCGACAGATAATCTTCTCAACCACGGGAAGATCCATGGAGACGACAAGGTCTACGAATGTAGGGAATGTGAAAAGAAATTCACGAGGTCTGAAGATTTGCATATTCATCGACGGGTACATAGGAATGAATCAGTGTTTGAGTGTGTCTTCTGTGATCGACTGTTTGCTCAGTTTAAGAACCTCACAAATCACATGCAGAAACTACATCAGAATGAGATTAGTCAAGGGAAATTCTCAGTTTCTCCACAGAAAAGTGATTTCGAAAGCTCATCGTCAGATAATCTGATTCAGACTTCGATGAAAACTATAGAGTGTTTTAAGAAGTACTCTTGTCTTCTCTGTCCCTTGAAATTTATCCGGAAGCAGACATTGCTAATGCACTACTCTCGAAATCACACAACGAAAGAGGATCATCAGAAGCTGGAGCACTTGTCGGAAGAGGAGAAGTATCAAGAAATCTGTGACGAGCCTCAAAAAATAGTCCTCTCAATTCCAAGTAGGAAGAAGTGTTCACTGTGTGAGGATTTTTCAGGTGTTCCTCACGACTTGACTCTTCACTTGAGAATAAATCATGAGGCTGAGAAGGAGTTCAAGTGTGGTAAATGTGGCTTGACATTCTCCAGCATTTCAATCCTCTCCAGTCACGTAAAGCATCACATTGAGGAGCGTCATAAATGCTCTTTCTGTGGACAGAATTTCAGCCTCAGCCAGACTCTCCTTAAGCATCTGAAACGCCACACAGGACCGGCAGTTGTTTCCTGTGAAATATGTGGTATTCCATATGCAGATTTGAGAGATTTGGAACGTCATAAAAGGATTCATGCCGACGGGAAGCCTCACAAGTGTGATTTTTGTGATAAGAGATTCGCTCAGTCTTGCGACAAGATCAAGCACTCCCGCATCCACACTGGAGAGAAGCCCTACAGGTGTGACATGTGCGGGAAGTCTTTTGCGTACCTGACTAGTGTGAAAAAGCACATGTTAGTGCACACTGGAGAGCGCCCTTATCAGTGTACTTTCTGTGGGAAATCCTTCCAGCACAGCAGCAATCTTGTTGTCCATACAAGAACACACACCGGTGATCGACCCTTCAAGTGCACACTCTGCGAGAAGACTTTCTACGCCTCCGGACACTACGCTGACCACATGAAGATCCACACAGGCGAGAAGAATTACAAATGTTCAGAGTGTGGAAAGCAGTTTATACATCAGAGCAGTTTCCAGAAGCATAGACGAATGCATAGAGGAGAAAAGCCTCACAAGTGTCCTGTGTGCCAGAAGACCTTTTCCCAGCCGGGCCACTTGAAGGAGCACTTCCGGATCCACACTGGCGAGAAGCCATTTCACTGTACAGTGTGTAGAAAGCAGTTTAGGAGGGCAGATGCCCGAAACAATCATCTGAAAACGCACAATTTGGCATCATCAGTGCAATTCATGCACAATAATCAAGATCAGGGTGCATCCTAGGTAATTTCTTTAATATTCCATTTGGATTTATTGAAAATAGTGAACCTTTGTAAGTGTAAAACCCAGCCTTTTCCTTCACTCAATTGGTCATTGTCCATTTATCTCAACTGGCGCCTTACGAATTTAGGCAATAACTTCACCTCTTCTCAACGCACAATAAGTACTTTATTTCAGGATGCTAGAGCAAAGATCAGTCATTGGGAAAATCGTGTAATTAAAGTCTAGACGAAATTGAGAAGTGCCCAACATTGTTGCAAAACATCTTTTCTCCCTCCCAATTATAATTCGCTTTATTCATATTTCTTGCCTCGGTGACCCTCCCTATTCTTTGAGCTACTCAAAACTCCAGCTAATCCGTCGAGTGTTGAACATTAAGTGCACTCGAGTGAGCACAAAATCATTTGTGGTCCTCTCAACAGTAGTTTTACCTACTTTATGAAACTTATCTGCCCGTCCCTCTGTGCGATGGTGATACTGAAGGAGCTGAAAAATTGGCATCGATTCCACCGAGATTTCTCCTTCCATCATCATCTTTGGTGGTCGGTCGGTAAAATGTTTGATATCATAATTCCACTAAAATGGAGTGCTTCTTGCATTATTCCCTTTGTTTCCCTCTCTTCACTTGGGAATCATTCTCAAAATCACTCCATTGCGGTCCAATAGATAAAGGCAGTCTTTTTTTTTATTTCTCTCAGCAACAATGAATTGCTTTTTGATTTCGCTTTATTCACCTTTATAACGTTGAATTATTGCACATTTCTATGTAATATTTAAGGATTTACCTCACTTTAATCCACTTCAATCTCATAGAAAAAGGTCTTTATCCGATTTTGCCCGCAAAATAAATTTCACTTATTGCTGTTCTCCTAAAGAAATCCGAAGATTACATGTATGTCACAAATTCTCAGATTAACCCATTACTTCGGAAAAACCCCGAGAAAATAAGCTTTTCCCTACCCAGTGATATTCATGTAGGAAAATGCTAAGAGACAAAAAAAGTGTTAGCAAAAAATGTCTTTTGGGTTCCTTTTATGCCCAAGTGTAATGTTTATCTTTCGGCAGAGTTGCTCCAGATAAATATTTATTGTTGTAGAAAAAAGAGGTGGCAGAAGAGAGATGCTGAAGAAGGACAAAATATCCCATGGATAAAAGGTGTTTAGAGCGACGGATTAAGTGTCGGCACTTATGTGTGAAATCTGCTACGAATTCATCCCATTGTGTCTCACCATTGTCCAATGGTGATGATCATACAGTTTAAGAAGATCAAGTACTGAACATGAGGGCAGAATGGAGATGCTTTCACTGCTTTCCACGTTAATGCAGAATCCACAGTGTTGAAGAATTTGATTGTATACAATGTACAAACTGTTCTTCTCATGCAGGCGCACTTCTTTGTGAGATTATCAATTGCCAGCGCATGTGATGAAAGGTATTAAGGTAGATCTTATTGTCAGTATAATCGAGAAATATCTTACGTTTTACAATCGCGATGCATTTTCATAGGCTGGCATCTCTTTTATCCTTCCTATATTCATTTTCTTAGCATAAGTAGGTGGTCAATTCTTTTAAAATGTTAATTTTTAAATGTAAAACGCAAGTATGGAAAAATATATGTATTAAATGTATTTAAAAAGTGATTGCAGCACTTTTTGCAACAGTGCACAAAATGGTGACATAAAACCGTGTCTGAAAGTCATAGAGTGTCGGAAATGGAGAGTGCATCACTGACTAAAGTCTTCCCCACCAGAGGACCCTTAAATTTTTCGCCCATTTAATATTTAACACCGTCAATTTAAGGTCACACTATATGGTGAGCCACTCGACGCACAATTTACGCAAAACCACTCTTCTCCCCATTTGCTTCGCTGATGATGCAAAATTTATTAGGCCCATTACACACATTTAACTTTTCCTGGGCGTATAAATGGTGCGTGTGTTGTAGGTTTTTTGGGGAATGTATGTGATATTTATTGCTAAAACGATTTTGCGTGTAATTAGAGGAAATAACGAGAATATTTTATTTCTCCCCTGTTTCTCTCTATCTCTTTCTAACCCTCACGAATTGGGACCGGAGAAGATAGAGTAAGGTACTAAAATAACATTGTTTCCATTTTCATCCCTTATGGCTTTGTATCATATTATGTCGTGTTGATGGCCTGATGAATTAGCAAAGAGTGAAAAGAGAGAAACAAGACTTTTCCCATTTCCCGCCACATTTATCGTTTCGAGCATTTGTGAGTTGGGATATTTCAACTCGACTTCTCTTTCTCACCATCATTCATCCCCTCAGCATTGAGTGCTTTCGCCTCCTTTGGCAATTCACCCCTATATTCTCGGTACTCGGAATCTCTGACTCCCTCTCTCACAGTTGGGCCGCCCATGGGAACAGAAGAGGGATGGCAAGAGCCACGAAATATCGCACGAAAACTGGGGGGTCGAAGAATGATGATGGTGAAAAAGGGCTCTTTCGCTGGGGTGGAAAATATATCACTCCTCTTTTTGACTCCTATTGGCCGCAATCCGTGCTCCGCCCTTCTGTTTGCCCGTGTGAATGCGTTGCCGCTTCAATATTCCTCAACTCTTGCACAAGCACGCACACAACATCAACCCCTGGGGTTGTTTTTACTCTCCCTTTGGCGCACACGATTATTCGCTGTCGTCTCATCATCGTCACAGTTGCTCCGACTACCGGTCTTGACAGGGGAACTCAAATGCCGTTCGCAGTGTGATTGTCGGGATCGCAACAGAACATTGAGGTTTTATAAGTTTCTTGTTTTCACTCAATTGGCTTAAGCAGAAACAATTGGACAAATTACTAACACTGTAGAGAAATCAATAAGAGTGAAGATAGTGATTGCCAATTTGAGCAGCATTAATAAGCCGTGCGAAAAATGCCAAGAGTAGTGTCATCTTGTTGGAAGCACGCAGAGAAAAATGACTCTGGCATTTCTGTGGTGAGAGGCTAATTTATTGTAATTTAAAACTTGACAATTTACCTGTGTCACCGTTGTGGGAGAGCACAAAAGGAAAGCTTGAAGGAATTAATTTCACGAGACTTAGAGCAGAGAGGGAGAATCATGTCACAAGACACAGATGTGGATATCAGTGTTGTGTCTAGTCCTGAAGCAAGTCCCCAGCGTGAAGATTCGCCGTCGCTGAGGACGCCCGAGGAGGCCAAGGGTCGTCAGTCGCAACACACAATCATCAACACGTATCAAGATGGCACGGAGAGTCGCCTCGGGTCACCACATCACTCACCCACCGATCAGAGAAAGGTCTCAGGAGCGGGATATACGAGCTTCTCGATTTCCAGCATCTTGAGTCGCAATGACCCCAAGAAGGGGCCCATCGCGCCCTTTCCATCTGTTCCAGCTGCACAAGGAATCGGTGGTCACCACGATGCTTCGATGCTATCAAGGTATGGTTGAGAAATTGTTCAAATGACTCATCAGAAGTTGTGCCCAAAACACGTCTCGTGCTCTTAAATTCTGTAATTGATTTTTTTTCAGAAACTGTCATGCATATTCAAACAGTTTTACTAATTATAATTCATTGTTGTGCGGCCGTTTAAAATAGTTCATACAGATAATTCCATTAGGGACGGCCGGTAATTTGCATTTTATGACAAAATAAAATAATAGGAGTAGAAAAACACGCCTCAGATTCCATCTGGGTATATGTTCTCATTCGCCAAACGACGGTAAACTACACAACCACCCCCAATGAGCAATTTACTGTTCATTATACGTGAATTCCCATGTTTTGTGGTAATAATTTTAATTGAAAGACCAAATGTCTAAGAGCGGCAATTAATTTATTAAAATTTGCGTCACTCCTCGTTTGTGCGGACATTCACTATTGTATATCATGTGAGGAATTTCTGCTTAGAATGAGAGCGCGGATCTGGGGGGCATTGTACTATTCACTATCCTTTTTTCCTCTACCTAATGCGCGTCTCAACATTCCGCCTAACAAATTATATGGTTTCCACATATGATGCTCGATTATTTTTATTCATGAGCTTTGGGTCGTGTGCCACACCGATTAGATTATCAGATAAGATTGTACCTCATGGCTTATTAATATTTGACTGTGGAGTTAAACACAATTTCCTGTTTGTCACTGTCGTGAGCAAAAACGCAGGGGTGAAGCCATTCGAGTGCTCTTCAATTAATTTTTATGAATCAAGAGGAGGAGGAGAAATTAGGGTGAAATTGAGTGGAGAATCTAATTCTTTGTTAGCCACTTTTTCTGTCCAGAAAATGGTGATGTTCACACTATGTAGTTAAAAGTAAAAGGAATTGATAATTAGCAGCTATCATTAGGCTAGACAATACTCTTGGCTGTATTGAAATAAAAACAATGTCATGTTGACATCCTCTTGCTCACCCTCAACTTATTAAACATAAATTGTTAGCCGAAGATAGACTTACGAACATATTTTTTTCAACTTGACTCATATACAATTTCAATCCCTGAAGATGGGTGAACTGAGCATGTTTGCCAGAAGCAATAGTGGAGGATTATTCAAGTGGAAACATTTCAAATTATTTCACATTTAAGTTTTCCCTTTCTACACCCTCCGCGAGAATAGACGCTCAAGCGACCCCAAGGCATAAAACCGTATTGCATATTGCACACCAGAATGGTGCAGTCGTCAAATAAATTAATCTGCAGCACAGCAACAGAAGGATAACTAAAAATCACCGAGAATTTTCTGTGTTGGAAATTTAATTGCGACATAATTTGTAAACTAATCCAGCAACATGTTATTGACTGACACATGCTCATCTTTCTGGAGTAATCACTGTGTGCTAACTTGGGGGATTTCCTATTCATCGGCTTTGGCCAGAGTGTTTGAAATTCAATACCAAAATGTATGGGTGGAAAGCAGAGGTGAGCTCCTAATGGCAAAAACAACTATCTTTATCGGGCAATTCTTCTTCGATATCGATCAATGGTGACCTGCTGTAGGGGATTATTTTCTCATTAATATTTCATTTGAGCTGGCATAAGCATAAAAGAAATCGCGGAAATGAGATGGAAGGAATCGCAGGGATCCTAAGGATAAGATTATCGATTATGTGATTTTCATTTAGATTCTTTTTCCAACTGTCGACCACATCAGTAGCCCAGGAACACCACCAGTGATTATCATGTTTTGAATTCATCCTCACACAAATTTATCCTTCCTCATGCTGTTCGCTTTGTCGGAACACAAAAAGTCCTTTTCACAGCAGGAGAAGATGAATCCATTAAGTAAGCGAAAGCATGAAATCTGATTCGCATTGCCTTTTATAGTCCTCATTCAGTGTCTCAATTCATCCCCATTTTCTACTTTCATTCATCTCCGCACACACACAGTATTTAATCCAAAATTATCCCTGTGTATTTATCTTTTTTATAGGCTCACGCGGAGTTGAGAGCTTGGAACCCACATAAAAACGTTAAATAGAATTGGAACTAGGATGAGATATAATGCCAGAATGTTGAACGGAGAATCCTTTATATCACGCAAGATAACATCCCTCATTCCATTGAATCCGAACGCAACTAATTTCGTGATTGCAGTCAAAAATGCGTGTTTGAGAGGACACCCAGTCAGGAAAATCTCTTTTCAATCATGTACTGAATTACTCTGACGGGATTCAATTTACACGCAAAAGCTCCTTCAAAGAGATCCTAATCTCAGACTTTGTCAGGATTTTTCACATCAATCATCTATATTAGGCGATTGATGCATTTCTATGTCTTCCTCAGTTTAATTACGAAATGATTAAAGAAATTGATGATTTGTAAGTGTTGTAGAAGTTTGAAAAGTCGGGTCAAATTACAAAAGGATGATTAGAGAGGGTGATTTGTCAATGGGAAATTCGAGGTGGCCAATTTATATTAACAGCAGGTACTTTTGTGCTGAACGGTAATCAAGCTTAATTATAATGCCACTTCGTCATTGGATTTCTCTTGGGAGTTCATATTAATTTCATTTTTAGACTTGTCTCTTGTTTTAATTTGTTTTTTTTTTCGCCAAAGGCTCGAAAGATATTCCTATTATTCCAATTGATACAGAAAATGAAGCAACAATTAGGCATTCTCTCTATTGAAATAATTGATCTATATAAGTTCACCCCATTCACAGATTCACATTGAGTAGCATAATGATCATTTTCATTACTTATTTATAACAATGAATTATTTACCGATTTGCTCCCGTTTGAACGGCAGGAGATAGTGGGTATGCTTGTGAACAAAAGAGGGTATTGTGAGTTGAATAATGGCGGTGAAAGAAGTGCAACAATGGTATTATATCACTCTCCATTGACTTGGTCTGGGTGTATTAAAATTGTTGAACTGAAAATAATCTTTTCGAATTTATTGTCAAAAATTAGTTCTGAAAACAAAATTTGTGTCAATTTCTGCAGCATGTCTGTACTTTGTATAATCACAAAAGGACTTAGGAAAATATTATGGTTTGTCAGTTTTAACAAAGGAATATGCCGAATTATGCCGCTCAGTACACCATCAGCTTTCTTCTTATCTGTTTACGTTAAAATACCACCAAAGCTAAACTCCTTTATATATTAACTAATACCCCTTTATTGCGCATCTCCTTGTGAGAAATCGTGTCAAGGAGAGATGGAGAGTGGTGTACTTAATACTTTATTAGACGGATATTGAAAAGTTTCTTCGTGTTTGAGTACTTTGTATTTACAAAATTAATCATTTATCTCCGGAGGGTAACTTAGCAGTTATTTAAAGATTTATACACTGATTCGCAACTTCTTCAGCTCAGTATTCAAAAGGGTTCTTTGCACTTCCTTCACACAGGGTAGATATAAATTCTCATCCTTCTCATGGTTTCCTTTCTCCGAAAGAGTCCCACCAATATGGATAAAATATAACATTTCCCCATTAAAAGTTTTCCTTTGCTTCTGCCTGAGATATCAAATTGAATTTCGTAGAAAATGTGTGGGAAATTGGGTGTATACATTTTGAAGCTAAATTGTCTATTTATTTAATAAATATTGAATTTCCGACATATAATATGTATATTTACGAAGACTTTCATGATTTTCACGAAATTCTCGCATGCAGAAAATGGCAAAAGTTAAAAAGTTCTTTCACAGAAAAAGTATGTTACTGCAAAAAGGTGGCAATTCTGTAAAACACAATTTTATTCTTGTCCTTAGTCGCCACGCAATGAATTGGTCAATCATTGTCGCCTCAAGTCATACGAATTGCGTGCAAAATCGTCCCTTGTGCAAAAAATTCATACAACCTCCCTCTCTTCTCGTTCCAGGTTAGGTTTCATATCGCAATGGGGCGCTCTGGCGGGGAGATATGCCGCCCTGTGTCCCCCAGGATGGCCATGGTCGGCACATCGGATATCATTTCACAGTCCCAATGGTGAGTTTTATAAGTTTGCCCCACGCCCCACACCTCAAATTAACCTGATAGCCGGCCTTTATATTTCTGTTTCTACGACTGATGCAAGAAGTAAATCCCGCTTAAAAATAACTGCCACACTTATGTTTTCGCACTTAATCTCTCACAGTTCGATTCAGTGGAGCTACAAAAAAGCTTTTACAACTTTCCTCCAACTGACTCTAATTTTGCCTTGAGGTACTTCAGTGGCAAATCAATAGACGATGGCATTTGGAAGCCCTGCAGGGTTCTCACTGTATAAAATCAATAGTGGAAGCCCCAAAAGTTTCAAGTGTGTAAAAAATTGGGGCGACACGAGGAAATTTCCCAGTTTCTAAACTCCTCTTTTAAGCTATTTACCGACATGAGAGTGTTAAGTGCTCAATAAAAATTTGACCCTGTCGCAATCAATTAACTCTTGCACTTATTTCCACTAAATGCATTTGATTATTTTCGGTTGAAATGATGTAGTTTTCCCGGTAATTGTGAAAATTGATTTTTAATACTCGCTCCAGCAATAAAAATATTAGTAAATAATAATGGGTACGATAAAACTTGAATAAAATCATATTTGATTAATTATGCTATTGTAAATTCCATTAAAATGGCCGACATTAAACATTCAATTACATAAAGTGCATAATTCAGTATTATAGAGACTTATGGTATATATTTTCAGAAATGTATAATTAAGTAACTGAACAATGACTATTTGTAATAGATCACTAAACATTATTTGACAAAGTTAATTACTGCTTGTTTTTTTATTTCTATCGTGTATTTTGGCTAAAAAAATTAATAGAAATACAGAAAGCAGAAGAGGTTGGAGGGAACACTTTACCCATTCAACTTCTTGTCTTTTTCTAAAGTAACACATTTTTTGTCTGCACTTCTGATTAAAACTTCAGACTAAACAGGTTAAATAATTAGATGATGATACATATAAAATCTCCTACATCACAGGATATGATTTTTCCGATTTTTAATTTTATATTTGCAGAAAATTACTGAACGATAAAATTGATATTCAATAACGAAAAAAAAGAAAATCAATCCTTTCTTTTCTAGTAAGCTCAAAGTCTGAACATAGTGCACTTCCTGAAGACAAAACCATCCCAATTGTGAATATACACTCATTGAAGTTCAATCCGAAATAGACAATAATAGAGCCATTGCTATCAGATAATTATCCGACGGCAAGAATTGTTATTCACCCCCATGTCAGTGATTTTGCGCCCTAATTGCAAAGTACCCAGAGTGTTTGCTAAAGAGGGGATAAATTTGCAGATAGCTCCTCAACAAACACCACCGAGAATCCATCGCCGACGCTGAGTCCGCAACCGCAGCAGGAAAATAAATCGCCAACGGCTGGGGTGGCTCAGGCCGCATATCCGGCGGGTGCGGGATCAGATGACGAGCACCAGGAGATAATTGAGGACGACGGCTCGGATACGCCGGATCGAACATTGGATAATGCGTCACCACACCCAAATAATAATGGTCCAATTCAGACGAAAAGGAAAAAGAAAACCCGAACTGTTTTCTCCAGAGCGCAAGTGTTTCAACTAGAATCAACATTTGATATAAAAAGGTGTGTCTCACTCTCACTGTCTCTCTCTGTCTTTCTCATTTCCATTTTTGGATTTGCTCTCTCGCCCAGACGCCTTTTTCTCTGTTTTTCCGAATGAGATTTTCAGAGGCATCCCCAGATATTGTGTGAGTTGATTTCCCCTAAAATGGCCCGTCTCTCCGCAGGTACCTGAGTTCATCGGAGCGAGCTGGCTTGGCGGCATCACTGCGATTGACCGAAACTCAAGTGAAGATATGGTTTCAGAATCGACGGAACAAATGGAAGCGTCAATTGGCTGCTGAACTGGAGGCCGCCAACATGGCAAATATGGCACATGCGGCCCAGAGACTTGTTCGCGTTCCTGTTCTGTACCACGAGAGTGCCGGCGCGGCTGGCACAGGATTCGCCCCGCCACCACCCCACTCGCACGCGGCCCCCCTTTACTACTCCACGAGGAGTGGCACGTCGCCTCGGCCGCCATTATCATCTCTCGTGTAGAGCATCCCGAGTGCCGTCGAGCTGCAATCTCCGCTCTGGTAGGATCCAGCGGGCTCCACCACACAACGCATAATCAAAAGAGTCGGGAGGGGGCGGGGGATTCAGAACCAGAAGCTCACGAGAAAGATTGGCAGTAAAAGCCACATAAATCGCATTTACTAACTCTATATCTAAATTTACTGACAAGTTGAGTGTGATTGTGGTGTTGGTTTTGATGGGGAGCAGAATTGGGGCTGAGGAGAATTCTATTTACGATAAATCGCGTTGATAGAAAGCAGAGACATTTTTTATCATGGCGGAAATATGCAAAATTAAGTGAATTCCGACAAAATTTACGGATTAATCAAAATCGAATTATTTCATTGATGGCTGAAGACAATTTATGCCCACAATAGAATTCAAGAAAACAAAACTTTAGGTTTCGGGAAAAATTCATTGCAATTTTTAAATTTTATATACTACACAGAAGTTGATGAAATGTGATTTTTCTTTCATGTATAAAAAACAAAGAATATAATTTTCTAATTGTAAGAATATGTATAGGAAATGTATAAAAAGCTTCTTTTCATTAAATTTCACAATTATTGCAAAACAAAGTATAGAGAGTAACTTGAATTAAAAAAAAATTACTTCTTCAGGGGACTGTAATATTGTCACATAAAGAATAAAAAAGAGGAGGAAGAAAATATTCATTAGCTAAATGTAATTTTTGTTATATAAAACAAATATTGTATATTTTAAATGTAGGACTTTTTTGAAGTATAAAATGTGCATTTCTTTTACTTGGGCGTCGTCCTTTTATATGAAAATTCTTCAATAGCTTCGCACACTTCCCCGGAGGAATACAAAGTATAACAACTTCCATGACCGAAACTTTCCTCCGTCTTTCCTTCTTTCGCTCTAAAGATGCTTCTGTGAGGCGGAAAAAGTATGTGTATTGGCGAAAGTGAGGAAAAATCGGTATTTGTATCACCTTTCATTCCACCCTCGCTTATTTCTACCTTCTTTTAAATTTATTCATTGTGTAAGCCCCTGAGAAGGAGCACATAATACCGGCATCCCTTCGATAAATTTTTTTATCAACAGTTCAGCGTCTCAAAAAGAGCGTCTTACATGCTCAAATAGCGCAATTTTCATGTTATCACACAAGGAGACGCTAAGCTGAAGAATACCAACGATGGGGAGAGGGTCGTTCAATCTCAAATTGCCTCTCAAGTTACTGAGGAATGAGAATAAGTGGTTGGGTTCTCGAGAGATGAAAATCAAAATCAAATTTTCCATTTGAGAGACGATTAGATTAGGCACTTCGCCAGTGCATATCTCACTTGCTTTCCAAAATCTAATTGACGTATTACTCTATTAATTGCATGATAAACATGCCTCCTCGGTTGAGTGCTCAAAACCGCGCAGAGGGAGTGAAGTTGATAAATCTCTCTGCCATCGACTTCATATATTTTCACCCCGACACATTCTGTCCAAATGCACCAGATGCGAGGGTGAATCCCATCCATTTACACAATTCACACATATGCGCCTCTGTGGCAGGAATCAACTAATAATAATTCCATGTTTAGCGAGGGATGATGCAAAGTGATGTTTTTTTCTGGCGCTATATGACTGACCCATCAACCAAAAAAGCATGCACATCAGAAAGCAACATGAAAATAGAGTCAATTTTGATGTAACATCACCGCTGATGGGCACAGAAAGTGCAGTAGAACATTTTTATCATATGCTACAGGAAATTAATAAATTGCTCATCACGTTGAAACTGTACTTTCCTACCACATGACTATTTTCCGCAGGGAGTTGCGGCAAAAATCCCCAATTATTTCAACACCACAACTCCTCATCTAGACTATGAAGGAAGTCAGCTTCTGCTGGGAAGAAAAGGATTGAGAAGATTATATATTGTGCGAGAGCCTCTTTGCGATTCCCCTGGCCCCACACAGAACACTGAAAATGAGGTGCTATTAGCCAAAAACACACAATGTGTACTTAAAATTGTTCCTCACCCTTGAAGACACCCTCATTTAATGTCTTTCCCTGATCTCATACCCCTCGACCTTAATTGAAATATTTCGTATATACAGAGTAGGAAACATTTTTGGAGCTCGCGTAAAAATGGCAAAAAAAATAAAGGGAAATTCATACAACACTCTCATGGACAACATCCCGGTTTAATAAAGATCATGGATTATCGTGTAACTGAGACTTATGAAAAGGTAAGTGAAATTATATTCGATTTCCTACTGACTATACAAATATCATTCATACCTATGTGCATAATATATGTATACTAAAATACTAGATATACTAAAAAAAAATTTCGAATTAGAGCTTTTATGACTCAATTCTCTACACGTTTTCGCACCCTCTCAGATAATACTAATAGCATTATTTTCATCTAATTTCACCATCAAGGAGCTCTCCCCATTTTGGCAACAAAGCACATTCATGTGATAGAGAAAATCTGTGTTTAATGGCTGAGTGTTGTTTCATCTTGGGAGAAGGGGCTTGTTTTGCTTGGTGGCTTCCAGTGACTTGAATGTTCATTTTGCCACCCTCTTTCGCTCGCAAACCCATCAAGCCTTAATAGGTTGATGGTATATATAAATTGTACAGCCATAAATGCTTGCTAATAGAACAGAAAATCCACTTTCATGTAGCGGTAAATTAAAATAATTCACCATGTGTCTCCTTTTATTTTACTTATCAGCTCCTTCACCGTCGTATTATGTTACAGAATGATGCGATGAGGGGACAGTCGAGGTAAAATACGCAAATCTTAAGTCACTTTCGGATATAAGCTGATTTTTGGCTTTATCACATAAACTCTTGTCCTTCTATTTGGTCTGGGTTTCGGTGCAAATTTTTTGTCCTTGAGACAATTCTTTATCTCCATTTCTCTTTTGATTTCTACCCTCTTCGTCGTGGTATAGAAATATATTTAATACAATCCCAGAAAGGAGGATTTTTAAGCATCACTTTGGGCTCATATTTATAATGGCGCTAAACACGAGGAATAATAGGAAATAAACTAAAGTTTCAAATTGCAGACACAATGGACTAAATGTTTGTCACTATACCGATTATTAAAGGCGATAAAAAAATACTTCAGACAGGATTTTAGATGCTTCTTCTTTTGTTCCCCTGTCAAGTATTTCATTTAACACGATAATTTAATTTAAAACTGATATTTTACTCTACCAAGGATTTTATACGCGACTCTGTAATCCGAACCCACCTGGAGGTGTAACAATAATTGTATTTCTATTTGAGATGCGAGACATATTGAAATTTTTATTGAATTGCAACTTGAGCATGTTCCATTTCTCATATTCATCCTCTCTTTCGCTCTTTAATTCTCTCTTTTTCAGATAACTCGAGCCGGGAATTATTTTTCAAAAAAAAAAATACAAGACATATTATTACAGTGCGAACCAGTGATTTCCTATTGAATGAATTGCACAACATTTAACGCCACATGAAATTTTGTAGCCAGAGGGCAAACTTGCTGAATGTTAAATGCAGTTTTATTTCACCCTGTTAAACAATGTCCAGCCTTTTATTGGATTTCCCATTCTGAAAGCATTGGGATTCTATCATAAATATATACAACGAACGCCGAATGGGTAATAATGGCTTCCGCAAAGCCTCTGGCAGAGGCCAACCCCTTGAGCTTTGTAATTTATGAGTACGAAATCATGGAGATAAAATGTGAGAATTATCGAATAACTATAATTTGAACATGATAAAAGCTTATAGATACAAATATAGTTTCCATATGCTTAGTATTAAACATTTTTTCACAACAGTTAATATTGTACTTCATAAATTTCTGAACAAACAATTGTAGTCATGAAGAAAAACATCTAGTTTTCTTTAGATAACTTTCTATTTTTCCTCTTACGATCAATTGGTCGTAAAATTTTTGTCGGAATAGATATTTTTTCTATAAAATTATTATAGTGCTTCACAAAAATGAGCTTATGCACAGGCGGTTGGAAATTTCATTTACATTCAAATGTCTTGATAAACGAGGACTCACATTTATTCCGCCACAAAAGTTGTGGAGAAATAATGAAATTTTCCCACTTCTACCCTTAATGATAATGCTAGTTATTCCATTTAGAGTGTGTAGTATAAAAGTTTCTCAGCAACTCAAAGTGTGATTTTGCGCCAGAAAGAGAGTGAAAATGTTGGTACGATATAGTCGAGTTGAGAATGGTGCAATAAATGTCGTACCTTTTGGGTATAAAGTTGGATGTTTTATGTAATTGCAATAATAATTGAAAACATTAGAGAATGGTTATGGGTAGACGGTGAGATTCCCCTTCAATTTCACATATTCTCTACTCAAATCTTACTGACTTTTCCTCCCTTTCCTCCCGCTTCTCTTCAACCCCAGGGTGATTTCTAGGGATTGTCTGCACAAAAAGGACTTTTACGTTTTTTTCTTGAAGGGATCGGGGATGAAACCATTTCAGTCTATCGGATAACATTTTCATCACGAGATAGTGTACGCAATTTGGTGTGGAAATGCCCAATTTTACCCCTCACGCAGGCGAGTTCTTTATCAAACACCCCCTCAAACTTGTTCTCATTTTAATTACTTTCATTTAGTTAAGTGAGTGAAATTTAATTCCTCTTGACAAATTGCCATTTCACGTGAGACCACCATTGAAACGCAATCACGAAATATATAACTTTTTAATGTCCCACCAAATGTGTGGTAAATGTGAAAAATTAACAAGGCAAAATGCCATATTCTGTCTTTCATGTTGTTCGTGGATCTCTTCCTCCAGACATTTTAGCGGTGGTTAGGCTATTTTTGCACAACATGGAAATATGATTAAATATATTTGATGATCCTCCGTTTTTGCAAACAAATGCTGAATATGATAGAGAGGGAATGGAAGTTCAGAGGGTCGGAACAAATTCCCTTTTTGCCAAAGATACATGAAAATTAATAAGCGAAAATGCTCCCTTTGGCATCAAATTGTACGCTGAGAAACGCTAAGAGATCACAAAGCAATCACAGTGAAGAGCAACGAAACCCACAATGAGGGCTTTGTGAGGCACATTTCAAATATATTACTCCTCTTTGGCATGGAATTTTTGCGGGGGTGGAGGAGAAAAAGGGTGTGATGATAGCCCGACCGCTGAGTAAAATTGCTCGCCCAGACCCCACATTAAACCAGAACTCTCCAGAGGCAGAGAGAGAGGGAGAAGGAATAGGCTTCGAAATTTTCTCCACATCGTATGAAAATATCTATTGATATTTTGACATTCATTAAATCCCTTGCCAATGTGATAGATTATTAAAGTTATGGGTTATTCTACAATGGATCGTTCAATTACTTTTGTTAACAGGTTTTTATTGATCATGTGTCAAATATGAACTCCTTATAAGATCATAAGCAATATGTAAAAAGGCCTCCAAATGGAAAACCTTTTTACTTTTCCAAAGTCCAAAATTTATAATTGAATACAATGCTTAATGTGAATACAAAATACGATTCGAAAACTTTCATCTCCGCATTCTCAAATTTCCTGAAATATTACGCTCCCTTTTCATGCCAAAACTTTTGCTCAAATACCGCGTGCACTTTTCGCCAAATTAAAATACATCAAAACATTTCACAATCTTCCTTCGAGCACGGGGAGGAATTGAATGCCATTTGGGTTTAATTATTTTTCCATCCTTCTCAACGTAAATGATATGTGAATGTGGTTGCTCGTGAGTGCGAATAAAAGAGCGAGGAAAGTCTTTTTCAATTGTTAAATTTTAGCATTTGATTGCGCACGTCGCTTTTTCGTTTCTACCAACCTCCTTTGCATTGTTCAGAAATATATCCACCCGAAAAGTAGAGACTTTGCGACGCCTATGTAAAAAAGACAAATACATTGTGCATAGAATTGCTTTCTGCATCGCCATTATTGTTGACGCTCAACAATAACCACCCACCAACAGTCGCAACACAATTGGGAACATGTGTTAAAAAGGCGGCGATAAGTCGTACAACAATTGCAGGAATATTGATTAAACGCACATCAATCTGCATGTAATTGCGAGGGAGAATCACACTGGGATTTTCTCTTAATATGTGAAATCGAAATCAATCACACGGGAAATTCTGGTGTATCATTAGAGGAATGTATGAGGTTTTAGTTGTATTTGCAAGAGGAGAATTACTTTGTGGCAAATTCGAATATGAACATAAATTCAAAACTGTGTATACTCTACATTTATTTAATGTAAAAATATTTACACAAGGCGTACATGGGTGCACAGCATGAGTAAAGGAATTTCACCAACTTTGTATATAGATATATATAACTGCTGATGGGAAATGTTCTTTCACGAGTGATTGAAATTCAAATAGAAGCTTCTTGTAGCTACACTTGCAAACGTAAAAAGTTGTATTTCCCTATAGCTGAAATGGATCGAGAGAGCTGCAGGGAGACTCTCATCCATACCAACTCACCAGCCCAGATTATACTTTTCCATCGAGTGTTTATTGTTGAACCGCCACTCACCCGAGAGGGTATTCATCTGAGAATTCCCATTCAGGGTTTCCGCCTTTGTAGCGGCGCCTCTTCAACCCTCGCCCGGAGCCACCGAGATTTTCCCTCCCACCCAGGAGCCCGAGTATTGTGTGGAAGCCAGGGGGAGAGCAAATTTCAATCTGTCAGAAAGATTATGGACCAATTACTCGGTCGAGGGGACGCCGTCGTTCTCTGTTGTGTATACTTTTAATAGACTCCTTAATAGAGTGCTTAAATTGTGTGATTTTTGTCTGAGGGTGCGAGTAATGCCATTTACCCCAATATCTGCAACACTGACAACAATATCACCGGCGAGAGGGATTCTCCAATCAGAATTCTATATAGGTAATTTCATTAAAATGCATGCAAAATCATATCATTGATCTGTTCTGAGAAATCTCACCTTTGTTTTTGATTATTTTTTCACCCGGAAAAAGAGGTGTCAAGGCAGAAAAGGAAAATTCCCAAGCACGTTTTATAATAAATATGCTAATTCCATGTCATCCTTTTTCTCCCGGACTCACTCACGGGGATGTTAATTTCACGAGACACTGGTGTGATGAAATAAATAAAATATGCTACTCCAGTTTCTTGACTTTCTTTTTCACCCAAAAAAGTCCATGAATATAACGAAAAAATGTTAATTCTATCCATTATACATTTGATGCTCTCATCGAGTTGTGTGGGAAAATGATTTTTCCGACGGTCAAATAGGCCATCATTTCACCCATACTTTGTGCACTTTTATATGAGTACCATTGTCCTGAGTGATGTTTATTATATTTAATTGATGGATGATGTGAGTAGTGCAGAACAGGCATTGTTGCAGGCGCTCAATAATGCCAGGAGAGTGGCTCATTTCAGAAGGAGAAACTGTATCATGACCGCTGAAAGGGACTTCGAAATCAAGACACGTGCTCCTTTTCCATACAATCTCCGCGGACCATTTAATGAGATATTCGATCCCACAATATCATACCTTCGTCACTCATTCGCATATGTGTTTCAGCTTCAATCGACAACAATAGTTTGAGGAGGTTTTGTAGACCAATTATAAAAGCTTAATTTCGAGAGGCCATCAGAAAACATATGTAAGTTATATTTCGCACTGATTTTCAAATGAAGTGCTAAGGAAAATATTGTTCTTTTCGACTACAATTTCCCATAACACATATACAGTTATTAAATTAATTGTAATATTTAACAATAAATTTACTTTTTAAAATAATATGAAAGCAGTTATGAATATTAACGTGTATGCAAAAAAATTTAATAATTAAGCATTTATTATAATTTTGTAAGGAAAATCGCAAAGCAACAAATTGAACACAGTTCCTAATGCTCCATCTATAGATTTAAACTAAACCAATTTTTTTTTAAACATATTATATGGTTTAAGTCACGGATGTACTAATTACTTTCCAAAACTTCTGTTATATAAGGATCTTGACTACAACCCTTAATAGCAACCCTCCAAACACGTATCTGCATGACATCTATACGAAAAATACTGAAGTTTGCACGAGGGTTTCTACATTTTTCTTCCCTCTCTTTGAAATTCAACGAAATACTCCACCATTTACATGTGTTAAGAGTTTCATTAAATTTTTTTTAGAAAAATACTATAAATGTATACTTTAAATCACATAAATAAACAATAGTTACTTGAGTACGCAGTAAAATAAAGATATTTGAAATTTTCATTAAATGCATCTCTGAAGTGATTTATGCTACTGAGAATGGCACTGAAAATTATGACATAATAGCCCGCATAAATCATTTAAATGATGTATCCAATTAATTAGCATTTATGAGACGTAAAATATAAATGACAACAAAGTGCAACACATTACAATATTTATACAGAAAATATTGCACATACACATTGTGAGCTCTGTTCGCTCATATGCAATCCCCACGCATGCACTTCACAAACGATGCGTCTCTAAATTTAGCACTGAAGAAGAATAAGATTAATATGTCCACTTAGTAGAAATTAATTGCTTCTCTTGTTAAAATTTTTGACATGTCAGTTTCGCTCCTTTTGATGCAAACTAATTGCCTTAAATTCTTCTCTCCTCATCAAATTGAACATGGGATGGGAGCAAATAGCGTGACACCCGAATATCACCAACATTATTCAGACATCTCATTCATTTGCGTTACTCAGACAAATTTTCTAATTATTGCTTCACTGATTTCCCTCTGCAAGATGTGATTATTGCTATTAGGCAAGACAATTAAATTTGTCCCCGAGAGAATGAGACGATATATAAACGAAAGACCCAAACACACAGACTTAATGTGCGAGCGGGTGGGGAGTAACTTTGAAGAAGCGAAAGCATTTTAAGCTTCGGCGTTATGTACATTGTGTATATAGCATGAGAGAGAACACGAGAACGTAATGTTTCGTGAGTTGTTTTAAGGGATTTGTTGGCAAAAACCACCAACACTGAATACCATAAAGTTCCCTACATTTTGCACAGAGAGCCTTTGTTACATCTTAATTTTTGCTCTTATCTCCATTATCGAACCTATTGTGGTTCCATAAATTAATGTTTTTTTTACTATGTGTATGTGCTTAAAAAATTTTGGATTTCTCCATTAATGTAAACGACTTTGTCTCTATATTTAGAAGCGAAAAGAAAATGGAGAAAAACTATTGCTAATGAGTTTTTCTGTGAAGAAGAGACAAACCGAAGGAATTAAATGTATCGCCTAATTAATGGTTTCGAGTGAGTAATTGCGAATGGTTTGACAAAGGATTATACACTCAACCCTTCATCATTTGCGGTTGCTGAAAAACCCAAGCCAGAGACTACGAATTGCTACGAATAGTCATAGCGGATTCGAAGAGAGGAAAGGGGGTTGAATTGTAATGGATTTGTAAAACATTTCGTGTTCTATAATTATTGTATGCTCATGCAACATTCCACACTCGTTCTCCCGGATGGTCGGGATGCACGGAATACTGGAGCTTCGTAGAAGATAGGACCGATGTGGCAACCGACGCTAAAGTGGTATATAAGAGAAGTAATCACTTAAATGAGAGTGGGTGGACATTGTGTAGTGCCGAGTTAGCTTCTCGCTCTCTCCGTCGCGAGAATAGAGAAATGCTAAGGGATGGTTGCTACACTGCATTTGAGAGTACATAGCATCTCTGCTGGGGAGGCGGAGCCAGACAAATTGGGGGCACTGTAGTGCGCACCACAATCACTCCTGAAGAGGCGTGTTTCCAGTATTGAATGCCACAGAGAAGAAAATCACCATTTCCCTATCATGGTGCCAGAGTAACGACCCTTCGCGCTCATGCGGCTTTCGGATGCTGGCCTCAGAATAGATCCCGCTTTTCCACTCTCTCGCAGTCAGTCACTGTCGTTGCTAGAGTGCTGTCGTGTTTCCTCTTCCCGGGATAGACGCTGAGCCGAATGTTTGTGGCACCATTTATGGTCGATTAGGTGTGGATTTCTTAAATGATCTCGCGTGTAGAGTGAATTGTAGAATTCAGTGCAATTTGTGATTACAAGCCAGAGAACCTCGTTTCTAAAAGTATGGTCATGATGCAGTCATCGGGACACGACGGTGAGCACCCTTTGAGCCCCATGTCCGGATCAAAGTCACCGAAACCCGATGATCAGACCCTTCAAACCAAGTACGCACGATTTGAAACCAGCAAGACCGAAGCTAAGTTTCCGGATAAAGTGACCAATAGTCTCTTGGTCAGGGGCATGGAGAATCGAAATTTCCCATTGTCGAACAACAACCAGCAGAAGCAGATTGATGCAAATTACGCGGAAGCGCTAAGTGATGACGAGAGCGTCCGGAATCGCCAGATGCTGGAGCATAGATTGAGTCCGGTGGAGCCGTCGGATGGTAGAGGCCACGAGGAATGTCTGAAGTACGTCGGTGCCCACTACGCGACCAGTGGTCGCAGCTGTGCAGAGCATCGCGTCAAGAATGATGGATCACCCGAAGGAGACAAGCAATCCATCAGCAATTTATCTGCCATTAGCACCAATCAATATTCCGTCAAGTACGAAGCACCGACGGGAGGAGAAATTGAGGTGGACCAGATAAAGCTGGCCAGGACGATGCTCAGCAGTGACATATCGGACTTTGGCTTTCGGATACAATTGGGTGGTCTGCACTCCACCTATGCCCGCAGTGACACAAGCGAAGAACTTGTGGTCGATGGGAATGATGATATGGAGTCCCAAGACGGAGCGACGGTAAGCAAAAATTCCCGACACTAAGTAAAACTTTATTCTGCAGTCTCTCAATGTTCAATCGCAGATTTGTCCTGTGGACTTAACACGCTCGATGGACTCAAAAGCTGTCTGCATCACCGATAAGGATACCCCTCGGAAACTTGCCTTCTCAGTAGAGAACATCCTCGATCCCAACAAGTTCACCGGTAAGAAGCCCCGCTCTGAAATCGTATCCAGATTTTGGGGATATGACAAGGATAAGCTCAAGGATTCAATGGACAATGACATGGACGATTCCCACTCCGGTAAGTTCTTTTTCTATTTCTCTCCTTCCATTGACAACATTCATTTGAAATCATGCCATTGCAAAAGTGTCGCGCTTTTAATCCGTCGCTTTGGCACCACTTCGCGTGGAGATTCTAATTCTAAACACGATCCTCTTTGGTGATTTGCAATTGAAACCGAAAAACCAAAGCAAAGCCACCATAAAACCTTACTTTACTATTCAAATCCAACTGGAACCTGCGAGTGGGATTTCAGATTTTTACATTTTTTGTGTCACACTCAACAAGGATAGTCAGGAAAATTATGCAGAATTTAGGTTTAAACAAAAGAATTTTTAACTTCTCTGAAAATTCCTAAAGCCGTCGCTAAAATATAGTTGGTATAGTCAGGCTAATATAAAATTATATGTATGTATCAATTATATTTGAATTTATTGTTGCACAGTATGTGTAAACTGTGCGTAAGCAGGTACTTCTATATTTCACAAGGAAATCCATCTTAGATTTTCGCAAATTGCTATTCTAGCGTATTATTAATTCCATGACATGCCTAGGAAATAGCGTGAAATAGAGATTTTCCCCCTGAACTCTAATTGATCAATCAATCAGTGATACTAATAGCCCGAAAATTGCAATTTCTTTTCGCATTGGGTGAAAGAAGGCAGAAAAAATATATACATTTCAATGTGCGACATGGTACAGTCGTATGTAGTGAGGCGGAAAATGGATTTCATGTCACAGTGAAATGGAATAATAAATCGCCGGAACATTGCTTAGACAATTCAGTGCGACTTCTCTCGTATTACAGCCTTTCACCCAAATCTGATTTTGGGAGTGTTATCAAATTGTATCCAGACTGTATACCAAATTTACAACTTAATTACGAGAAATTTATATATTTATACAAAGTTTGCCTTGACAGAGTGAAGAAAATGTTCCGGGAGATTATTATTAAGTTGGTACTAAACACCTTCTCGTGCCCCAACTCCCGAACGCGACGCCCTTTCAAATTGCTGTTTTAACAACAAGCGCGGTAATACTGATAACGATAACACTATAGCGCCGTGTATTGCGATATACATACAATAAACACCCCTTTTCTCACTACCGAGCAACCCCTGTGAACACAAAAGGGGAGTTTTCCACCGTGTATATAGCATTATTGCTCACCCTCCCCCATTCGGCTTGGCGTTTATTCAACCACCAGCTCTCGTTCATATTTATGCGATGATGGAAATGGCGAATTTCTGCGGTAACAATAGCAACACCGTCTACCTATTTGCCACCCTGTGCATGAGCACTACATAAATAAAACAGACCCCATGAATGTACGACTGTTTTATACCCGTGAATATTCATCCCTCCCCATTATTTAATAATGTATGCTAAGTTGTGTTTTCCAACTCCGATATCTTTCGGGGGAAATTGCCATTGCAAGTCTTAAATTTACACAATTTGCCAAAATGAAGCGTCTGTATGTGGAATTTGAATTTGCATATAATATTAAGTGATGGCACAACCTATTTTATAGCATATTAATGCTGTCAAATGATAGAAGGACACTGAATTTGAAAATCGTCGGATCTTAGAAAAAATTTGATTTTTCAAGAATGAAAATAACACAATAAACTAATAAATCAATAGGTAAGCAATTCTTACATGAAAAACTCAAGAAAAAGATTTTCAAAAATGTCTTATTAATTCGATAAAACTCTTTTTGAAATACTTCTGAAGTTGAAAGTAAAAACTATGCAATTTTCGGTTTCTGGAAAAATTTTATCAAAATTAAGTAATCTTTGCTTACATATTTTACTTGCCTAGAAATAAATTATCAAAGCGAAACTCGAACAATGTAAATTAAATTCTACGGTATGATATGAGAAAATACTTCTGATGTTCTTAATTCAATAAAAAAAAATCATAACACACTTTGCGTGTAAATTTTTACGATTTAAGTAATCACAGTAAATGGTTGTTATCTGTATAACAGGGTAGAAAAAAGTGAAAAAATCAAAATTATATTTAGTATAATCTTATTGCTATCACATAGTCATATTAAATATATAAAAACCAATTTGCAAATATTTTTAAAATCATTTGACCGCTTCTAATTAAATTGAACCACACAAATCCGAATTTTAGATGTAGTTTTGAACCATTCTAACATTGTCAGTTGTAATCCTATCGCAATCATAGCCGAGCAATGTTTTCAATTTTAACATTCTACACTATAGATGTTATCATTTAACGAAAAGTACGTTTTTACACTCCCTAACCAAGATAAGTCCTAACCCTTTGTATGAAAAAGTTGCTATGAATATAAATCTAATGTAACCAAATGTGCAATTACATTGAGAATTCTTGTGGTATTGTAAAATAAATTTTATATTCGTCCCTCTTTATTACTCTGTGTGGGACAAAAGATTTCTCCATGAAATATTGACATTGAAATCGAGAGGTTGCAGAATTATTGGGTGGGAAGCTGAGCTGGATGACGTGGGGGAAGTTTGCACGACGAGGCTGGAGTGGAATTATCATTTTCTGCAGGTTCCATCCTGTGCGCACAAGGGGAGATTCGATTAAAATGATGGGGTTGTTGATATGGGATACGCAGACACATCGTTTGGTGAACCCCATCGTCAACTGCTAATGTATACATTTCATGGTTTATACAAAACCACCCACTCATTCTCGCATCTCCTCAGCACGCCGTCTCCGTGCACACCATCCATTTTCTCTCATCAGTGCAAACACATTACGAATTTGTGGTAATTAACTTACTTGATAATTAATGGGGGGAATCATTATCGCGTATAATCGTTTCGCATTGTTATTTCCATATTATACACACAAAATTATCGCGAGATCATTTTAGAAACGACGCCAACATAATAATAATCTGCTCTAATGACTTTCATAATGATTAATGCAATTTGATATACGAGAACTAATGAAGGCTTTTAGTTTTCATACTACCGGGAATGAATAGAAGCGCTTTGCGGAATTTGGCACCCAATCATTATGGTCATCATTATAAAATTTCTATAGTGTTGTTGCGCTATTTTGAAGCTTTACTCTCTAGCAATTTGTTTGAAAATAGGACACTTACATACACTCCGATCCAAATTATTACACTGGAAGTACATACACATGTACATTTTTCGTTATAAAATATTATTTTCATAGAAATTTTTAGGATTTCTTCGAAATCTCATTTTTTCCCGGGTGGGATGATGTCTAATTTAGAAAGCAATCTCGGTTTAATGCACTTTATGGCAATGAAGTGATCCGCGTTAAAAGTTTTATAAGAATGAGATTTTCCACGGCGCGGTAAAAAAGTACGTGAAACTTTCCTTTTAGTCTAATCCTCTGCTCTTCTGTGGCTTCAAGGAAGAAATGCATTTAAATTCTTGGAGATTAAACTTTTTCTTCCTTTCAATTTGTGCTCCCCACTTTTACTGCGAGACTGAAGAATCGATTTAGCAAACTCACGTAAGGTGGGGAAAATATAATTGAGATATGTGAAGTTTCTCATGACTTTTTTTCTAAAGCCCGGGCAAAAATACCTCGAAAGTTTTAATAGCTGAGAGTAGAGGGTGTCCCAATAGAACGATCCAATGTCCAATTATCACGTTAACGAAAGAGCTTTATTTCCCCATTCTAAATACACTCGTATTTAAGCATTGTGCTGAGCATGAAAAAATGGTGCAGGGGTAGGAATATTGTGAATACGGAAAATTGTGTGTTCAACACATATAACGTGAATTTGCTGTGTTTTTTTTACGATGGAAAAGGCAAATTGTATGAAAACAAATGGGCGTGGCATTTGTATGGTTTTCATTAATAATAAATATATCTCTTGCTCTCATTCTCTGTCTCTCTTTCCGCACCGTAATTTGTGGAGTGTGTGAGAGAAAGGCATTTCTGTACTTATGTACAACGCCGCCATATATGTTGCAACATAGGAGGAGCTTATCGTCACTAATCGAGGGAATACGATATCAAGCTCTTCTCACAACATCAATGGGGAGTACAAGATGAAAATTGTACCACTTCTCGTCTCTCTCTCACCCGCTATTGATGAGCTCTCGCCATTCAGCTCACACTCCCGCGCGAGCGGGAAAATGTGCTTAGCTGTATAGAATGGAAATGAGAACACAAGGGAGTTGCGTTATTAAATCGCAGGCAATCAAAGCGGCAACACTCATTAAATATTGAAGAAGCGTTTTATGGATGTTCCACACTCAAAGTGGCTGTCGGGCGGGTGGGTGATCATGAAAAGCTGATGGAACAGAATCCCAATGCCTCAGCATCCAAGCCACCCCTGAACTCTATCAATACAAATGGCATTTTTATGCCACTTTTCCAAATCGCATATTCACACCCGGGCGATTGCGGAGGCCCGTATTGGCACCACCGATGGAAACACATGTTCATATCATTTGCTCCCTCATTAAAATTTATTGCTATTTCTGCAAGTGTATTAATATTTAACGACTCTCTCAATTTGTAGGAAAACCACCGTGAACGAATAGGCAGACTTTTTCTGCCACACAGCCTCAGGGGGTTTCAATCATTACGCTTCTCTACTAAATAGTTTTATTCCAATAGAAACGGGAGAGATGCTCTAAAATTCATGAGGTTAAATAACCGGAAAATTTCTCTCCAGCCTCTCTATACGAAACCAATATGATAAACTTTTATAGTGTTATCAGACCATTGAATTCAAATTGTTTCATAAATTTATAATAGTAAAGAATTTATACTTGAATTTATAAAACATTACTTAAAAAACCCAACAATACATAACTACTAAGCGTAAAAATTTTTCAAATTTTCGAAAAATGTTCTGTTCAATAATATCTTCTTTTTTTTAGAAATAATGCACCCTTATTGTATGTGTTTTAAATTCTTGTATGCTCCAGAAATTACGTACCTAACCCAAAAGCATTTTAAGCTACTTAAAACATCATTCATGATATATCCCCTTTTCTTTCAAATATAAGTACAAACATTTAAACTTACTTTCCTAAGATAATCTTTTATAAAGAGGAAATTAAGTAAAAATGTAATAAAACTTAAGGCTCACTTGGCAAGACACGAAACTTTATTTTGTACTTTTTTTTAAATCTAAAGCCCATTCATAGCAAATCTTTATAATCGTCTCAATGGCTGTAAGTCAAGTGGAAGATAGCCTCGCGTAATCGTACGTGGTAAATGAAGAAAAAAGAAATTCAATTAAAGGTATTGCAATGTCCTGAGAGAATCGTTAAGGACAGTCTTATCCATCAATGGAGGATACTCTTTATATTGGCAGAGTGGAAATGACTGAGCTTGGGGAGTCATTGAGTATCGAAATGGGGTGAAAAAAACGTGATATCGTTTCAGCTGTAATGGAATTAGTCGTTAGGGAGGAAGTTTACCGGGCACTCGACACCCCACTTTTCACATGGGAATATCGAAATCAATCAGAGCAAAATCAGCCAATCGACTCTAATACATTGGATACGGTGGACACTTGTCGGTGGTTTAACTGGTAAATTACAAATGATTGGGGTCGCACTGGCACATTTATAGCCTCTCACCCTTCCAGTGAGGAAATTCCACGCGCTCTGATTGAATCGAGATGGGGTGTGGCAATGGGCGCACGAGAGGGAGTTGAAAACTCAGGTAATTGATGAGATGTTTGTGCGGTGAATATTTGACTGATATCAAGTGCTCTCAGCTTGGTTCTCAGTTACAAGACAAGTCATACAGTAAACAGATTCGGGTGCTGTTTCACAACTCATACGCAGATTCCGGGCATCAACTCAGCGGGTATCCTTTCTCGTTACAGGCAAGGACGTGAGTGAGGTGGACAATGAGGAAATATGTGATGATGCAATGGAGAGTGATACGGAAGATCATATCAGCGAGGAGGATTCCAAGAAGGATTCCACATCACGCAACTCAAAAAGCAACTCGTCAGACGGAAAATCACAAGCAAATGGCACAAAGCCGAGAAGGTGAGAAAAGTGGGGTGATGATGGACTTTTGCACGACTAACGCCCATTTATCTCACTTTTATTTAGGGCACGGACGGCCTTCACGTACGAGCAGCTCGTTTCGCTAGAAAACAAATTTAAGACTACGAGATATTTGTCTGTTTGTGAAAGACTCAATTTAGCTCTAAGTCTCAGCCTCACGGAAACACAAGTAAGTTGAGGGACAATATTTCGGAAATGATATTTTTCAGAGAAATTTTCAACCATCTCGAGACTCACAGAAAACAGATTTCCAGGAAATTCTTCTATTTTCCTTTTATATCTCCAACCAGGTGAAAATATGGTTCCAAAACCGACGGACAAAGTGGAAAAAGCAAAATCCTGGAATGGACGTGAATAGTCCAACTATCCCTCCGCCAAACTCAGGTGGCTCCTTCGGACCGGGCTCCTACACCGGAAGCCTGCTCTATCCACACGCAGTGCCATATCCGCCCTATGGACCGTATTTCCATCCACTGGGTGGCCACCATCTGAGCCACTCTCACAACTAGGAGCCATTGAAATGCCAAATTGTGCTTAATCCGATGGGAGTATTTAGTTTTACATTAAGTAAAAACCTATGGAAGATCAATTTACGCCCTTTAATTGCAATACTTGTTTGGCATCTTTTTAATTTAGTGGTTATTGATGATTTTTAACTGATTAGTGCTAAACTTAATTGTCTCTAAAGTGAAAATATTTTACATGTAAGCCATTATTTGCATTAGCGGACGCAATACAACCATCTCTAAGGAGGCATAACATGTGGATATTCTGTACAAAACGATATTGTTTAATACTACAGTTGTAAATAGACAGATCAGTTTAATACAAAAAATTGTGTAAATAGCAATGAAAATATAAATAAAATATTAACAGAGTAATGCATTTAATTTGCCCCAAAGCGACCCTTCTAAAGACCCAAACACGAAAAAATTCCTCAACAGAAGCAATTAGAAGTTTTCCTCTCATGTCCATTTCGGTGGCCCAAAGCAATTTGCATTTAATGCCATTGGAAAAGTGTCACCCTCGCCCCTGGAAATTCAGCTTTTTTCTGTCTCGTTGAAATTTAAAGTCGTGTAGAATCGAATTATAAATTGAGAATCGCATTTGAAAAACACACACTATTTAAAATTTATGTCCCTCGCTTCACTAAATCGACTCACCATCCTCCGGAGAGATGGAGTTGGGAAACATTTAAAACCATGAGTGAAGTTTGGGAAAGCGTCATGTGATGCCTTAAAATAAGGAATCAGCACGTAAGTAGTCGGAGAATAATCTAACACCCTGCGAAACTCAGAGAAAATGGGATGCTCATACTTTGGAGGGATGAAAAATGCATGTCCTCTCCGACAAGAAGGAATTAGTTCAGAGTTTATACCCACTAATAAGGGTGAGAGATACTTTTAATGGAATTTTATAAGCCACTTTACCACTTAGCATTTGGATTCCGTCAGGATATACATCTGATTATGTTGCTCAATCGTTAGGATAATTCCTTCCAGAATTCTTTTTCACTTATCACCTGGCGTGAAACTCATGTTAATAATTTATATTTTGATTAAATAAGTTGGGAAGAGTAATGTATTAAACTCAATATAATAATGTAGATTAGTTCATTTTAGGTTGAATTGTAAATAAACAAATTGTATAATTAGGAACCTCAAAATTTTCTGGAAGACTTTGGTTGAAAAGGATCTCTGAAAGCCAATGAGTATGCATTCTACATATCAAATAAAAACATTTAGTCCTTCTTATAAAAGCTGACACCCTAGTTAAGTCCATTCCACAGCTCTGAAGTTGAATGCCTGATGAATAGACAGAGTCACGACTAATTAGGTATTCTCTGGAAATCGTAATTTCCTCCACTCTGTCTCATTTTCCCTTGAGTTCACCATTTGAGGAGTAAATAAGGCGAAATCTAAACCACTTTCATTACTTATTCGTGGCCACTAGAGCACCTTCGAGACAAACCCGGGGAGATGTGGTTTGAAATACAAGAATACACTGTCTGAGATTTATTTCATGTGACTGAGGAGGTCTCTGGAGTTATTAATCTGTACAACTCCACAGAGCATCCATTAGGGGCCTCTTTGCTCATAGAATAGGAAATACCTGTGCTCCCAACCCTTAGAAACCACACCTAATTAAGTTCATTTGAAATGTACTCCATCGCAAAAGTGCAAAATCGTCGGCGCAGTGCTTTTGGGACCAATTAAATATTAACGTTCGATCCACTGCCAGGGTGTTTCTAATTCCGAAAGTATTATTTATTTGTGTTTGGGGTGAACACTCCCAGAAAATAAGGGAGCGACAGGGATTCAAAGCAGTCTTCAATGTTGAATCTTGGGAATATTGCACACTTGAAAGAATTTTATGGCTTTATCATGGTATATCCGGTGGTAGATTTTCCGTATTTAATTACAAAACAAAGACCAGAAAGAATATGCGCAATATGATATGTTAAAAGAATCATTAATGGATTTCAAAGTGTTGAAAATTGCCCCATGAAAGCCAGCGAAAGTGAAAGAGAGATGCGGAAGGTAATTAACAACGCCCTGAAATTAGTTCTACATGATGATTATTTGATTTTCAGATGAGAGGCACCCTTAGGAGACAATAATGCCCAGCTATGTCAAATATGTTGTGCATTAATTATAGAGGCGTGAAAATGTACCACAAGAGCTCGGAAAGGCTCTGTGGCGGCTCCTTTCAGAAAAACCCCTCCGGCGTGGTCATAAATCCTCGGAAATGAGCCATGAAAAGTGATGAGCCAAAAATACAATTCTGTGGCAACTTTTAAATAATTTATCGATTTCTCTTTCATACACCCACGCGTCCGGCTTGAATTGTGTGAATTCTCGTGGCTGCGAATTGGCTAATATCTCTATTTAAAACTGATAATTATATCGTTAAATATGAGCCACAAAGTTATGCTTGAGCACCAGCTAAAGAAGTCAACATTTTTGTGCTTCACACACTCTTGTTTTCGTTGCTGAAAGTTCCGAACACTTAAATACAATTTGAAATGAGAGCTAAAAGACAGAAATAATTAATTTGTACAGCAATACGAGAGTGAGACAAATTTGTTCTTCACAAATAGGTAATATTCACATCTTTCACAAACTTAATGTGGAAACGGATGTCTGGCGAGGTGACTGAGGAGGGGTGAAAGCTGAAGCCAATTTGGAGTTGTGAGACAACATGTGGCCGAGAGTAAAACATTTTCTTTTCACCACTTATTAAAGTGTCATTTCATCTTTTAATTGCATTCAACAAAAATAAATTGACTGTCCCTCATTTCATATTTTCTCCCATTCCAAGCGAGCAGCGCAGAATCTGTAGCTGCGCGGCCAGGCTTGTATATTAACGGGAATAACGACCTAAGGGTGAATTTGAGATTTGAACATATGAACAGGGTTGATTGCACAGAGAAAGGAACATTATAGGGGATGTTTTATCGTGCAGCCTTAAATGATCACAATTTGTGATAATGAGAAGGAAACCACACCAATCAAATTAATAATAAAGTCAGAAACTGGATATATTTACATAATTTCCTCCACTCACATTTCCTCAATTTGCACGTTGATTGCCGAAGGGTGTGATAAAATTTATTGAGCACTTTGTGCAGTTTACTTGGTAATAATCCATCCATCGACACGTTGAGTGTAATTATGGTTAATAAATCAAAATAATTTCTCCGTGAAACGTCAATCACGAATTTTACTGACACGGAGTGACTTATTGTGCGATCGGGTGACAAATTAAAAAATGAGAACCACCCATTTTCCATCAACCCCTGCGGGAGAGCCACCGTTCGCCAATATCTTGGGTGTAATTCACACCGATGGCGTCTCAAGCCCAAGAGATTATCCGATTGAGACTGCCAATTCAGCCACTCAATTGGCCAATTTATCGATCAATCTACTCCAATATGCACGGACGCGATGTGGAATGGCGATAAGGATGAATTGTTCACCTCTAACGAGGTTGTTAGTGCAGCATTGTTGATTTATCAGCTTAATTATCTGAAGCCTATAAGTTATCCCATTGATTTTTCGAACTTGACTTAAGCATCTGATTTATTGAGACCTCATTGGGGCGATAACAGACTGTAATGGTCTAATTGGATAATAGTGGGATCATATCCGAAATTAGTTGTAATTATAAATCTAAATAAAGCTTGATTTGCTGTTGAAATTGGTTTCAATTTTAATTTATTCTATTGCATGTTTCTAATGCAATTATTTCGTGCTATTAGTAGATAAAATAAACTGTTTACGAATAAAACTCCATGTATGTATCATTGAAAAATATGCTTTGTATGTTTTTAAGAGATATTTCTTTTAATCGTCACTTACACAGATCTTTTAAAAGATGCTCAATCTGTCTTTATATACGGTTATGAAACGAAGAGCAATTTCAATTACTGCCAATAATGATTAAAATGCCATATAATTCGAGTCGCTTAATTTTTGAACTGCGCTGTGCATTGCATTTTTATGGCCACGAAACTCATGCACATGATTCCTTCGCTCTCCCTCTCACTCAGGCGTGGAAATATCGATAAATTGGCATTTGAAAATTGCCACATATCACTGGGGTGGCGGCTTCCGAGGGTGGTGATACACAATTTATGCCGACACAGAGTCACTGTGTGAATTTCACGGAGGAGGGTCCTCTAATACGAAATAGATTATTGTTTTATGGTAATTTTTTAATTGGAACAACTAGAGCGGTAAATTGCAATTTACTCTGTAACTTCGTCTGACTGGATGAATCTGTAGTTCAGAGTGTCTTTTTTGTTGCTGTGCCTAAAAATAACACAATTATGGGAACTCTATTAGATGAGGGTCAAATTCGCCCGATAGACGAAAGTAAGTTATGGGTGTCTGAATTTTTTTTTGGGTGAAAGCCATTAAGATTTTACAAGGGATTTCAAAGGATTATTCGGGGAATTTTCTGCTTACGAGAAGGGGTAGCAGTAAAATGTTAACTTTCTCAGTTGCAAACGATGAAGACACCCATGTTACTGCTGCCTCTTAATTCTGTCGTCAAGTCATACAAATTTCCTCGCTTGCCATGGCGTCAACAGCGAGATTCATCCAGTGTAATTTTTTCTGAAGAGATGTTTATTCACCAATTTGCACAGAATTGATTTGCAAACAGGGAGCAAGGGTCTGTGTTTGCCTTAATTTTCGACTTGATTGTAATTTGCAGTGAGCAACAATAGATGGTGTACGTTCTTGAGGCAAAATCGAAACCCCTGTATTATGAATGAAGTTAAATCCTATGAAAAAATACGGCTAGCAAACACCCATAAGGTAATTAAAACCAACAACCCATAGTCAGTCCAAAGTGGGAATATTAAAAGCGAACCCGCGTGTCAATATTTGCATTGCATGCCGAATTTTATATGATTAATTATTTTTGAATGGCCTTTTTTGCCATTTTCTCCAACTATACAAAAATTCAAACCACACAAAACCTCCCTCTCTAGTTTGAATTATATCCAATGCAGTGGTGTATGATTTGATGCATAGTTGGTGGTCGTGGTGAATTTTTAATTTCAATTTTGTGAGAAAATTCTCGATTTACGAGTTGAGCAATTTTTAAAAATACACTTCAATTCTCATTAAAAATGTATCTACAGATATTTTCATCTCATCAATTCTAGAAGTGAACGGATATGAGTTGCGAGAAACACACGTTACTCTCGGAGAGATGCGCGTCTGTTGCAAGAAAATTGTGCCATATGTGAGCTATTTTACCGCCATTGACAACACAAATAGCCTGTCTTTCATTCACTACTGGGCAAAATTGTCTCTCTGGCACAAGTAAATAATTGCGCTGTATGTACTTAAATGGTGAAATTGAATGGGGACAGCGAAGTCTGAGATTCCAATTGAGCAGCCCTCAAATTTAATTTTGAGTTAACTGCCGCTATTATATCCCTCAATTACAATGCGTCAAACAAGGGTGATAATGTCATATTAGGATAGCAAATGCACTCTCTTCTGACGCTAATAAATTATTTAGGAAAGGCTCCTGCATACACTCCAGTGCAATCTTCAGTGGTAGTGTCTTTCATAAAAATTAAATGAGTTGAAATAAACAGTCGTATGTCACACAGAGTTGATGCTACAACAAAAGTTTTCAAAAGTAGTTTAAATAAAGATCTCATAGAAATGGTAGAAAATTTATCTGTGAAATTTATCTCTGTAGCAATGATTCCAAAGACAATAGAAATTGAATTTATGTTATCTACAATTTCGTATAATTGTCAACTCTAACTTTGACAAACACTACAGAATAAAAGATATGCAAATAATTATACGAGCCAATGTGCAATTGATAAGACTGTCATAGAGAGCACAAATGCTCTTCTTTTATTTATAAGGTGCATCGCAATGGATGGGTGAAATCATGCATGGTGTGTTGTAGGGTCGCTTCATTTTAATGATGATAGTAAACAAATGTTGATACAAACTTGATGGAGGAAAAAAAGGCTGAAGCCATAAAGAATGATATTGCGAATGCTTAACGCTCAATTTATATGCATGGGACAAAAGCGTGCAAAAATGCTCGCTGTGTGGTGATATTTTAAATTGAGTGTTACTTTGAGAGATAACTGAATGTTTGTGTCTGGCTGGAAAAAGTGTGATTTGTTGTCCTCTGTGATGCACTTTATGGGCTCGCTTTTGAATAACCCTGCAAAAAATTTCAATCATTTTTCACATCATCAAATGAGTTATGAAGCCCTGGAGCATATAAAATTCTCTCTCTGTCTTTCTAATAAAAAAAAAAAAAAACGAGTCAACAGACGCGCAAATGTTTTTGTGTGCTGTGATTGTTGTGGCCCTCCAATGAGACACATAATTCATATTAGTCGGATAAATTCTTCTGGTTGATGGAAAAGAGGCGTGAACTCATTAATCTCATATTTCATATATCTTTGGACATCCCCTCTGTGGTCTGGTGTTTTTGAAGTTTGACGCCAAATTGAATATCACTCATTCTGCTGAGAATGTTGCTGAACAAGGAGAAAATGAAATGAGATTTTCTAATTATTTGCTCATTTACGTCTCCCCTCTAGACTTTCTTAGCCCATCGCAATGCTTGGCTCACATACAATATCAATTACATCATATCAATTCAGGGTTTGGCTCTGCATATTCCATATAACATAGGGTGAGTTGAATATAAATCCCCAGGTCAAAAGGAAGCTGAGAAGAAAAGGCATGACAACTGGAGTGAGATTCAGAGGCTTACTGTACATCCACTTCAGTTATCTATTTAAATTTGCTCCAAAGAGTATTTACACAATCAAACCAATAAGTGCATGCAAATAGGAAAAATTGTGTTGACCAAATCTGATCCACAGGAATCATCTTCACCCTTTCCGTCAAACTCTTGAGAGGGTTGCGCTGAAGAAAAGCCGCCATAGCGAAGGAACGTCTAAGAATAAATGGGGGTGGTTCTCAATGGGCAAATAAATCAGAGTCGTATGTGTAAAGAACACCTAGAGAGCCTTAGAAAATGAGATGAAATATTTCATGAAAATTTTCCTACCCCCTATTCGTTGGGATCTTGACTCAATTGAGCGAACTTGAGAAATTGTGTTTTATCAATTGCCATTGGAGAGGCAAATGGATTTAGGGGCGATAAACTGGACCCTATATATATGTTTTTATGTTAAATTTCAAACGATAAGATACTCATTATTTCCATGCTATGAACATTATTACTGCTCTAAGGTAAATAACTTTTGAGTGAAGATGTGATTTTAGAGTCTATATTGTGGCACTTTAGTCAAATTATATTTCCCTGACTCTTAATATCTGACGTATTAGATTAAAATACCAGGCAGAAATAAAATATTCACCCCATCAAAAAGACCCTTCGAGGGCAGCACTGAAAATTTTCCCATTGAGATTATATTTTCTAATCAAGCGCCACTCAGCTATGTAAATAGATGTCGACGATATTGAAAACTCATATTTAATAATTCTAATATCCACTTGATTCTGGTTCCTCGAGTGTAGATTTGAGTGTGAGAAATTGAATTGGGCTTTTCATCATTTTATCATTGTGTACAGAAAAGTGATTATTTGCTCTCTTCGGTTGCGTTCTGGCTTTCCTCTCTGCCCTTACTCACATTTTGGCCCGGGAAAAATAATCCATCAATTGCGGGGGTGACTTTACTAATAACATTTTCGGGGAGTTTGGCAAAATGAGATTAAATTGGTATTTAGGGAAGACACTTGAAAAAACTTATGCAGACGCCAGATCTAATCTATCAGGGCAGCTTTTCCACATTCTATTGACATTGTGCTGTGGAGGATCTCTTATCATCTTCACCATTCAATTTATTCCTCTTCATTCACAATTGAAATTCAGATTCACTTGTTTGTGGCACTGCCTGTGTGAAATTATTGTAATGTACCACCAACAAAGGGACGCTCTTTAGCGTCCACACTGAGGGTTGGTGAGCTGATGGGAAAGCGATTGACGGTGGTGAAAGAGAGAAGAATCACGGGTCAGAGCGACGCTACAGCGACTCTCACTTAATTCACTCTAATTTGAGATTAATTTGTACACGTGCGTCACTTGTTTGCATCCCCAGGAACCGATCAGCAAACACGCACAATAGTTGTTGCAGGCGGAAAATCGGCAATCTTCACGGTTGTATGGGAATCATCTTCTCTATAACAACCCCGCCACCCCGGGGGTTGATTGAGTCAAAACACGAGGGAGAGACTTGTGTCTTCTTGACACACTTGTACACCCTCAGTAATTCCCGTGAATACGCAACAATGGCGAATATCGGCGTTCACATCAAAAGGACGAGAGCCTGGCTAAATGGGATGAAGAATGAACGTTGTGCGCTTCAAGTTTAATCCAATGTGGCGAGAGTTTTGTGATAAACATTCAATTATTGCCCGTGCAGATTTATCGGCCTGCTTTTGGCTCTGAGGATCAAAATTGTCCCTTTTCTATTGATTCCCATTCCACTAGGACGACATCAATTATATGGCCACTGATGAGGTGTGGCTAAGCAACAAAAAGACCAGCTGCAGATTTATTAGGACGCTCCACTCCATATCTGAGACTCTGAGGAACACGAGCGTGAAATTTTCAAGTCAACTCCAATGCTTCATTCTTATGTGTCATATGTCACATAGTTAACTTACATTTTTTTTCTAAATGTTATGAATACAGTTACAGTACCTCTTCATCACGCACACAAATTCATCTCTGGCCTCTATCATTCTGATGATTCCGGAGATGTATAGTTGATTCTCTCAGCGATGATTATTAGAGACTTATAACAACCTCTGACCAGCATACTTAAGAGTTTTCCATGAAAAATACTTGTTTAACATCAGAACAACAAGAATTCAAGACAAAAATATTTATCCAAAATTAGAATATGTTACTCAATTATCAAAATACGGACTTATTTCATTCCCAATTGAAGCTCTCAATTAACAGATATAGATCAAAATGTGTATTTCATTGAACTTATATGAGCGTGAAATCTTCTCAAAATGGAATATCATCAAAAGAAGTGGCATTTGAATGATTCTGTATTGTCCCATAAACCTAATCGGGTGTGGAGAACATCATCGGAAAACACCCCAACAAGTAACCCTAATTGCATTCAGTTGTATGCAAATGAGATGCATAAAAATTTAAGCATGAAATCTGTTTGATTGAATTGATTTGCCAGTAATTGAAGTGTAAAATTGCGACTCAGCCAAAATATAAATTACGAATTAAATGGTGAGAATATTTTCCATAATTTCTTTCCACTATTAGTTCAGTATTGGTGTAAAGGGGAAGGTCGAGTCAGCGTGGAATCGAGACAGTCGGATTGAGGATTAAGATTTAAATTGAGTTAATGCGAGTGCGGATCGTTTATTGGAATCCCATTTCCTTCCCATTTTACCACTTACCCTCTCTCCCACTCCTCAGGATCACTGTCACGCGTGAACATATCCCTCTTTGGTTGTGGCAACCCTTCGCCCAAAAAATCTTCCTTACAAGTGCGCTCGCCTCATTGTACTATTCGCCCTATTATCATCAAGTCGACCGGAAAATTAACCTCACACTGTGGGCCTGAGTGTCTGCGACACCCAGAACATGTCCCTCTACCTCGCCCGCACACATTTCCTCCTCCGCCAATAGTTTATCCACTCGAGTCGGGCAAGGAGCTCTATCTAAATGCGAATCCATCTTTACGATGCCCACCCAAATAACTCAACCCTCGCTGCTCCCACATATACATTCTTTGGAGCAATTGTACCGTTTCGCATCAAATTATTATGGCATTTGTATTTGCCTCCCCAATAATCATTCACTCGTGTTATCTATTCATGAAAATTCACGCTGTACGAAAATTGCACCGAGGATTTATCAGATTTCCCCCGTCTTTTATTGCGTCATCCCTTTTTCCATCCTTTTAAATCTTGCCTCTCGTTGACTCAAATTAAGCAATGAAGTCCCCATCAACTCAATGGCTTTGCCGCTTCAGAAGAAGAAGAATCAGTAAAAGGATAAGAGAAAGCAGACATAAATGGTTATTTCCATTTTGAGCCTTGGAGAAAAGAATTTCCTTAATTTTCACCTATGTACTCCAATTTTCCGCCTAATCAACTTACAAGCATTTTCTTTTGCCTCTTTTCCCTTTCGATCGTGCGCTTTGGGCAGTGAAAAAAAAAGAAACCAACTAATTGATTTTCTACAGATCAATGACCCGTAAGAATGAAAAAATAGCGATAAAGAAAATCCGCTTTGGAATAACAATTAGATAAGGCATCAACTAAGACAGTGCTGATTGACATGAGGAAATTACGTGTCAATTGAATTTCCTATCTTATCTACTGAATTAAATCACATCAACTCAGTTTCAAAGTGTGAATAATTAACTGGGCTCACTAAACGTGCACATCGTTTTAAAATATTAAGCGTAATTGGCGCTACTATTAATAATTCAATTCGTCATGGGACCAATATTTGCCACGTGCTCTAGTTAATCATTCACTTATGAATCTACGAAGAAATTATCTCACAAAATATTGCATACAAATTATTCTATTAATAATCTTCTCTGCTCCTTATTACCGGGGATGCAACAATTATCCCGGAAAACGCCTTGCTGTGATTTCGAGTAAAAAAAAGTATTATTTAACAGCGAAATAGTTTTTATGTGCCTTCTGACATAATTAAAATATTAATTTTTTTTAATCATGTGTGTTTCAATTCATCGCAAAATAATTTCTCCACATATACAATATCCAACGATTGATGCTCGTCCCATTGTCAAACAGCTTACAATTGTGAGGCCTGAGTTGAGCGAGTTGATCTAGGATTTTTACTTACATACGCCGACACATTTTCATCGCAGTAGTCCAGAATCTTTCGTTGCTTCTTCCTCACAAATTGCTGCTGCTTGTGGTAAATCTTTAGGGCACCCTTCACAGTGATAAACGCCAATCCACCAATAATAGTGCGATGCAAATTATTTTGAATTGACTCGAAGAAAATACGGCCCACTATTGAAGACACGGTAGGCAGAAGAATGGCTCCACAGAGAATCCTGGTGGCGGAAACGGGATCTGACAGAATTGGTGCTGCGGATGAGCTTTCGCTGGGTACATTCTCCTCGCTGTCACTGCAAATGAAGTCAAAACAATATGACCCGATATTCAAAACAATCGGAAAAGTCATTTTATCCTACCTAATAGGAAGAACCAAGTTCAGGAGGGGGAATTTTCGGGCAACCGTTCGTCGATTCTGGAGGAATCGCAGAATAGCATCTTCCCATCGGATCATTTTGCCCAACACCAAGCCAACTGGAATAGCCGGGAGTCCAATTAGTAGAACGAGCGGGTCAGAGTTCTCCATCACGGACAACCCCTCCTTGTGGCCAACCACCTGCAAGATGTTCCTCAGTTTCCATCACATTTTCATGAATGAGAGAGTATTCAAGTGTAATTTTGAGGTGCTTACCTGCAAAATAGTTATGGCCCCGTAAGTAACGGCCGTCCAATACAGGGAACCAACAACCACACCAGCAGCCAAGAAGGGACTCAGGCGCTTGATGAGCGTGTCAACTATTTCCAAGAAGTTCACCATAGGTCCCATATTGGGGAAGACTATTATGTACTCCGTCTGGCACTGTGGGCACACCACACATTTGAGGGAGTTGCCCTTCTGCTTCTCATCAACCCAACGCTGCAGGCAAACTTGGTGAACCTGCCCAATTATTCACAAAATCATTTAATATTATCGTTACTTTGTGAAGCTCCTCAACAATTTAGGATTTAACGAACTCGGTGTGAAAGTGTGAGGGTTTGTATAGATGGAAAACAAGTAATGCTGTCCTGTACAAATCTTATCCGGTCACTTTCCGGAAGGTTACTCACCCATTTGGTGGTTCCTTTGCATTTGCATGGCTGCACCCACAAGGCAAGTGCATCATCATCGTCTGTGGCAAAACACACCCAGCAATATCGTCCGTCTTCGCGTTTGTTAGAGCCCAATTCCTGAGACTCTGTGGCGGATGCATCTAATTCTGACATATTTTTTCATGGGCTGATGCAATGTCGTCAAAGTTTCCTTGTTGTCCCCACTACAGAGAATAACAATCAAATATTCTGTTTTACTCTATACTGAAACTTTATACATACGCTATAACATTCCAATTTCACGTAAAAGAGGAGTGATAATATGGATTTTCCCAATTTTTCAGAGAACAACACAATTTATCTGACGATGTTTTTATTCGCTATCCAGATGCAATGATGACTGACAACTTCTTCACGACGACAGAGCCACCATGCGAGACCCATGGTAAATTGACCATAAAATATTTGGGATTATCCAAGTTGTTTTGAAGAAAACAAGGAGAAATGTGACACTGAAAGTACGTGAAAATGAAAAGGAGCCGCTATTTTTCCGACATTGAAATGTGTATTCAGGCTCGTGAGGCCCTGGATAGGGAATTAGGGGCAGAAGAGGTGATGGAACAATCTGAGGAAGAGGATTTCTCTGATGAGGAAATGGAATACCACGGGGAAAGTGAGGAGAGTATTTTCGTTGAAGATGAAAAGGACGACGATGACGAGGAAGAAACAGATCCTCTGGCCGAAGCGCCCCCAAGTCCGACTGAGATCTCTACAGATTACTCCATCATCGCTGAGGCTATTCCTCCTGGTATATAGAAACTTTGGGAGAAGCAATTTACTAAATATTCTCTTTCTTTATTCATGGCTTCCTTATGTTACTATTTCCAGGAACAATATTGAATGTACCTGCTGATTACATGAATCTTTATTTGAGGGATATCATTAGTATTGTGACAATTCATACTAATGCTGAAGCAGAACGGGAGGATTCTACAAAAGGAACATCAGCTTCATGCTCTTGGAAGCCAATTGATGCAGAAGAGATGTCAGCATTCATCGGACTTTTGTTCCTTGGTGGCGTTCGTCACATGAAAGATGATTCCATTGCGATGATTTGGGATAAGTGTCACGGCAATAACATGTTCAGAGCCGCAATGTCACAGAATCGATTCAAGCAAATTCTCCGCTTTCTTCGCTTCAGTGACGAAAGTTCTGATGACAATCTCTTTGTTGCGGATAAACTAGACCCCATCAGAGAAGTGTGGGAAGTCTTCAACGAGTCCTTGAGTCGATATTTTCAACCTGGATTGAATCTCACTGTCGACAAGCAGTTTGTGAACTTCAAAGGTAAATGTTCTTTCCTTCAAAATATGCATCATAAGTCGGGCAATTACGGGATGATAATTTATTGGATCAATGATTCCTCCACGGGATTTCCATTGAAAGGATTTCCTTGCATTGAGAATGTGAAGAACAGAGCTACAAGTTTTGGACATACTGCTATTGTGGATTTGGCAGGACAGTATTTCAACAGAAATATTACATACGACAGGAAATTGTCCTCACCGAAATTGGAGCAAAAGTTGGAGAAGAAGGGCTTAACAATTCGCACAATCACCAAGAAACGAGAAAAAGTCCTTCCAGTAAAAAAACAAGCGAAAATGGGGAAGAAAGCAAATCATTTGACACAAATGAATAACTTGAAAACTGGAACCCAACTCATGAATGAAATGGTAAACAAATATTCGTGCAAGAGATCTTCTCGCAAATGGACATTCAGATTTTTCTGTAACATATTAGACGTGGTCGGGGTAGCGGCCTTTCTGTTGTATCGCATAAATAATTCAGAACAGAGTAAATACCCATTGAAGCGGAGTCAGAGGTCCAGCTTTTTGCTTGAGGCGGCAGAAGGTCTGATTTCGCCGGCAATCATGAAATACAAGCCCAGTTTTAATATATCAGTGCTGCAATCGACCAACATTGATGAGATAAAACAAGAACCAATTGACTCAAATCAATCGCAGCCACAAGATTGTCTGCAAAGAATTTCAATTGCAGATGATTCAAGTGAATCAAAGCCACAAGATCTTCTGCAAAGGATTTATTCGACTGAAGGCGATTCAAAGGAGGAGTCAAAGAGAGGAAAGTGCTGTGTATGCCAATTTCGAACGAGGAAGTATTGCAAGATTTGTGGAAATCACGTGTGCCCCAAACACCTGATTGAGTCTTGCAGTTTATGTGCGAAGTAAATTAGTTTTTTTTTTACAATGAAAAGCTTTATTTTTGCTCCATCTCTCGCGGAATTACAGAAAATTAGGGACACTCTACAACAACAGGCAGGTCTTCAGGATCGTCCTCAAATACATCCTCGAAAGTCCACAGCATCGTTTCGCTCAGGTAGTTTTTGAAATTCTCCACATCCCCTTGAATATTTCCGAGTATGCAATTGGCGACGAGCTTTCGAACATCCTGATACACTGAATTCTCTGGCGATGGTTGCATCACTTCCAGCGGCAAATGAGGTAATTGATATTGTACACACAGAAGGAATCGTCTGTAGAAATTTCTGTACTTTTGCACGCCTTTTTCCGTATTCGATGCAATAGCCAAAATCTTCCGCCAATGAGCCAATCCGTCTGTTGAGCATCCGGCAACAAAGAGGGCAAAGGCAAACTGCACTTCAGACAGAAGCGTCGTTTGACTGGAGAAGCATTCAATCAGCTTGTCTAGCGCCACAATTGAGTCCATAAAGCTGTTTGTGATCTCAGATGGAGTTGCTTCCTTCATGAAGCGCGGAGGAAGCTCCGTGAAATTGGGCACAGTTCCAGGAATTGGTTTCAATTGTGGCAGGAGGTGGTCTTCATCGAAAAGCAGATTAATCTTTGTGCTTTTGGGGCTAGCTGCTTGTCCACAAGTGCCTCCTCCTCTGGGTCTATCATCGTCTGAACAAGATAGTAGATCCGCACATGTCCTGATCACTCCACATGCTGGTGAGAGGCTCTCCACAGTCTCCTGTGTGATATATGTGGTGAGATTTTGCCACTTGGACAGGCTATCGTAATCATAGGGCGCCAGAAGTTCATCAAATTGAAGAATGTTCTCCTGAATAAATTGCTTCTCTACTTCCGGATCGCCCTTCGTACGGACTCTGAGTTCCTCCGTCTCCGGATCCCATTCTCTTATGACAATCTCCCTCTCCCTGAAGTAGTGGATGAATCCTACACGAGGAGCAGCATCACCAAAGGGCCCCACAGAGGCGCAGTACACAAAATGTGGTCCTGGAGGAATCATCTTCACCCCTCGAAACTTTTCTGCCACAACAAACTTACTACAATCAATTCCAAACTCTGTCTTTGGGGGTACTCCCGCAATGATGAGGAAGGCTCCGTGTTGGAACCTCTGCAGGGCTGTTTTCTGATCCATTCTGGTCTCTACTGCGACAAATTGGACTGAATCTTCTTCAGCAAGAACTCTATCTGATTCTTCATAACAGGTTGTCCACGCTTCGTCTTCTGACTGAGCTGGCGGTTTCTCTGAATCTTCTCGGACCGCTTCTTGTCGATGTCCTTTCGCTTCTTTTCCTTGGCTTCACGAATCAGCTGATGCTTCTCCTCGACAGCTCTTTTGTTAGTGAGAAATTTCAACTTTCGCGGATTCACCACGTAGTTCACTTGCGTAGATTTCAACTTATTTTTACTTTTATGCTCGCCAGCAGGATTTCCTTTCTTCCTTTCGCAACTTGTATGCTCAGATTTTAGCGAGAAATTGGACTTTTTTTGCGTCTTCATGTTTTGATAATTACATGCTGCGTGCGAATCTTGGATAACTTTGACACTGTCAACTTTTGACAACCGGCACATTTTATAGATGCTATAATAGTAAATGGCTGTTGCTTTTGTTCATATGAACGCCGAGGTGAAGAAATTTATTTTGCCTTTTCTGCCAGAAATATAAGTGCCAGAGTTTGAGAAATGTCGAGAAAAGTTTTAGCATTTTCTTCATCGTCGGAAGAAGATGGAGGATCAGAGGAATCAGGGCTATCAGAGGTGGAAATTCCCGAGACAGACGCAGGTAATTTTCAATGTTGCTTGAATGGAATAACCGTTTTCGGGAAATTTTTCAGTGGTTTCAGAATGTTTTCCTCTGCAATTTCAGATGAATCAATCATAGTTCGTCATCCTGGAAAGAAAAATTTTCGGATTGAATCGTCTGGTGATGAGGATGACGAGCCACTTTTGTTATCCCCAAAGACGCGTAGATCTATTGGGATTCGCGCTCCAGTGGAGTCCATCGATGATTCAGAGTCAGAAGGGCTACTCTCTGAGAACGATTATGAGGATAAACACCGTTCCGAGGACGATGATGAGGATAAGCAGCTCTCCGAGGATGATGATGAGGATGAACAGCTCTCCGAGGACGATGATGAGGATAAGCAGCTCTCCGAGGATGATGATGAGGATAAGCAGCTCTCCGAGGCCGACGATGAGGATGAACAGCAGAACCACAGGATCCAGGAACCAATGCTAAATGGTAAATTTAATATTGGACATTGGATATTATATTATAGACATAAATTTGATGTCCTTACTCCGCTTGTGCTCAACAGTTTCAACAGAATCACAAAAAGCTTCTTCGATAATGATGGATAAATTCAAGATCAGGCGTTCTGATTATTCTGCACGCGAGGGGGAATCTGATGAGGAGATTCTGATCGAGGAGGAAGATGAAAGTGATGTGTTGGAGACGCAAGAATCTTCTCAATATGAACATGCGAATTCAGTCACTATGGCTGCAGAGTGTCCTGATGATTCTAATGAGACTCGGGAGAAATCTTTTGAAAGCAGTATTCAGAAGAAACTCAGTTCCACTCGATACACGAAAATGCGTGATACAGATAAGCTCAATCAGGTTGAGAAAATGCTAGATCAGCTGGACATTTCTGAGATAAAGGAGGAGGAGAAAGATCATTCGCAAGACGATGTGATTTTGTTGGATTCTGATGATTCTCTAACAGAGCAAAATAAGATTTCCGTATCGCAAGCTGTTTATGATTTGGAGAAAAACAAGCTGGAGCAGTTGCTGTCAGAGCAGCAGAGCAAGAACACGCTGTTAAGTAAAATGGGATCAAGTTTGCCGGATAAGGGAGCAAAGCTGTCCGCTCAATCAGCAGCCTTGCAGACGGAAATTGATTATCAAATCAAGCACATTGAGAAACTGCAGATCACGGAGACTGAAGTCCAAAATGGTGTATCGGCGAATTTGGGTGAGGAGGAAGGAGCTGTTGGTGAACTTCCAGGGAGAACTGAACGAGCAGAGAAAATGTTCCATAAGCGAGAGATAGTCACAATTGAGACAATTTCTGAAATTCATAAGTCTTTGAAGCAGCGCCCGCCGGAGGATTTGCTAATGGAACAACCAGATCAACTGAAAATCACTCTGATGGAACACCAACGGTATGCTCTATCTTTCATGACTTGGAGAGAGCAGAATAAACCGAAAGGTGGGATTCTGGCTGATGACATGGGCACAGGTAAGCACTGAAATTAAGAATTTTTAGCAACTTAATGTATGCTCATATTGTGTAATTTGTTTTCAGGAAAAACGTTGACTATAATAAGTCTTATGTTGTTGTGCAACAGAACTGAAGAAGATGAGACAACGTGGAAGAAGAAAGATGCGCGGAACATGTATCATGGAGGTACTCTCGTCGTATGCCCGGCTAGTTTGATGGATCAATGGTGCAATGAGGTAAAGACCAAATGCAAGCGAGGTGCTCTTGTAGGGTATCTGCATCATGGACCTAATCGAGAATACAAAGCACGTCGTCTGGCCAAATATGATCTAGTGGTGACAACGTATCAAACGCTAACTTCGGATTTTAAAAATCAAGGAGGTTTGTTTGGAGTGAGATGGCACCGAGTAGTCCTTGATGAGGGTCACACCATGAGAAATCATAAAACGGCGATGGCAAAGGCTTGCTTTGAGGTCGAAGCAGAGAACAGATGGGTGCTGACAGGAACTCCCATTCAAAATCGTCTGAAGGATTTCTATGCATTGATAAAATTTCTGAAATGCTCACCCTTTGACGATATTAATTATTGGAACTCATGTATTGGCAATAAGGAGATGACAAAAAGTGGATATGCCAGAGTTCACACACTCGTGAATTTACTCTTGCTTCGCCGCACAAAGCAACAGCTTCAAGAAAGAGGAATACTTGAGAAGTTGCCAACCAAGATGGTAAAAACAGTAGAGGTGCAACTGACTCCTGATGAGAGATCGCTCTATGCCAAGGTGGGAATCTTTTACAGTAAATTTCATTTTTTTTCTTAACTAATCTTTTTAATTTTTTTTTTCAGTTACTGCTCTATTCACAAGCCCTCTTTTCACAATACATGACCCAGCGAAAGAATGATTTTCCAATTATCAATGCCAAACAGAATGTTGACAAGGTATTTCACTCCATCAAGTCATCACTCGTAGGCAAAGATGTCAGCACGATGGAGATCTTCAAGCTTATTCTGCGCCTGAGGCAAATTTGTTGCCACCCTGGATTGATTCTAAAGAATCAGGAGGAGGATTTTGAATTTGATGAGTCGACAGAAGATAGCGGCAGAGCAGTGAATTTGGTGGAATTGGTGGACAAGCTGAATATGAATGATAGTGAAGGCAGTATTGGTGCTCCCGTAAAAGCACGTTACGATAGAAAGATCTTTGATCTGGACAACCCCAGTTCGAAGGTGTCCGCAGTCATTGAGGAAATTGAGCGAATTTACGAAATCGGAGAAAAAATGATTATCGTCTCACAGTGGACGTCGGTGTTGGACATCATTGCTGATCATCTGAAAAGGAGAAATCTCTCATATCTTGTCCTAACAGGGACAACTAAGATCTCGGATCGTGGAGAGATTGTGGCTAACGTCAATGATCCATCACACGATGTGCAGATCCTTCTGCTCTCCCTAGGGACGGGTGGTGTTGGTCTCAACTTGGTAGGAGCGAACAACTTGCTCCTTATTGATCCTCACTGGAATCCACAACTGGAGATGCAGGCGCAGGATCGAATTTACCGCATTGGCCAAATCCGAGACGTATCAATTGTGAAGTTTATCACTTCTGATAGTATGGAGGAGCGTGTTCAGCAGCTGCAGCAGATAAAGCTTGAATTGGCCGACAAAGTGCTTACTGGGGCCAGAAAAATGGGGTCTGGATTAACAATCCAAGATTTAAGAACACTGTTTGACATGTAGTGCGCATTCTCACTGCCAATATGTGATAAAACTAGAGAAATCAGAATGTGAGAACAGAAAAGAGAATGGTCTATCAAGATGTGAAGGAGGAAATGAACTGATTATACATATGAATTCCATAAATGATACAAACTTTTTTTTAATAAAGCAAAATTTAGGTCTGTTAAATGAGATTTTGAATTTATTTATTAATCTTAATATGTGTTTTAGCTTTTCCAATTAGAAGTCTACTCACAGGAAGTAAATTCTTTCTAGTCACAAGCACAATGCGTTTTATGAACGACACTCCATTTTGGTTATCCAAAGAGTTATCCAACAGAGCGATATTTCGCCGCAGGATCGGTTGAAAAATGTCGGTTGTGGATCGTGTGGAACTTATTCAGTAGAATTCATGGAATGATGGAATAAAAAAAATTCTCACCTTCAAGTGTAAAAAATAGAAAATTTATTTGCTTTTCTTGTGCATAGGGAAAATTTTGGCATCAAGAAATCTTAAATATGCTAAAATCGCTAAAATGCTCGCGTACGCGAGTTCCTGAAGTGAAATCCCGACCACAACGGAAATGTCCGCTTCTTCCGCGAGAGTTCCAACGACAGTCCATGACGATTGCTTCATGGGTTGTGAGTGACGGCGTGAGTGTTTGTTCTGTTGTGGAGGAAAATAAAATGTGTTTCACTTTGCCCCGTGTCACAGTGTGGCTGGATTCGAGTGATATCAGGAGTGGAACGACAAAAGTAAAAGTACTGCCTTGTGGAGAGCAAATGACGACGCTGGGGAGCGTGTGAGTGAGCGCGAAAGTGCCGAATGGCAGCCGCTTGGACGATGAAGAGTGGGAGGAAATTGACGGTGGAAAAGGCCAACAGCCCATGAGACTGGAAAGAAGTTGTCTGTTCCTCAGTTTATGCAGTGTCTCCGTGTAGTGTGGATCAGCCGTGCACAGTGCTTATAGTATCCCTTGATGGTGTTCCGCTGGTTCAGCTCCCTCTACTGCAGGCTTTTCCCCCAGACTGACAGCATGACCGTGTTCGAGAGGTTGCGAGATCACCTGGCGCGCTACAATCAAGAGCACCTGGTACAGTTCTGGGACGATCTCACTGACGATGAGAGGCGAGAGCTACAAGAGGACATCCGAGAGTTCAATCTGGAGGAAGTGCAGGACATCTTTAGGCGGGCCATTGCGGGCTTGCAAGACGCCAGCGAGAAGCTGGATGATCGGCTGCAGCCCCTGCCTGAGGAAATGTGCATGTCTGTGAAGCGCACGGATCCCACACTCCTGCGAGAGTATGAGAATGAGGGTCTGAGACAGGTGGCGCTGGGGCATGTGGGCGTGCTGCTGATGGCTGGTGGCCAGGGCACACGTTTGGGCTTTCCCCATCCCAAAGGCATGTACGACGTTGGACTACCGTCCCGGAAGACACTGTTCCAGATACAGGCTGAACGGATTCGCAAGCTGGAGCGCCTGGCACATGATGCCACTGGTCAGCAGGGCCACATTTCGTGGTACATCATGACCAGCGAACACACAATGGAGCCGACGAGACGATTTTTCGAGAAGCACGACTTCTTTGGACTACGCGAGGAGGACATCGTGATGTTTGAGCAGGGCAGTTTGCCCTGTTTTGACTTTGAGGGCCGCATCTTATTGGATGAACGCCACCGGTTGGCCAAGGCGCCTGACGGTAATGGTGGAATTTACCGTGCTCTTTGCGAGCGTGGCATTTTGGACGACATGCAGAACAGAGGAGTGCTGTACCTCCATGCTCACAGTGTGGACAATATCCTCATTCGTGTGGCCGATCCCATTTTTGTGGGCTATTGCGTCCAGCAGCGCGCCGAGTGTGCCGCCAAGGTGGTCGAGAAGTCTCAACCCAGCGAACCCGTTGGTGTGGTTTGCGTGGTAGACGGCAAATATCAGGTGGTGGAGTACAGCGAGATCACCTCCAAGTCAGCCGAAATGCGGAAACCCGATGGCCGGCTAACCTTCAGCGCTGGCAACATATGCAATCACTTTTTCACCACTGCATTCCTCCAGCGAGTGGCTGCAGAGCACGAGAAGGAGCTGAAGCTGCATGTGGCCCAGAAGAAGATACCCTGGGTAGATGGGGAGGGCGTGAAACGCACCCCTGAAAAGCCAAATGGGATTAAAGTGGAGAAATTTGTCTTCGATGTATTCCAATTTGCCGAGAAGTTTGCTGTAGTGGAAGTGGAGCGCAACGAGGAATTCAGTGCACTGAAGAATGCCGATGGAGCCAAGAAAGACTGCCCATCAACTGCTAGGTAAGTGCATTTCATGTTATGCATTTTGAAAAGAAAAAAGCAGAGATAAATTGGGTGAAGACTTGATAAGAAAAACAAAATTGTACACTGCAAAAGAATTATTTTAACATATATTACGTTTATTTACAAATTCAACGGGTGAATGAAAAAACTGCAATAAGTGGAAGGTTTTTCTAAGAATATATAAGAACTAGTAAAAAAATATATCGGATTTTCCACTTATCTAAGTCATTAAGACACTCGTTGATTTAAGTAAGAATCTGCGAATTTTAATAATAATAAATTCTCAATAGGCAAGACATCTTCCGTCTCCATCGGCGCTACATCGAGAACGCTGGAGGCTCCGTGGATGGTGACGCATGTGAAGTATCACCTCTACTCTCGTACTGTGGCGAAGGACTCACACAAGTCGTTCACGGGAAGACATTCCGGAGTCCTGTGCATCTGCAGAGTACCACGGAAACTCTGAACGGACACCTTTAGAAGCGCCGTGGAGCACAAGGGACGTCGAGTTGCAGTCGTATGAACTCCAATGGCATCGAAATGTCTCTCCCACTCTCTTTGGGGCAGAAACACTTTCTAATCGCCGTCGATGTCCAGTAAGCACAATGTCGATAGATTTTTTTTGGTTTCTCTCACAGAGCTGAAATGGAAGATGAGGGGAAAAAACCATCAATGAGATGTTAGGAAAAGACTCCGCGGCTAAAGGTCACAAGAGTGAACGTGCAATCGTTAAGAAATTTGATTTCATTTGCATAATAATTTGCGATTTCGGAATAGAGATTGGACCTATACTGGCAGGAAGACGAAAAAAAACAAGTAATAAGAGGTGTTGGGAACAATACAACTGCATAGTATATCTTACAATATCTATACTCTTTTCTTTTGCCATCAATGCTTTTTTTACCCACTCAGAGCCGCGCATGAAAAGGAGGCCCAACTTGTAAATTATACTTTTTAATGCTAAACACTTTCGATTATGCAATATTGCCAATATTTCTCTTTCATTCTCTGTACTTTTAAATGTTAAATCTGCCTGAAGGCTTGTATATAATTTTTTTTTATTCCCTTCACATTGTATTCACACTGATTATTGACTTACTTTCCACAAACAAAGCAAAGTGTATCATACAAGAAAATGTTTAGGCTAAATTTATTGTTATACATACAATACAATATTTCCATATGGATGTGTGGCTTTTCTCCCTCTCAAAAAATCACTCACACATGCGAAAAGTTGTCTTTTCACTGAAAAAAGACGAATGGCAAAAATACTTTCAATCAAAATTGTACAATTTTACCCACTCTTGTGTGTTTTTGAGAGGTAGGAAGCAAATATAATCACTGATCAGTAAGAATGTTAAACGAGCAAATAATTTTTTATAGCGACTAATAAATTAAATGTAAAAATATTATGTAGATCTTGTGTGATCATTTTTGATGATCGACCACAACAAATTTCTCCTCGTCTTCGTCATGTCTTCAATGATTTTCTTACGTACTACAAAACTGTAGTGAGGACTCGAATACCTAATCCATCTGCTTATAAACTTTGTCATTGCAAAAGTATTTGCCAACTTGATAGCCGAAGGGAAATGGAATTGACAATGATGAAGTAAGTCAATTAAATATTTCCACAGCGGATATGATAACTCTTTTCCCCCAAATATACACATTTTCCTCGTTGATAACAACACCATAAACATACATTTTCATACACACAAATACACAGAATCTCGACAAAGAAGAATTTATCAGGCAACAATTTACAGATCTATGCAGAGAATATTATCGCAAGTGTCTGAATCACATTAGTGTCTTTTCTTACTGAGTAATTACCAGCACAGATCTGTGTATTTGGAAAATACGCATTTTTTGCTCTCAAATTACTTTATGACAAACGTATCAAGCTGAGTATCTCAAGAAGTATTTCTGGAAAATAATTCATTCGAGAGTTATTTATCTCAAGACAGTGGGTATCTTCTAGCAAATTGATTATTTGGCGTTGTCTTATCGCGGAGGCACTAGCAACACACAATAAATTATCACACAATCAAATAGAATTTTTTTGATACCAGATATACTCGCGTACAAGGAACTTTGAATAGGGTTATCAACTGTGAGATTGCATTGATAGAAAGCATTTCTACACTCATTTCAAGCAAATTACTCTTCTTGTGTAAAATGGAACAAACAAAACATCCAATCTGTTAGCGCACTGGTTAATTAATTTTGCCATTAAACAAGTGCAAAAAATGTCCCAAAAGTATTCATTCATTTATCATAAATGTTTGTTGTACGGAAATGTCGCGTAAAGAATGCTTTCAAAAATACATGTGGCACTTTTTCAATGCCATCGCTACAAACACACAGTTCCCTTACATCATATAGTCTCACACTACATCTGATCAAACAAGCAAAGCATTTCCAGTATCTCCAAGAACAAGAAATCATTCACTTCTCCATTTGTGATGCATTCCATGTTCAGTTGAATGGCAATTGAACTGCTGATGTGATCGAAGAAATGGCACTTTGTAAGCTCAATTAATTTCACTATACTCTCTTGAAGCATTCTGAGAAACCTTGGGAGCCAAAATGTCAAAAATGCCTGTTTTACTCAGGAAGATGTGGTGTAAGTGTCAGGGTCACCTTTTTGAGCATACGAGAGTGGGCCTGAAATTTCCAACAAGTTGACATCTTTTGCGGTTGAGAAATGGCTAATGAATCATGAGCAAATTATTCAATCTCTCCACCGATAACAACTGCATGGCATAAAGATTAATTTACCTTTATTTATTCTTGCCCAGTGTTCTCTGCTTCTCTGCGTGTTCCACAATTTTCTCCTCAACAGCCAAACCCTTTCTTCTCCTCACTGAATCCATGTACATCTTCGCTCGATTCTCTGTATCTGCCTTCTCCCCAAAATGCAGATATTCCTCTTCAGTGGAGGGCACCCAGAATGGATCAATGTCCAGCACCTCCCAATGACTGAACAGAAGCTGCGGTGAGGCGAGCCCAGACGTCTGTTTGCGAATCTCTTGAGCAAAATTGAAGGACTCAATCACAGGAATTATAGCGGTGACTGAGAAATTATCACTGCCCTCTGTGAGATCTCCAGATAGAATTCTCCCATTCCGGCGACCAATCACAGCGTACAATTTGCCCAAAACTTCAGCATTCACCACAATATTGCAGCTGTACATGGGCGTCACAAGACGTTGTGGTTGCTTCTGGAAGGCTCGACGACATCCTTCCTTCATAGCGGACATGAGTTGCCCAGAAATTGGTCCATAACTGCCATCAGATGCCCCATCATCCACATCAAGGCTGCAGTTCATCAGGATGAAGCATACACCATAAAGAGGCTCTTCACAGAGAGGTCCCGCCAACGTTGCTAGTTGGAAGCCATTGACGAAGGAATTATCCAAGCTGCTCTCCTCCAAGCACTTCTGCGCAGACACATTGAGTGGCTCCCAAAAGCTGTTGTGTCGAAAATCTGATAAATTAAGCAGAATATTTGAGCCACATCGTCGTGGTCCTACACTCCACAATCTCTCCACCACTGTCTCCGGAAAGTGGCCACAATTGGCCAGCTTGAAGGCCTTAGAGAGTTGCTCATGGAAATCCCTCATTGACTTTATGGTTTTGTCCGGCAAACATCCTCCACTAGTATTTCTCGCGTAGATCTTCAGTAATTCCGTAGAATTGTCCAGAATTTCTACAACTTCTTTTGGCAGTGGCAATGCCAGGATGTCCAGGGAGCACTTCTTATTGGACGTCGTTATTGTCACGATCTGACTTTCTATGTCATCATTTGTGGGAACCACAGCTTCATTCACCATGTCCACTGTCGCCTTTGTCACAATTGTCTCGCGAAAGGGTACAATGGGCTTTGAGACATTCAGTTCGATACGAGCAAAGCGCGTTTCTAGATCCAACACGCACCTATCCAGATGCACCTCGCCCAATGTGAGTAAAACATGTTCTCCAGTCTCTTGCACCAGCACCTGCACGCACGGATCAGCCTGATTGAGCAGCTTCAGGCCTTTCACGAGTTTTGGCATGTCCTGGGTGATTTTAGGCTCAACAGCAACTCTCAAAATTGGTGTGGCGATGAGCTCCATGTCTGTAAAGGGTGGACAGTAGTAATTGGAACTCAGTGTGGCTGTTTGAAGAATGTGATTGTCCAGTCCGCTTATTCCCACAATATTTCCTGCACACACTTCGTCAATATTCTCCAGTTCTCTTCCCATGAAGATGAACAGATTTGACACGGTGATTTCTGTTACATACTTTGGCAGCTCCTGGGAATTCGTATTAATGTTCTTGGGATCGTGCTTCGGTCCTAGTACATACATTTTATCGCCTCTCCTGAGAGTGCCGCTGAACACCCGACCGAAGGCAATAAACACTTCATTGCACTCCTCGTTGTCTTCCTCAGTGGCTACATCTTCAGTCTGTTGCACCTGTACTTGTCCTAGAGCTTGTCGTTCTTCAATCTTCTGTCGAACAATTTCTCGTCGGCGCTGAATCTCCTCCAGAGATGGCACAAATTTCTCTCGATCATCTTTTGGCAACTGCGACGGATCCACAGCACACATCTTGGAAATGAACACAATTTTGTTACCACTTTCCGGATCAGAATTCATAAAATCTTTCTGGAGAATTTGTGTCTCCGCCGGATAAGATCGCAGGTCTTGATTCAAGGAGCACATGAGTCTCTCAGCCTTTTCACTAGGCATACTACATGGCGCTGGGACGTACTTGCAGAGACTCTCGAGCACAATGTTTGACAGTGGCAGCCACTGAGTGAAAAGTGTCTTCAGTTGCTGTCGATGATCTGTGCTCCTGAGATCACGAGTACTCAAGCTGATGCCCAATTTCTCAGCTATTGTGGCCATCTTCTCCTTATCCTTCCTCACAAGAATCGTCTCGTAGATATGCCAGATATTCTCCAGAATAAACTGCACAAACATTGGCTTCTTGGCTTTCTCCTGGGCCCCCGCGAGACAGGAATTCGTCTTGGCATTATAGTAGTAGTTACCCCACATTGCTTTCACCAACTCTTCTCGGGAAATGCCTAGCTTCTTCTCATACATCACAGCGAACTGCATGATGGAAAATCCCCAGCCGTCCAGAGCTGAGCAGAAGATTACATTGCCCGCTTCTGGTAAAAAGTACAGCTTCGAGTCATCCACATTCTCCAGTGCACTTGTGTAGTCACTATTGGTCGTGATGTCCTCCTTCGCCATCACATCTGACGCGAAAATACTGGCATACACTGCGTTGACATTCTCTAGCACCTGGGACAAGTGGATGAAGGCATCGTGAGGTGTCATTTGCTTTTCCAGAAACAACCTGTCGATCTTGCTCAGCACAAGAATTGGCTTCAAGCACTCCATGTATGCTTGCTTCAGGCATATTCGTGTTTGTGGGCAAACGCCCTCAACCACATCCACGAGAATCACCGCTCCATCGCACAATCTCACTGCCGTTGAGACCTCTCCTGAGAAATCCACATGACCAGGAGAGTCGATCAGATTGATGAGGATTTCTTCACTACTCCGAATACTCTTGTAGTACAACGTCACACTGCTGCTCTTCATCGTAATGCCGCGCTCTTGTTCATCTGCTCGACTATCCATGTACCTCAACTTCCCTGCAAGCTTCTGTGAGATCAGCCCATTGCTGGCCACCAGGTAATCCGCCAGCGTTGTCTTCCCGTGGTCAACGTGTGCTAGAATGCACACATTTCGCACACTTCTCCGTCTCTGCAGCTCACCAAATCGCTCAATATCGATGCCACGCATGGTGGGTGACTTCTTTCTGAAATGAATACAAAATTCACATTGATTATCCGAGGATCAGTGGCAGAATTTCCAGGAAAATACACCTTACTACGCGTAACCTCAACGAGGTGCAAATTTCACATGTTGTGAAATTGACGTCACACGCAGGGCCGCCACTTCACGCAATGGTTTTAGCAGAAGTTAAGCGAATTTAGATGAGTGTGGCAGCCATGGCAATAATCAGCTGATATCGAATTGCATTTGTTTGTTTACGTATTTTTCTACTCGAACGAAATATAACTTTTTTATCACAATCAGATGCGTTATCAGTGTATGAAATAGGCAGAAAAGCGATGCGAAACACACAAAAGATCATTTGAGCTTATCGCATTGAGCATTTCCTCAACTCAATTGCTCTTCATTATTGCACTAAACATCATTCCATAGTTGACGCCTAATAGAAACACACTTCCGCAAAATAGTCGTGATTTGCACAGAATTGTGTTGAATCATGTCTGCTATATTTAACATCAAAGGTAAGAAAGGGATTTATTCACGGATTTTGGTATATTCAGAATTACTTTCCAGAACATCAGCACACTCGTTTCAACCCATTGACCGGGCAATGGGTGCTGGTATGTCCTCACCGAATGTTGAGACCTTGGTCAGGTCAGGAAGAGTCACCGGAACTCTTTAGCGCATCTGATTTTGACCCAAAAAATCCCCTTTGTCCGGGAGGTATTCGTGCAAATGGAATGGTAAGACCAGCCCGCATGAAACCCATTTGAAATCTGTTCCAAATATTTGATTTTTGACCATTTTTCCAGAAAAACCCCAACTACACTTCCACTTTTGTCTTTACCAATGATTTTCCGGCTCTCTTGGAGGATGTTCCCGCACCGCCAGTCAATCAGGACCCCCTCTTTCAGACGGCACCAGCAAGAGGCACTTGTCGTGTGATTTGCTTTCATCCAAAGTCAAACAAAACTCTTCCCTTGCTCACAGTCACGGAGATTGGCCACGTTCTCGCCACGTGGAGAGAGCAATTTGAAGAACTGAAGCAAAAGTATACATGGGTGCAAATATTTGAGAACAAGGGCGCCGCCATGGGATGCTCAAATCCTCATCCTCACTGCCAAATCTGGGCTTGCTCGTTCCTCCCCAGCGAGCCAGCCACCAAAGACAAATACTTGCGGCAGTACTTTGAGAAGAACGGTCGCCCCCTTTTGCTGGACTATGTGGAGAAGGAGCTGCTCAAGAGGGAGCGGATTGTGATTGAGAATAGGAATTGGCTGGTGGTTGTACCGTTCTGGGCCAGTTGGCCATTTGAGACTATGATAATCTCACGAAGAGACACCAAGAGATTTGATGAACTCACTCAGGAGCAATCTGAGGATCTGGCCATTGTGATTAAAGAGCTGACCACAAAGTATGACAATCTCTTCAAGTGCTCCTTCCCATATTCCATGGGTTGGCATGGTAAGTCCATGAAAATTGAATTGTTTAATAACTTGTCTGGATTATCAGCATTAGACATTAACATGATAATACGAGTGAAAATATTTGTCAGTTCCTAATGCCACTCGCATTTTTCCACACATTATCTCAGAGACGAAAGTCTGTGTTCAATATCGCTAATCATTAAACATGCAATTAATTAAAATTCAAATATATTCAGCCCTCGAAAATTACGATAATTAGGCACTTGAAGAAAGGTGAAAAAGTGGAAAAACCAGTATGAAATTGTATTAATATCAGACTATAATTTGCAGGTGCGCCGACTGGAGCCATGGCGAACGATAATAGCGACCATTGGACTTTGCATGCCATCTACTATCCACCTCTCCTGCGATCGGCCACCGTTCGCAAGTTCATGGTGGGATTTGAACTACTGTGCCAGGCTCAGAGAGACCTCACAGCCGAACAAGCAGCTGAACGGCTGAGAGAACTGGACGGGAAGAGGCATTACTCCATTCAGTGAATACAGTGTGAATAATAGTTTAATTTGGGGAATAAACAAGGGAATAAAGCTTTAGTTTTTGAGTATGGCTTTCGCTTCGATCGCGATCATAGACTTGAGGAGTTGGGCAATGGTGTAGCGCAGTCGATGGAACATAAATCTGCTAATCTCGAATGTTGAGATCTTGCCTTCGGAATAGACAATTTCCAGGACAATTTTAGGATCTGACACTCTAGCTACGTTGTCATTAATCATGCTTATGTTGATTCTCCAGCAAATGTTCGGAACGACATTAACGGTCTTCAGTTCATAGTACTTCTGGAGCATGAGATCTCGGTGTTTCCAGAGCGTGTTGCACACTTCCTCCATGCAATCTTCAGGGAATCTGTAAATGATACACCAAACATTCATAAGAGCTAAGAAAAAGTCTATAGACAAGTTTCTACTTGTGCTCCTGCAGGAGTTTCCTCAGGATATCTTTCTTCCCAGAATCTCTAGCTGTGCGTCTCAAATACTCTTCGATGATGCGTAGAACCGTGAAGAATAGGTCAACAAACTGGTTGTTTGACAGATTACTGTTTGAGAAAGCAGATATTTTCTTCCTGGTCACAATCTGTTTCTGAACAGGACAACTCTGATTGTCGATATAGAAAACAGCCACTGAAACGGAGGAAAATATCACAAAGAAATTACTTCTTTCCAATACTTAAATACTTACGCTGCACTAATGCCTTCACATCAGATTTCTGTAGAATAGAATTATTTAGAGAATTACTTTCATTAACTTTCCACATAATTCCTATAGAATCGCAATAAGAAACTTTTCTATAAATATGTTTGTTTATGTTTTCTGAGCGCCACACTAAAAATACTGTCAAATTTGCTAGAATAGGGTTCTGTGTTTCTTACTGCAGATTGCTGAGTTTTCGTGTGGTAAATTTTCACGTGGGTTTTTTGTAATTCCTTCAATAATGGCAATTAATTTCCTGCGAAATAGATTGAGTGAGTAGTATTCATAATGCTTTTCATGCAAAGAAACCAAAAGTAGCCGTGAATTGTATAATCTTCAGGATTTGGACAAATACTTCAATCTCCTCTTGTCATTATCCGGAATGCGACTGATTCTGCGGCTTCTTTGGTCAATCCAGATGAACCGGTGACCATGGAGAATCCATTTGAGAAACCACGACAGAAGTGCATCCTTTGCAGGGCCAATATTGAGCCAAATTACAAAAATGTGAGGCTACTATCACAGTTCCAGAGTCCCTATACGGGAAAGACTTACGGAAGGCACATCACCGGGCTATGCAAGGCGAAACAGATGATGGTTGAATTGGAAATTATTAAGTCGCAAAACAGTGGACTCATGCCCACTTATAAGAAAGCCACTGAGTTTCTGAAGGATCCTCCTCTCTTCGATCCCGAACGACCCATTCGACCTCACAAGTACTAGCCAGACGTGTTCAGTTTCAGAAATAAAGTAATCCAAGGTAGAATCGTTACAAATACTTTTTATTATTTATGTAGATCATTCTTAGTGCTTTTTGCCAATAAGTCCCTGTTTCTTGAGCTGACGAAGCGCACACTTAGCCGCTGTACACTTGGCGATTCGATAATTGCGGCCAATTCCACGGAAAGTCCCTTTTCCAAAGACCTCCACCATCACTCGCACCCTCCGACCATCCGCGAGTTTCTCTGGTTTGCTGCAATTCAGAAAAATGTCCATGAAAAAGTCATTCCTTCTGACACTAAATTTCGGTTTCCTTACCTAAACTTGGCTGTCTCTGGCTCCAACTCCAGAAGTTCCCTTATTGGCGACTTTGGCACTGAATTGCTGAACTGTTCGATCTCTGGCCGCATCATATTGCTGTACACCTTCCACACGGCATCGAGAGACATTCCCGAGTCGAGAAATATTGCACCAGCGACAGATTCGAATACGTCTCCAAGTGCCTTCGGCACCTCCACGTCCTCAGCCTCATCACACTCGTCCTCGGAAATTAGATAGTACTGAAATTGCAGGGAGGATTAGCTTGAAACTTGTTATACATTAAGTGTGGAAGGCTCACCTCTTCGCTGATGCTGTGGCCGTTCTCATGCTGGAACCTCACGAAGCGATCAATGACCTCATTGAGACCGGGTGAGAGATGTCTGAAGTACTTGTGGAAGCCATGACGGACGGCCAATGAGGCGAAGATTGTATTGTTAACCAGGGCGGACCTCAGGTCAGTCAGGGCTCCTGGAGAGTGTTGGCGGGGATCTTCGTAAAGATGCCTGGTGATAAGATAGTCCAGAACAGCATCGCCCAAAAACTCCAATCGCTGATAGCAGTCAGTGAGGCGATTGGGAGAATAGGAAGCATGAGTCATGGCTTGTAGAAGATAAGATTTATCCCGAAATTCATAGTCTATTGTTTTTTCAAACTGTCCAAAGCCATCCAGAAGTTCCGTGAGCATTTTCATCGGCTGAGGATAGTGACTTAGAAGAGGCGATTTTGGAGCAGTCCACCATCCATACACTGTTCTTCGGGATGTGTCTTTCTCATGCTCCAGAGTTGATGTTCCTGGCAAGCGATCTAGTTTTTCGGGATATGAGATTTCAAAGCAAGGCAGGACACGAATTCCTACCCAGGCCATGAACAAAAGAGCACCTCTTGGCCCACACTCGATTAAGTATGCTCCTATTAGAGCCTCCACGCAGTCCGCGACAGATTTGTCTGGAATACTGTGCTGTGTGACCAAATTGTAGGGGATGAAGCAGGGAAAGTTATCGAAATTTAAACTTGTATCCATCTCATCGTCTTTGTCCACCTTCTCTGCCAGTCCTAGAACATTGGCGCGATCACGGATGAGGTTACAAATTTCCTGACTCGTCATCTCCTTGAGATTGGGCAGTTCTGCAAGATTCCAATGACAGGCCGGAATTCGTGCCTCAATCAGGGCCTTCTCTAATTCCTTCGGAATATAGTAGCATGGCGGCAACCAGTTGTCATGAGGCTCAAACTTGGTTGATATCATGCTTTCACCCAGCATCTTTCGTCGTCCCAGACGGTAGAGATTGAGGTTGGAGACTTGTTTCGAACGGAGATGACTCAATTTTCCCTCATGAACGTCTTCATAGGTGCAATAAAGATAGGTTGTTATGGCGTATTTGAGAAAAGAATCTCCTATAGTTTCCAGTCTCTCAAGGTTAATGCCATCATTAGCATTGGACATGGTCAGCGCTTGAAGGATAATGCTAGGACTAGGTCCAGGATGACCCTTGAGATTTGGTTGATAGTCAAAACTGAAGAATTCAGGCTTGTCATTAGGAATTTTATCGTTGTAGTTCTCCATCATCTCCTCAGCTGTCAAGGACAAGTTTTGTTGCAATTTTCTCCGTCGTTGTTCAATAAAGGCGTCTTCAGACATAGTTGGCTTGGTAATGAATCTATCGAAGAGATGTCCAGAACAGAGATTTTCCACATTATCAGCTTTGCTTTCTTCTATGAATGCCTTATTGATAGAGTGTAAATTGTCAAGAGTTAATCCACCGTCCTGATAAAATCGTTGCAAATCCTTTTTCGCCGCATAAGGAAGAAATTCCTCAAGAAGTTCAAGAGAGAACGTCGGTGTTATTTCTTTGGTGCTGTCCCTTTTTTTCACGATAACTACATCTTCGTTGTAATTCACCATCATTCCTGATCTCTTGATCCTATCGATGTTATCCAACACAGCCTCTTCAAACTTACTCTCGCATTCTTCAATAGAACAACTCAGATTGACATCAGGAAGTCTTTGAAGATTATTAAAATCATTCTCTCCTGAATCTGAAGCTTGACCGCCCAGAATCATGTCATTGATAATGGCAAGTTTCTTCTGGCGCTTAAGAATCTCCTCTTCAGTCTCAATAGCTTCCGCTAGATTGTCCGATTTAAATTCAATGCGCATCTTTCCCTCACTCTTAACACTCTCAGTGTCATCCTGGTCAGATTGGAGTGAATCATCGGAGTCTGTGTCATAATAAGTGGAATCAAAGACATTTCCCGACTGATTTGATGCATTCCACGATGTTGGTGATCCATACCGAATTTGATTGGGATTCTGAATGGTCCAGTTATCATCAGCTAGCCCATCAAAGCTTATCTGAACATCATTAGCCATATCATTAGACCAAGTGCCAATTTCCATAAGATCTTCGTCATATTCATTGGACTCGTCATCCAAATCATCATCCTCCTTCTCTGCTGTTACACCATTCAATTTCTTGCTGAGTTTACTGCTTTGCTTCTTTATCTTCTCCTCCTGGACGGGTTTCTCTGACGAGGATTCATCGTCACTTTTCTCCGGAGACTCCTGTTTAGCTATCTCGCGAGACTTTTTCAGCACTTCTGCTAAACTCCATCCAAAATCTAGCGATGGCCACTCAAAATCCTCTCCATTTGCCACTTTTCCCAATCCCAAATCCTGTGACACTTGGCGACGTATCTCGTCGGCCAAGAGGAGGGCATTAAATCTATACAAGATGCATGGGAGACAAACCGCTGCCCGCCACAGAGAGGCCGAAAATGGATGAATCGTGCAAAGTTCCGGAACTAGAATTTGCTTTTGTTCCAAATTCTCCCTCTTTGCGCGCTTTGTCTCCTCAGAACTTGTTGGCAGTGCCACTCCCTTTCTGTTCACGTAGCGCGGCGTAAGAAAATTGAGCCGGGCACTGGTGTGATCCACATCGAGAAGGGGCTGTTTACAATTCTGCACCTGTATGCCATACTTGCGAAAATAGTATTCGCGGAATGTGCTGTAATTCTCACCGGGAAAGCTGCTCTCTGGGGATAAGTGGAAACAAATCTCCGCCACGTAGAAATACTGTGGTTGATCCTGATTACGGTACCACGGCATCACGACAGCATCCTTGAATTTATTGGCATCGAATGTTTGGGTTGTTCTCTCCGTTTCCGACACAGCTTGAGGCAATACATCAGCATTGTCATTGATCAGGCGCAAGAACTCCCAGTCCACAGCCACCCCGTCATTCTCCACCTTTATAGTGGGTACAACAAAGTAGCAATTTTCATTAGCGTCCGCATCGAAGAGCATCAGGTACTTCTGGAGTCTTAGGACATTCGTGAAGGTGTAATTGATGAAGGTGTTAATGTGCTGCAACCGTGTTTCCGTGAGGATAATGTCAGTGGCAACAAGTCGCAGGGAGACCTCCACCTCACCAGAGCGCGTGAATATAGGGAATGCACTGATCTGGGGGATTTTCTTCACAGTCAATATACCAAAGCCCTGCAGTGATTCTTCCGGTGGATAGATTTTGCGGCCTCGAGTGTTCTGTTCCTCGGGGATGGGGCACTTGAGCACCATCTGAATGTAGTAAAAGTAGCACTGCTCACCCACAGTTGGGCGACAGCCAGAAAGAGCGGATGCGACCTGGAGGGTAGAACGGTATTTGTTAGCATAAGTGGGTCATCCACAGAATTTGAGGGCATTTGCATAAATTTGTGGCATATTTCACTATCAAAGGATTACATTTTGTCGGTTTGCCTCGACAATTGAGAGGAAGTTTAACAAATGGAATCCTATTAGCTTGATGGGCTTTTAGTATAAACCCGCCTCTTTACCATACCATCACATTAGTTGGATTAAGATCAGAGAGAATGCCTCTGAGACTTTTTACAGAGAATTGCAACAAGTCCGCGGAATAAATGGTGTCATTGAAAGTAAAATGCTTTGGAAAAGTGGTCGAAATACCTTTAAACAATTTTCCATAAGTGTAAGCATAATTGATTAAGTTGTTAAGTATGTAAACTCACCCTTTTGTAGTAGTACTGTCTCCGTTTTGTCGTACCGGGTCGGGGTTCCAAGTTGTCATTAATCAACATTTCGTCGGTTGACTCGAGCTCGAAATTCTCCCAGTCGGGCTCAAAGGCACGATATCCCTCCTTCCCGATGGGCTGCAGATTATCATCGAGTTCACCACACATGTGGAGCAAGCGACACGCAATTAGAGCTGTTAGGCGGCGGGCGAGTGTTCGTGATGGCATGAGGCATCCGTTGATGTCACACTTCAATGGTGAATTAATTGGTAGTCTGAGAGAGCACTTGTAGAGCGGCCTGGCTCGCCACTGGGCCTTCTCATACCGCCAAATGGGGGTGAGTTTGGTGAATGTGTCACTTGGCAATTTGGCACAGTACTTATTTACAAGGGCAACAGCTGTTGAGAGATTTACGCTTGGCGCATCGAATGCAGGAAGTGGCTTGTATGGAACGATGCACTGAGTGTACCTTTCAGATAGTGTAAGTTCACTCTGGTCAGGCTCATTGTTGGCACATCGTCGAAGAAGCATCTTCTCAATTTCCACATATTCAGCAAATTGCCTCACCATTCCCTCAGTGTTCCTTCTCATCTCTTCGAGGTTGTCATCTATATTCTCTGTGGCTTTTTCCGGAGTATTACTAGTTTCTAGAGAGTCATTTTCGCATCCATTCACATCATCATCGTTATTGATCGCCTCTTGCGGACGCACATCCGCTCCAACCATGATTATGTGATAAGCCTTAGTTGCTCTCGCTCGTCCTTTGCACTGCACATAGCTCCGATATGTCTTTGGTGGATTCCAGCGTATGACTAAATTGCACTTTGGCAAATCAATCTCCTTCTCCAGTATGGATGTACCGATAAGTAGATTGCATTCATGCATGCGGAATCTCTTCAGTACCTCTTCCTGCTTTCTGTGCTCACTTTCAGCCTGTTTCACCTCCTTCAGTGGATCCGCCACTTTGTCCACAATGTACTGCACTGAGAGGTAATTCAACTCCTCGTCGGATTTGGATACTTCATACAATAGCGAGAAGAGAACTCTAGAGGCGAACTCCGTGTCACAAAATACAAGGCCACAGAGAGCATCCGGATCCATTGACTGACTGTTGGCTCCACGATGCTGCCGGCTATGTGACATCAGATTCTTTCGTCGCATTCTTGGCACCCTTCCTTCACTTCTCAACGGCGAGTTTGTGGCATTTGGTTGCACATCTAAGGTCTTTTCAGTTATATTCCTCAGAGTATCCTTTAGTTTAGATGATTCTTGAATTTCTACCATTCCATTTACATGCTCCTCAATCTGTTCACTGCTCAGAGTGAGTCCTTTGAAATCTAATGAGTCAATTTCTTTAAGAAGCTGGGCTATTCCTTCGCCACTTTCTCCATTTTCCTTAATTTGGGTCTCGCTTAGCTTGCCCACATGCTTGGGATCGGGCTTGAAGCACCGCAGAATGCTGAGCAATCTGAGAACTTTGGGTGATGAATACTTGCCGATGCGTTCTCGTTCACTGGATAATTGACTAAAATAGCTATCACAGAATGCCCGCACGTGGACAAAGGTAGTAGAAGTCATGCATAGTAAGAGAAAGTGTCTTTCGTAGGGAGTTTTTACTTTGCTTTTCTCAATTTGAATGAGAAGCGCAAGGGCTGCCTTATCAGCACACCATGGGCCAAATTCCTTCAGCACTTGCAGGAAATCCTCCAGGAAACTTAGGGGTTCAGCTTTTGGGTCTGGAATGTCTAAAAAGCATCCAAAGATCAAATATCTGTTGATAATTCTTGGCGATTGCAGAACTTACTCTTCAGCTCATCGTAGTATTCGTCACTGTAGATTTCCATGGGATCAAACCGATGATCCGAGAGATAGTCTATCTTTGACTGAACCAACTGGGTCAGGGATAATGTCAACTCGTCACAGGACAGAGGAGCACACTGGACAACAATCTCCTGCGGTTTTGTGCAATAACGCAGAAGAGTGACGATATCACTGGCAGTTTCTGCACGACAGTGAACAAACTGTTCCAAACACTCAATCTCTGCCCCCAGGCGTCCTAGTGGACACCCAGCGTTGTGTAAAGGACCCGCTAAGCCCAGAATTTTGGGTTTACTTGGAGTTTTCTTGTAAAACCTAACAAAAATTTCTTGAATATCCTTCGAAAAGGTCATCTTGTGACAATTTTCCACCACGATGAGGTTGATTTGATCAATTCCTAACACCCTGTTCTCCAAGAGGGCTAAAAATTGTTGCGGACCAATTATCACAACCTTCCGGAGAAGATCTTCCGTTTTCAATTTGGGCTCTTCGAATTCACAACAATTCATTGGCTCCAAGTCTGTGAGGTGGTAGACGAGATTGTATGTTGAGACCCCATTTCTCTCGCTGGATAGGTAGATTGTCGCTTTAGGGGTGTCCTCTCGTCGCAGATCACTGCCCAGCTCATGGATGAGCTTGAGGGCAATGAACTCTTTGGAGGAGTTTTGCTCAATGCAGACAAAAACATTCTCCTCAAACGCCGCCGCCAGCAACTCCACCTGATAATCCCTTGGCGTGAAGGCCGTAGTGTGGACATTGTCGGCCCACGTGTACGCCATTCAATTAACTACACTATGTACAATTTTCTTACTAACTTCTACTAAAAAAACACGCGTAATTTTTCCATCACGATAAAAACACAATTTTCCTCAGGACGCTGTCAATCGCTGTCATCCGCGAGGCAGCGCGCATGTCGTCACGTGGACCTGAGCAAAATTGAGCAAAATCTGCTAGAAAATTAAAGGGGTGCTGCCGTTCCGCCACTCCAGGGGCCGCTAGTGGTGTTGTATTTTACCTTCTTACTAAAATTATTTGGTGTTTACAGCAATTACACTGTATACCAACAAAATCATCTCCATATTTTGCACGTGTTGTCTTTGGATGCCGTAACAATTGTATCACCGATGTAATTGAAGCTGCAGGAGAAGATCTCACCGGTGTGGCCGCTGAGAACCTGAGAACACGTTCCATCCAGAGTCCAGATCCTGGCTGTTCGATCGGCAGATGCGGTGAGGATCATGAGACCAGGAGGACTAAAGGAGACCTTGGAGATCTCATCGGTGTGGCCAGTCATAGTGGCGATTTTATCTGCTTTGCCAGCAATGTTCCAGAGTTTTGCGCTGCAATCTGCACTTGCGGTTACCAAATGTTGGCCACTGTAGTCAAAGGACACGTCCAAAACCTCATCAGAGTGATCATCAATTGTGTAAAGGGTCTTTCGTTCTCTAATATCCCAGAGTCGCGCTGTACTATCCAGAGATCCCGTGGCTATCATTTTGCAGTTGATATTCCAGATTGCATTGCTGATCTCCCCATTGTGGCCGTTGAAAGTTATGACATCCCTGAGGATACATTATCTTTGTTTTATACATTCATCCTCATTAATTTGTATAATAGAAAGGATAGCTCAAGCAAATTTCTTGGTATTTGCTTGAAGGTATAATGAGGAGCAAAAACATTCCGTATTCATTGTATAATAAAATGTTTGTTCTAGAAATCATACCATAAAGTACAAAGAATGCGGAAAAGATGATAAAAGGGGTGTGGAAGGAAAATTCGCAGAAAACTTTGAGGAGGATTGTACATGGAGACGAAAAAGGAGCAGTTGGTAAATTTATGCATTAGATACGTGATTGACATTGTGACGCAGAGAATTTTCCGTCGTATTTGACTTTAAAAGTGTATCTTCTCAACGAGATCTTTTTTTTATTACATTTTCCCATGAAAGGCGAAGGAATTTAATAATAATAATAGAAGCAGCAGAAATGGGAGTAAATATTGGAGTAGTTTGCCTACGTACAAAATTTGTCGAGTTACTGCCTCTTGATGAATTAAGCACACACCTTCTCCTTGTCTAATGAGAACAATGCTCAAATTCGTTCAAGTGCCACTCAGAGGGTGGCTGTGTGGCTCTAAGTTGTGAAAAGTTTAATGTTCTGTGGGAGTTTTCACTCACTTTTCTCTCTTTCTCCCCGAGATGAGCAAATAATCCAAAACTTTTATTTGCTTTCGTTGGTCACTCAAGCACAACGGTAGCATTTTCATGGGAGGGAGAACATGAAAAATATGTCGTTTCCCTTCAACAATGAAAGTGTGAAAATGATTTACAATTTTAATTACATCTCTCCTTCTTTTCTGGCCTTCTTCATCATACATATTATCCGCTTGGGGGTAATTTTCGATGGAGTCCAACAATTTTGTCGATGATGTCTATATACTCTGTGGGACAGGGAAGCTCATTAGGGGTGCTGATTTATTCTAATTGCAAATGATTTCTTATTTCTCTGTGATTTTCTCAATGTGCATAAACGACCATATAATTTCGGTAATGTGCGGTAATTCGCCCGAAATAGGCTCAATTCATGAAATCTCTTTATTTGGTCATCAAGCGGACAGAGCGGACAGAGCAGAAGGTTCGATGGGCAGAAAAATTTCACGTTAAAACGTTTCTCGGTCTATAACTTATGGATTTGGTGGAAAATTGTTGTTTTTTCTTCCTATGATAGCCTCACCTGCCACTCCTCAAATCCCACACCTTTGCCGTGCTATCGAAAGATCCTGTAAGCAGAAGATGACCTTCATTGTCGAAACGAGCTGAAATAATAGCATCGCCGTGTCCGGTCAAATTGTGAGTCTCCTGGCCAGTTTCCACGCGGAATATTCGCGACGTGCCGTCCATGGAAGCGCTGGCTATTTCATCATCATTGTGCGTGTTGAATTCCGTGGCTACAATCTCATTGGCATGACCATGGAAGGTTCTGAGCAAGGCGCCTGAGGATGCATTCCAGACCTTGGCCGTCTTGTCGAACGATCCCGTCACGAGGCGGTCGCTGGCGAGACAGAGAAGAATGTGAGTGGGCGTTTGTGGGTGAGAATTCAAAAGTGTTTCATTTTTCTCACCACTTTGGCGTGTTAAAGTTCACGGCGAACACCACATTCTCGTGTCCACGCAAGATGCTCTCCTCGACCCCAGCCTCCACGTTCCACACCCTGCACGTGCGATCGTAACTGCCTGGAGAGCGACGGATGTTCATTTGAATATGAGATTATTCCTACCGCCCATCCAAAGGAGTGTTATTGGCGTTATTGGCAAAAGTTTGGCCTTACCTGTAGCAAATCGATGGCCAGACTTGTCGAAGCAGACATTCGTGATGGGCAAGACGTGAGTGTTGAATGTTTTATGTATGTAGAATTTCTTCTTCACCGGCTCCTTCAACTTATTTTGCAATTTAATTAGCAAATCAATAAGTTGCGGCATAACATTGGGTGTTATAAGGGTCTCAGAGGCGGAAATCTTCTCTGCCAATTTACCAACATCCGTTTGCGTTGTTAAATCATGCAAACTGATTACTTTTACCTCATCAATGTTGCTTTTGCTGAAGCACAGGGCAATTCCTTAAATAGATTCCAATAGAAGAATCGCATGGAAATGTACTTTATTGCTATGCGATGGTGGCAGAGTTGAAACTGTTTTGTATGGCGGGGGAATGTAGACGAATTTATTCATATATCCTGTGAAAGAACTCCATATTGATATTTGTAGAGCTCCACATTTATAACGACGTCCTTCTAATGCCAATCGCTCTGTGAATTTTTGGGCAAGAGCACCGAAAAGCTTTTACCACTAACTCAGATTGATGTTGCAATTTACCAATTATGCCAATATCTTTAACAATTCTCCTAATGATGAAATTCTCGTTTCACTCCACATTCCCCAATGAGTTCAATTGATAATGAACTTTTCACCACAAATTTTTCAATTCTATGGAAAGTCGAAGCGACATCAACTCTGCCTGAAGCTTGGCCTCACTGATAATTATATCAAGTTGTTGGATTAAATTTTACCTGGTGGATAGTAACGCAAGTAGAACTTTTTCAATTTCATTACAGTTGGCAATTTCTCTCACACGATTGCGACAGGCAACAAAAACTAATAACAATTCCTCGATATTAAACAACGAGAGATTTCCTTGGAAACGGTTAATATTTCAAGTTCATTTACGTTTTGCCCACCGTCAGGCGCATCCTCTTTGGGTTGTCAGTTTTGGCTTTGACGGGATTCGGCGAACGTATTAGAGAATTCAGTAAATCATGTAATTCCCGTAATTCATAATAATACTACACAAATCTGTGGATGGTCATGGTTATTTTTACCAAGAAATAAGGCGAATTTTTATGTTTTTAGTATGTATAAACAAGTTTGTTTAGAATGAATGATGGAGTGATCCGGCGCAGACCTCCAGTGTTTTGTTGTATTTGCTATCGTTTGTGCGCTGTCTGCTTTCAATGGTGCTTTTGAGAGTGAATTTATTTGATTTCTTGGCCTCTTATTATTATTCTGAGTAGCGAAATTTCGAGAATACATCCTGCTGACGATCAACTAAGTGTGATTTGATTAAATGTCATGGGTGATGTGCTGATGAACAGAGGTGCATGTAAGTTTGCAATGTTGATTAGTAATGCAATTATATATGGACAATTGAGCATTGTTGGGATGAATTGGGTGGTCGTGAGGTGTTTGTCGATTAATTGGCATTCTACTGCAGGAGAATATAGGAGAGGAATGCAGCAATGTGGGCATGAATAAGAACAACAGGTGGGCTAACCTTACTTTAATGCTTTTGTTTTGCAGCCGTGCGCCCGGAGTTTGCTGTCCGGGAGGTGAACAGGTCAGGACTTCTCAGGACTGAGGCCGAGTTCAAGGGGTTTGACGACAAAGCTGGCACCAACTATGTATATCCCAGGAGCACGGATAAATACCCATTTCGGGAGTATCAGTATAAAATATGTATGGAGGCATTTTTCCAAAACACCCTCGTTGTGCTGCCGGATGGACTGGGGAAGTCATTTATAGCCTCGGTCGTAATGTACAACATTTATCGGTGGTATCCAATGAGCAAGGTAATTTTCCTGAGCGCCAGTAAATCCGTTCTGAAGGGACAAATGGAAGCGTGTTCAAATATAATGAACATCCCAAGGGGAGATTGCGTGGAAATCACAGGTAATGGTTGGGCTCCATTTAATTGATTTTTATTTATTTACTCCCGTAATTCCACAGGCAAGACTCCATCGGCACGGCTGGACATGTGGAAGAGGCATCGGGTGATATTTGGCACACCACGTCAGATGTTGTCGGACTTTAGGGAGCTCCCGGACATACCATTTGTGCGGATCAAGCTGCTAGTGGTCACGGAGGCGCACAAAGCACGTGGAAACAATAATCCCTATACACACATTATTGAACTCCTTGGTGAGCGAAATGAATATTTTCGCATATTGGCTCAGACGTCGGTGATGGCCAAGAAAGCCACTGAAGTGGTGGACGTTGTGAAGAATCTGCGAATATCGAATTTGGAAATTCGACATGAAAGCTCTCCCGATATTGCGGCATATGTTAGCAAGAGCAGCGTCAGACCGCTTGAGGCGGAGGCGAGAGAGCAATTCCGAGCGATTAGAGATGAATTCCTCAGTGCCATTGATCCATTCTTGCGCGCTGTGCTCGTCAATGTCAACGTGTCTGGCTCTCTCTCGAAGGCAAAACTGACGACGGCAAAGAAGAAGTACATTGAGACAAGTTTGACTCAAAAGCCATCGAATTATACTGAAATCCTCTCTAATATCGATGTCTGCATCGAACTTTATCATGCAGTGGAACTATTGAATGACTACGGAGTGGTCAGCTTTCTGGCTCATCTCGACAGTGAGTCAGTGCAGAGGGGAACAAGAATCGGAGGTGAGAGCCTGAGGAAGCTTATGCAGGAGCTGAAGAATACTTTTGCAAGATGCTTGAGGGCGAGTGAAATGGATAATTTCAAGTTGAATGAAGAGCTGTACGACAATATCATCGCAGGACATCCAAAGATCGCTGTGGTGGAAAAAGTTCTGATGGAACATTTCCAGGTATATGTTTGAATTAATATTTATAGCCCTTATAGCTATGATTACTGCTTCACTTCTGCGAATATAGCGCGTTCTATTCAATACTGCGGTATCTCGTTGCTAAAAATAGCTATAAAGCTCTTCTGTTCCATGTCTACTCTGCCGAATCAGTGTTGAATGGAGCGAACGAGAACTTGCGAGTTTGGTTGAGAGAAATTGAAAAAGAACAACCTCACCGCTTTCTTATTTAATTAATGTTCTTCCGATATTGTCTTTTTTCCCATTTCATTTTTCTTTGTTCTTCACCACCGACATGACTTGTACAAAACGGCATGTGGTGAAAAATATTTCTCAATCTCTTGGATTCTCATGTTCATTTTTTATTTATACCTACCATTTGTGGGTTCCTCTTTCTCTCTCTCTCTCTGTCTTTGCAGAAAAATATGGAGTCACGCCTCATAATATTTAGCAATTGTCCTAAGACAACGCCACTGATACATCAGTGTCTGCGGCAAAAATGTCCTCAACTGCGATCTGTGAGCTTTCAGCCGCATGAGATGAGTGAGAGCGAAAGAAATTGCACAAGATTGAAATTTATCCGTGGCACCATAAACACCATCATAACCGCCAGCATACCAGACGAGGGTGTTGTGAATGAAGTGGATTTAATAATTTGCTACGACACAAATGGGCGGCATCTGAAGCAATTCATAAGGAGTCGAGTGTCATCGTGTGGTGGGAAAAAATGCCAAATACTTGTGGCTGTGCATGAGGGGGCCGACACGCTGGCCCATAGTGAATTGTGGCGCGAAAGGGGTGATGTGACTGGGGAGATCGATCGGAATCCTATTGTAATGGAAGCTCTGGCGTGTGCAACGCCTCGATTAGTGCCTGTTGAGTTTAATCCGGTGAATTTAACACCCTCGCTGGGCGGAAAGGGTGAAAAAACGAAGGGTGCAGCGCGCAATATTGTTGATTACTTCAAAAATGTGCCACTGAAGAGCTCACACCAACCCCAGGAGTGCGGGGATAGCGATGAGAACGACATTTCCGTGGTCCTCGCATCACCAGCGAGTGATGTCATTCCTGTGCTCACCTCGATGCCATTGGATATGATTCTGCAGCGGGTGGAGAAATTGAAGAGCGAACAATTCTCCAATGTTCAGGATGGCAATCTAGACAATATCATCCGAGGAAGTCATTTAGTGCCACACGCCAAGGAATTTTTCAGGGAACTGCTCGAGCGCCACCGAAAAGCGCGCAGTGAGGCGCCAGCGGGATTCTTTGAATTGCTGGAGAAAGATGTGGCCACCAGTCAACATCGCGTTGATTACTTCGCCTCAATTCTCGAGAATGTTATGAAGAAGCTCAACGGTTGTGCATCGTGGGAGATGGCGGGAATAAGTGAGGAGCAGGAGGAGATAATATTCGACGTTTCTGATCTCAACACGGGCTTCATAGACGCCCACAGCACGCCTGAGGATGATGACCTGACGCGCAAATCAATTTGTGGTGAGACAATTTTGTCATTCTACCTAATATCATCGTTAAGTGAATTGTTCGAGAGCAATGGAAGGTGTGATGAGTCGGATATGCGGACGTGTAAAGATGGAATGCTGAACGAAATTGCCCAAGATATATCACATGATGATGTGTCAGATGGTGAGGAGGTGATTCCCTGCTCGCAGGAAAATGTACCACTGGGTCGAAATCGTAGGGCACAAGGTTGCCCGGTGGCAAGGAAGGCAGACGTTGGTCATGGTACGGAGGTTGAGAGTAATCCAGGATTACAATTGTGCTCAACATCATCCAGTGACTCTGACAATAAATTCAATTTGGGGAGCATTGAAGATATATTCAACGGCAATGGGTGTATTTTTGAGCGGGATCTGCTGGGAGTTTCCACCCCACCACCTCAGAATGATGAATATACGGAGGAATTCACTTCACCGTCTTTGTTGAGTGGCAGGAGCGTGAACTCCCGATTGAAACACTCCAATAACAATACTGATGATTTGCCAAGCAAGACAAACTCCGTATGCACCACCCTGTCCCGGGGAATATCTGAGCAAGGCAGCAGTGAAGTTTTCGCCACATGCCAGGAGGCGGAGGAGGGCGATATATCGAATACGCAGCATCACGAGTTCAGCACTTGTCGTGCTTTAAATTCACAAGACGTGGCAGAGACTCAGGAGTCAAGGAGTAGTCGAAGGCAACCTCAGCCTGCGTTTATCCATTTCGAGGCTGCCGGTTCGGGAGATGACGAGGAGGATGAGGATGATACTTGCCTGTTGGACTCCATTGTCGTGAGCAGCGATGAGGACGAGCAACTGGAGCAGCTCGATATAGAGAATGATATGCAAGCGAAGTATCTCCAGTCTGTGCGGAGTCCAACCCGTAATGGATTCAGGATACCACATCCGGACAAATACCGGAACATCACAGATGTATTCTCGCAGACCCAGCCACCAGAGGTTTCGGAATACATCTACGACAGCTTCGTGGTGGAAGAGGCGGATGAGTCTGACAGTGATTTGTCGGTTCTGAGCCAAGCGGAGGCAATATTACGAGCACGCAAGAGGTTGAAAAGATCCCGGGGTCGTGGGAAAAAAGCGAAAAAGTCACGAATTCTCGCCATTGACGACAGTTCGGAAGATGACGACCTGAATGAATTACGACGGCAGGCTGGGATGAGTCCAGAAAAGAGGTAGCACAGTTTACTCGAGATTTTCTGTTTTTCTCTCATCATCTTGTACATTATAATACACAGAATACACTTATATACACATTTAGTAATGCTCTATATACAAATAATCCCATTTTGTCCGACATTTCCATCCTCGCCATCCAACATCATGGATGAGAAGTGAGGTTGAGAGA